>NC_053160.1:53668140-53976474 GCF_016835505.1 Polypterus senegalus
CCGGGATTGGTTCCTGCCTTGTGCCCTGTGTTGGCTGGGATTGGCTCCAGCAGACCCCCGTGAACCTGTGTTCGGATTCAGCGGGGTGGAAAATGATTGGATGGATTATGGTGCAGTCATTGCAACACAATTATAGTTTAAATTAAAAAAGCTTTACAACCTTTTGTTTCTGACTTGTTCCCATTACTGGTCCGATCCAGCTCCTTAAGTTTAACAATGGATGGATAAAGCTTATATTTTAAATATATATATATATATATATATATATATATATATATATATATATATATATATATATATATATATATATTGTCACAATAACGAGACATAAACAGATAAAGGTTTGGGGCAGCCACCTGTATAATATGGTATCCCGGCTGCAAAAGTCATTTTTATCAAATAATCAGCACTGAAGTGCATACAACTGAGTCCAGAACAAGACTGAGGGAAAAGGGAAAAAGGGCAGGCTTTTAAAGGGGAAGATAGGAAGTGAGGTCATAAGGATTGGGCACATGTTCTTCAATCATTGGATCAAGCCCGGACGTGACATCAGAGGGGCTGGAGCTGGTAAGGTCTACTTCCATTGGCTCGGTCCCCGAAGTGACGTCAAGAGAGGCAGGTGGAATCTCCTGGGAATGGTCTACAGGAAAGGGAGAAAAAGAGTCAGTGCACTCTGCCACATCCCGGCATGCCTCAGAACTGCCTTCACTCAAGCCCTTTAGTTGCCTCCCATGCGCACGTGTGTGACTATATATATATATACACACATATTCCCTAGGTCCTCATATGATGCTGTCACCATTGCCAGGCATGTAAGCCTCTAACATCCTGAGAACAACAAAAGTTATGTTAGAATGTTATTTATTGATTACAGCTCTGCATTCAGTGCTGTGGTACCATCAAATTGATGGACAAGCTCATCGGTCTGTCTTCCAAAATCTCAAGTCTGAATTGAGAACTGCATTTTCAACGCATTCATTTCAAATACAAGACCCCTCTGGGCTCTGTACTAAGTACCCTGCTTTATACCGTCTTCTGTTAGCTCCCAGAATAACAACAGTATCATCCAATTTGCTGATGATGCCTCAGTTATTGAACAGATTACCAAGAGAAATGAGGCAGCGTACAGGAGGGAGGTGGTAAATCTGGTAACATGACACCAGGAAAACAATGTCAAAATAAATGTCAGTAAAACCAAGGAGATGTTTGTAGACCCAAAGAAAAGGAAAAGGCAGCACACAACACCGTACATAAGTGAAGTGGAATTGGAGAGGGTACATTTCTCAGTGTTTATATCAGTGAGAATCTTTCCTGGACACACAACATTATTCAAATGGTAAGCAATCTTAACAGCACGTGTACTTCCTGAGGAAGCTAAAGATATTTGGCCAGAATCCTTAGCAGCTTTTAACACTAGAATTACCACAGCCTACAAAAAAACTCGTAAATCCGTCCCACTTTAAATCGTTTCTTAACCTTCCTCTTATGTTAGCTTTCTGTTACTATCTCTTATGTTAACGGGTCGGTTTTGACCTGTGTCTTTAATCAGCCATATTACCCTCAAAACAATTATTTATCATCCAATTTTTTTTCCTTACCTCTTGGTTACTTTGTTACGCTTCTTTGTACATTAAAAGAATGTTTTTAATATTTTTGCTGTGACCTCATGAGCTTTTACTTTAACAGCATACCTCTCGTTTTCAATTTTTAAAAATGATTAAATGAACATTAAGAGAATTATTTAAAAAAATAAAAGGTTGTTATGATACCTGACTATTACTGAGGGGTATTAGAACACATCTCTTAAATAAATTTGTTATATATATTTTTTATTATAATATTAATTACTATAGTAACATCTATGGTGTTACGGGTCAAATTTGACCCATATATATTTATTTCAAAGAAAAAGGCAAAAAAGTATTTTCAAAAATAACTTTAATATAAATGGAAAGCTAAACAAGTAAATCTCAAAATGTGGATTTGCAAGGTCAAACAAACAACGAACAATCAAGCAAATCAAACCAATAGAAATGAGGCACTAGTTCCAAAAAAGGTCTCTGTGTGCAAGAACATGCATGTGCATTTAGATGCATGTGTGGCAAAAAGTGACACTTTTAGTGTGTTCTTTGCAAATATATTTTTTGCAGTAGAAGCAGAGTATGTTTGTTTTTCTGTCTTTATTGCTATGGCAGACCTGACACCTCTTTCTTTTAGAATCAGGTGGCCTCAGTGGGGTTGTGGCTGTGGCGGTTGATGTTGAGGCAGTGCTGGCCGAAGAGGATGCTGGCACTGATGCTGTTTGTGTTGCTGATGGTGTGGAAGGAGTGCTACGTGAGCTCTGCAGCTGTCTGACCAAGGCTGCAGCGGCTGGGTCCCGGGGCACCCGTTCCCTTCGCTCAATGTGTGCCTTGACAAGGGAACTTCCTAACTCCTCAAGAAACATTCTCCGTTTGTTTTTTCTAGAGTTCCACCCTAGGTGAATGTGGGTTCACAACACAAATGCATTGTATGCAGACACATCTAGAATGTTATAAAACACAACCATTGGCCATCTCCTGGTCATTCTCTGGCAAGTGTAGGTGGCAGTCAGCATGTTCAGGTTGTCCACTCCACCTTTGTTTTTATTATAGTCCAAGATAATTATGGGTTTTTAGTTACTTGCTGATGACACAGCTGTGTCTTTGTGAAAAGTGGACATAAGTATCACACTCCAGTGTTTTTTTTTGGACAATATGAAACAATCGTGGTGGTGTCTGTAAAAGCAAATTTTGAAGAAAGTGGAGCCCTGTCCTTCACCTGCAATATTTGGCAGGCAGTTCAGGTTTATTTTTTTTACTGTGCCCACCATGGTAAGTTTCCACCTGAGAAGTTCTTGTCCAAGGTCATAGCTAGTAAAGAAATTGTCACATGTGATATTGTGACCCTGCAGTCCAGTAGTCATATCGAGGACTACATGTTTTCCTTGATTTTTCTCAGGAATGCCACTTGCATGTTTGCCTGTGTAAATCCGTAGATTCCATGCATAGCTGGTTTTTGCATCACAGGCTGTCCAAATTTTTATGCCGTATTTTCCTGGCTTATTAAGCATGTACTGCCGGAAAGGGCATTTTCCACGGAAAGGGACAAAACGTTCATCTCTGGCCCTGGGTTGAACATCAGTGGAAGGAGCTGCACCCACCTTTCCCAGACATCCCTGATGGGAGCAAGCTTGTCAGATTTTTCTCTAGTTTCTCTGTTGTCAAATCTAAGGACTCTTGATATCATTCGAAATGACTGAAGTGGCATTGTTGCCCGGAAAATATTTCTGCTTGTCGACACATCCCAGAGACTATCAGTGGCCTCATTGCTGGATTTGTAAACACCAGCAAGAAGACGAACACCAATATAAGCATCCAGGTATTCCTCATCAATGTCATTCCACATGTCGCCATGAACCTTTTTTTCTTCAGGGTTTGTCATAGCAATCATGGCTTTCTTTAGTGACAATGGCATAAACAAATCAAAACATGTCTTGATGTCACTTACTCTCGTCACAGCAAACCTTGCGATTCCAGGGGTCATTTTGATGACATTTGCAGCAGCTGCCCTGCCATGCAAGTCAGGAGGTACTGAGCTCCAACAGATGTTACCACTTTTGGATTGGAACGTTTCAGCAGGAGTAAGTGCAGCTTCAGCATTGGCGACCTCCTCATCAAATGTGTCTGTGCCTTCTGGTAGATACTCTACAATGTCTTCCTCCTCAGAAACCTGCTCATCTGTATCACTATGCTGTCCTATGTCCCCTGCCTCATTTTTATAAAACATTTGATCCAGAGCTTGGCTTACTGTAAATCTTCTCATTTTTGACTGCTGCAAACAGGAGATGTGTACTGTACTCTGCAAGTCACCAACGCTAAACTAAATTTGTCTTATGCAAGCCTTACATGTCTGAACATGTCTGTCTTTGTTTGTTTGTTTTGTTTGTTCAGGTAAGGAGACACACAGGCAAAGAGAGAAGCCCCTTAAAGTGTGTTTATGATTTTTGTTTTGACCCTAACTATTGTTTTATAACCTTAAATTATAACTGGGTCGAAACTGACCCTACCAACACAAAGGTAATAATTTTCACCAGAGCATTTTATAATTTAGTACAATTGGGTTTTTTTTTTTTGTTTTATTTAAATTAAATACAGATTCCTGACAAAGTCAAAAAGCCTTGATGCAATAAACAAAATTAGGTATTTGTTTTATGCATTTAAAAAGTAAAACGGGTCGGTGCTGACCCTAACACGTTCTAAATTGGTGGGGGGATGGAATAGCCGGCTGCTTCTAGCTTCTCTTTATCAGCACATATAGAGGACAAAGGACGCTGGCGGAGAGCTGTGAAGGGATTTAAGAAGCGATTTAAGGTGGGACGGATTTACGAGTTTTTTCGTAGGCTCTGGTAATTCTAGTGTTAAAGGTGTACTACTGGGAGCATTCCTTCCAATGCCATCATAGTCAGGTTTTGTATCTACTCTGTACGGGACTGCAAAGACCAACAGCTGGTGCTCAGGGTGGCCCAAACCATTTTAGGAACAGCCCTTCCATCTCTTTACTATGCCAGAGTCATTGGGAGGGCCCACAAAATTATAAAGAGTAACCCCAAGCCACAGCACAGTTTAGTTACACTCGTACCAGACGCTACAGTAGTGTGAAATCAAGGAATACATGACCATTGAACAGTTTTTACCTACAGGCAATTAGACTTGTGAATGATTCATATTCATCATCTCACAATACCCAACTTTGCTAGCACATATGCCCAACCAGTAATTTACCTACTCAAATAACCTTTTGAATTATCACTATCACATTTACATTATATGTTTATGTAACACTCATGGTATTTTATTTGCAATATATATGCTTACATTGCACTGCTGTGTTTACTATGGAAATGTGTCTATTGACTGTTAGCACTTAAATTATATTTTCTTGCATTTCATTTGTATGTACTGATGTCAGGAAGAACATGCAGAGTAAGATATTCATTGTAAAGTGTGCCAGACTGTTGACTGTGTATATGACAGTAATGTCTTACTCTTATTCTCTCTTATATCCATTTTCAGTGGAGGCCTACACCCTGTCCTGGAAGCATTGAATGTAAAGCAGCATTTAGCTCTAGATGGGACCCCCTGGTCATCATATTGCAAACTCGTTCATGTGGTTAATTTAACATACACACATCTTTGAAAGGTGGGAATAAATTTAAATAATTAAATAGACTAATAAGAACCTGCAGACTTCAACATTGGTAATAATCAGTTGAAAATAAGAAATGAGCCCAAGTTCCTAGAGATATAAAACAGGATTACTGCCCAGTTTGCCTTCCTGCTGTGCACTTTAAACAAATATATTATGATTATTATTTTTTTTAATCCTTCCAGTTTCTGCTGATGCTATAGACTGTTAATCTCTTGGGAGTCCACGTGGCATTCAGTGGGTTTGGAAAATGAATGCAAAAAGAAAAGTTTATTTTCTGAATGTTATTACAGGAAGATTATCTATAATTTGCTACAGTCCCTTCCTTGACTTTGAACTCTTAAGGAGTCTTTAGAAAACTGAACCCATAGCTGAAAAAACATAACCTCTACAGAGCAGGGCATTTTTGAGGCCTTCTAGCAAACACAGCTGAGAAAGCCTCCATGAAACACTTTGAATTTTGTAGAAATGCCTGGCTGTTACCAGACTCAGAGTTGACTGAGTTCAAAAGTTCGGACAAGCAAGTGAATGCAGAAGGAGGGTTTGAACTTTCAGTTTTTTGGAAAACCTTCTTAGCTAAGGGGCACAGTTCAGCCAAAACATGTTGGACTCCTGATTTCATGTGTTCTCGTCCATGTCCAAAGCTAATCTGAATGGTTGTAGAAACCAGAAAATTGCAGGAAATGACTGTATTTCAGGTTTAAATATTTGGGTTTCTTTTTGATGGATGGATTGTGGGCTGTGTTTCCCCTTAATCTGTATTAGCAGAGCTTCTGTGCATGAATCCTGTCATAATCAACATAATTACATGAAGTCTTAAAAAGGGATTAACTGACTACTAACTTAATTTCTGAGAAAAATGAAACAAAAATTGAAAGTGCCACAATGTGGCAAGTGTTTGCATACACAACAAGCTACTGGGCATGCTTCTAACCTAAAACAAAATATAGAAAAGGAGCTTTCTTGAAACATTTCAGACTTGTCTTTCATTCAAATTGTTGTGTCTACTTTCTGAAAAATAAACATTCAAATAGAACTCACCATCAAGATCACTTTGATAAGTATTTATATTATTGCAATAATGGTGCACAAAAAGATAAAACTTAGATTAGGTTGGGGTTTGGATCACATTATTTATTTTTTGCTAGTTTATCACTATACAGGGTGTCACACATGTGCGCATGGGGAACAGCTTAAGGGCTTATGTGATTGTAATTCTCCACCAACTCATGAGGTGGCGCTGTGCATTAACATACTCCCTTCTCCTATCCTCTCTGTAGAAATGAAGATTGACACAATTCCACCTATGACGTCACTTCTACGGTCAGACCATCTAGACCTGCCTCTTCTTCCCAGAATGCCTCTTAAACCAAAGCAATGCCGTCCTGGGCTGTCTAACTAGGGAAACCAGAATGATCCAATACTTTGTGTTTTGTACACTTTTTTGGCCGTGATGGTTTGTAATTGGTTTAATACTGTAACCTTACGGGGCACTGTTGAGCTAATCCTGTACCAAGACATATGTCAGTGAGTCTAGAAATGGTGCAAAGTAATGATTTTATTAAAGGAATAAAGCATCAAACAGAAAGAACAGAGAGACAGGTTATCCACAATGACAAAACACAAGATAAAGTAATAGTATGCTGCTTTTGGGCTTAGCCTAGCAGGTGGGGAATCTATCTATCCCATAGTAGCATATGAAAAGAAAACAACATCTCAACCTGCTCTCTTCCAAAAACCTTTTCCAAACGACAGCAGTGTCTTCTTCCTCCTTCTTCTCCCTTCAGCCTGGTAACCACTTGTTTCGGGACTTGGGACATGGTGTCCCCTACGTGAGAGCCTTGGTCGTGGGGGAATTCCCAAGTCACTGTCAGGGGGAGCCAACCGGAGCCAAGGATCGGTAAGGCAACTGACAGTAGCAGAAGTAGGAATAAAGAAGGTCAGCTGCAGAGAGAGTGTCTCGCTTGTTGCGGTGCCCAGATAGGTGAAGCAGGAGAGACACAAAAGTACAAGAAACACCGGGCTTGTCATTGTTTTAGGACTGCTTCCAGCGTTGTTTTTAATCTCGTTGTTTTAAGAAGACTTTTCTATTTATTGATTTTAACATCCACAATTCACTTTTGCTTTTATTGGATTATTTATTTATTGAACATTGAAGCACTGCACTTATTTAATCTGAACTTTGTTGAAATAAAAGCACTGTGCACTCTTATACACCATTCCCTTGCTCTATTGTTATTACCTCACTGTCTAGCTCATCGGTAGCATTACCAACAGTGTTGGGTTCAAGGGCTCCCGAACAGCGGATGGGAGCATGGAGCAGAACCCACATCGTCACACTCTACCTCCCAGCTCCAAGCTCCAAGCCTAAGAGTGCCTTTGAAGGTCTGGTCTGGTAGTACTTACAGGGTCATGTTATGGATTACTTTTAAATAAATGTACTGAAGTCACTCTGCAAAAGGTTACATATATATATTTTTTTTATTCAATAGATGAGGAAGGCAAATGAATTCTCCATTCTACTTTAACTACTCGGACTAGCAAAAATATTCATACAGGTAGCAAGTAGTAAATCCGAAAGATTATGTAGTTACTAGGATCGTCTCATTGATTTCTGCCCAATGGAGCACATTCAATTCATGTTGCTCAACTGGTTGGCTATTATCTGAGTTGCCCAAGTATCTCATCTTATTATGTCTTGAAAGCAACGTATCCACTTAAGGAGCTATTTTTTTTTTGTATTAGCTTGAACTCCATTACTCTCCGTGCTTCTGTTTTGAACACTCTTATTTTCCAGAACACTCTTTAACTGTAGATATATTCATTTAGGGTACAAGAAGAATGAAAGGAGGGCTCACTCTACCATCTCACAGTTTCAAAGGTTGAGGTTCGAGTTCTGGCCACTATGGCTGTTGAATATGCACATTCTCCTTATTGGTGGATTGTTTATCGATTAAGACTATCTATTAAGTGATGTCTCTAAAATGACTCTTACAGTGCCCTGGTGTGCCATACAGGGTTCATACATGGCATAGGTGAAGTTAATGGGGTGACGAGGGGCCCTGGCCCTCCCTAACAAATAAACTGTTACTACGATAAATCTCAAATAAACTGTGTTTTTCCACAAAAGTTTTTCCAGGGTCACTTCTCATGTAAATATGTTAGTAATTAATGAATGTGATAATTAAATCCATCCTACCCTAAGCAACTCTCTTTTTCACGTCACCTATATTTAAAACAATATATAAATATTCTGCATGACAATTACGGACTATTTTACTATTTCAGAGGTTATTACAGCTTGTATAATGTATTTCGTAAACTGCATTTTCCTTTTTTTCACATTCAATAGCCACTTCTTTTCAACATACAGGTTGTCAGTGGTCAGGGCACACGTCAAACACAACACTGTGACAAAACATTTAATAAAGAAAAAAGTCTCTTAGATTAATTCACTAAAAAATGTAAAACTCTCCAATGCTCAAAACAGTTAACAATCCCTGAACACACCAAAATGTTAAGCCATTTGTACATTACCTAACTTGCTTATTTGTCCACATAAGTAGAAAACTAACAAATACATTTCCTTTCATTTAAATATCATTAATGTTCTTGTGTTCTTTTTCATAATTTTGAAGTTTTAAATGTGTTAATGGAAGTGAGATTTACTACTTATTTAACTTTGTATTACAACTAATGTATGATTTTCAACTTGGGATGTGATGAAAATATGAAGTACAGTTGTGACTCTAAAATATGTAATTATTTTTCTATAATCTATAGTTTGTCTTGCTTCCCTTCCCTATCCAATGATACATGCTGTCGAAATCTGTCTACTTCCTTATGATGCCTTATAATGGACTATTGGGGCTAAGCAAATGGATGGAATTTTCTTTAAGTTTGTTTGATGCCTCAAAGAAACACTTTAGGAGGGATCCTATGAAGTTTTAACTGTTCAGAGTTTACAATTTGCCTGATTTTTTTCTTTTTTTACAGTTCCTTTTCTAATACAGTAAGGCCATCAGTGTATTTCGCAAAATTCAACCAAATGTGATTTAATTAATTACAGATTTCAAGAATAGAACATAGAACAGACAAATATAAAAGAAGGCCAGCTAAGTTGTTCACATATCTCATACAGATACTTTTTAAAAGGTGTCAGAATTTACCTTTCATCTGCATGGTTAGGCAGTTTGTTTCAAATTTCCACAACCCTTTTTGCATTCAAGTGTTTCTTGGACTCCATGTTATTTGAATGTACCCTTAATTTCCACTGGTACCCATAAATACCCAATTTAATATTGAACTGAATGTGTTATTGTGGTTTAACTCTGTTGATCTTCTTACTCTTTACCTTTTACCAATTCTATGATCAACCTTCTCCAAACAACTCAGTCCAGCACCACCTCTACAGTAAGACCCTTGTCTTTCAGACTTTATCATTCCACCTCTGCTATTGCCTCCATGGCTTTTTCTTCCCCTGTATTTCCATTCCCATCACTCTTTTGTCCACATATTCTAGTCTCTCCTCATCACATGCCCATACCACTCTCTCTCACTTTTGTTGTATTTCTGATTGTCTCATTTCATATTTTGCCCTTTTTTGTAACTCCAAACATCTATCTCAACATCCTCATTTCTTCCACATGTAACTTCTCCTGCTCTATCTTTACTGCCCATGTCTCAGGTCCATACATTATTGTTGGTCTTACCACTGTCTTAAAATCTTATCTTTAACCTTCTCCTTAATTCTTTGATCACACAATACTCCTGAATCCTTTTTAAAATTGGTCCATGCACACTACACTCTATAGATTTTTTTATATCTAATTTTCCATCTTGGCATGCCACTGATAATAGACATTTAAATGTATCCACTCTTGTCAATAGCTCTCCCTGAAGGCTTCTGAGTCCAGATCATCATCCCCTCATATATTCTGTCTTCTTCCTATTTATCTTCAATCCTCTATCTTCCAAAGGACTTCTCCATCTTCCAACTTCCTCTCCACTTCGCCTACATAGCTTGTACATCTTTGTAGCACCCTGTGCATAACTGCCCACAGTACTCAAAATGAAATCAAATTTAATTTGTATCCTAGAATTCTTAACAACATAGCCTCACATTTTATTAGCCTTTTAAATCCTTCTGCACATTGGCTGGAGAATGAGAACTTCTTCTGTCTTGGATGATGGCCTTTTGCCATCATTACTTGTGTGTAGAATTTTACAATTATTACTCAATAATTCATTGACATTCTTTTCAACCATATATTCCAGCTGAGGGTAACTGAAGCTTAGAGCCTCAACCACAATGCAGGTGCCAACCCAGGACAGGATGCCAGTTCATTGTAGGCAAACATTCTCGAACTGATTCAATTTTAAGTCAACAAGTTAGTGCTTCAGATAAAGAAGGAAAACCAGAGTACAAGGAGAAATCCTAAGTGTAAATCATATAATATAAACCCCACATAGTCGGGACGAGGCAAAACTAGCCATCTTAGAATCATCATTTAACCTAACATAAACATCTTTGGGATGTGGGAAGAAATCCAGAAAAAGATGAACCTAGAAACAGGGGGAATATGTAAACTTTGTATCTGGGCTGGATTTAAATCTAAAACTCCAAATGTGGGAAGCAGCAGCACTAACCATGATTCAACCAGTCTCTAATATTCACTTTCTCAAAGTCAGCTTTACAGACTGTCCTAGTCTTTGTGAATTATCTCTTTTGCCTCGTCAGCAGTTGCTGGTAAACTGTTTGGTATCATGTGCAAACTTCACAAAGTTTGCTCATTTTATCTTAATCAATACTGTGAATATATGTTAGGAAGAGTAATGTTCCTAAAGCAAATCTCCAAGGGCACTCTACTGATAACCTTTTAACTGAATTCTGTTTCTAGACTTTTAACTAAGTCCAGTCTGCGTGAAGGTATGTTTTTAAGAATTACCTGCTCATTACCGGCAAGTCCCTGGCTATTTTTTAATAATTTATGTATAGCCAAGGTGGCCTAGTAGTGGTTTGTGCTGATGCCCTACACTTTTAAATGCCTGACTTAGAATTTCTGTCTGTGCAGCATTTACATTTTTGCACATGGTTTAATATGGGCCGTGCAGTTTGCCCCCACATCCCAAAGATGTGACCTTTATGTTGATTATTTTTCATCATTGCCCTGCATGTGTATGGGAGTGTGCCCTTCAATTGACTGGTGTTCTGTGCAGGATTGGGGTCTGCCTTGGGCAAGATGATGTTTAAATAGATTTTGGATAACCAGAATATTATAATGGAATTAGCTGAAATACCCTGCATTGCCTGGGTATATTTGTGCATTGGGTTTAGATAAGAAACCTTATTAAGTTTTTTGAAACATTACCCCTTTTGTCAATACTGGCTGAAATGTTCGTGTCTCATCCGTCATCAACACTCTGTCCATGTATCTGCTTTCATGAGTTGAGAATTTGTTCTTTTTGTGTATGATTGGACTCCACAATTGCAGTAACACTGCGTCTTTGTATTTCCCAATTTACTGTCAATTTACGAATAAATGTCTAATTCCACATTAAAATAACTGGATGATTAATTTTATACTGAACCATTGATATAGCATGTAAGCTGGGCAAAACTACAATTTTTTGTTCTCTCTATTGAACCCCTATTGGAAATAAAACTTTTGAAACTCTATAAACTCTGTATTTTAAGCTGGGATGTAATATACAGTAATCCCTCGTTTATCACATGAGATAGGTTCCAAGGCCGGCCGCAATAACTGAATTTCCACAAAGTAGGGACACCATATTTATTTAATTATTTAACGTGTATTTGGACGTTTTTAAACCCTCCTTGTACTGTTTACAACCCACCCTTTACTCTATTAATAACAGGGGCCTACCTAACATTTCCTGGGGCACCTCTTCCACGGTTTCCGAAGGTGTATCCGTAGTAGTAGTAGGAACTGGCTCTTTTTTGCGAGGCTGCAAAAACATTGTGAACGGCAGTTGCTGCCACTGCTTCTTTTTCCAGTCGAAGAGCAGCTTGTAGGTGGTCATGACATCATCGACCTTGTTGCAAAATTGGACCGATTGAACCATATCGTCGTCCCATTCCTGTGTCCTGTTCCTGTGAATGTTCTCCCTTCCTTCAACATGTCCAGAAGTTTCACCTTCTCAGCGATTGTCATCATTCCTCGTTGGCGTTTAGGCTCAGCACCAGCCTTGGAAGAAGGAGCACGTTTGGGAGTCATTGCAGGGGGTGAAAATTAAGGCGATGTTCAACACAAAGAAACCTTAAAAAATCACACACATGCCCAGTACACAGTACAGTGTAACCTAAACCGCTTGGCGAGAAAGCTTGAAGCGAAATGGCCGTGACAGAGAGACAAGGGGAGTTGCTATGGGATCTGGGCATCAGTCAAAGCACCAATCACGGGCCCGATTAGAAAGTGGGAAGCTGTGATTTGTCGTCTCCCTCCCATGTACTAATCACAGCCCGTGTTACAACGCACTTAGTCACCGAACTTGTTTTGTTGTTCTTAGACTAGGAAATACTACTACTATATTTAAAAACCTGCGAAGTCGTGAATCTGCGAAAAGTGAACCGCGAAGTAGCGAGGGATTACTGTACATATGAAATTTCATGAACATCCACTCAGCTGTTTTGAAGTAATTTGTGGTTTTGTGAAGCTGACCCTCGAAATTCTTGAAACTCCATGAAGCCTATATTTTAAATTGTATGAACAATAATGTAAATACAAAATTTTATGAAAGCAGACATAACCATTTTTTTAGTGATGTGTGTTTTTTATGTTGGTTTCTCAATATACCCCAGCCACCTAAATGATGTAGAATGTAGGCTTCACTGTAAGCAGGGCCAGGAATATGTCAAATTCATTACCATCAGCTGACCTGCATTAGGGTAAGAACACATTTTGGCTTTTATATATATTCCAACCACGTTTCTTGATGGAACTTTTGAAAGACCTTATAGTCTACATGTTGAGTTTTAGTAGCAGTAACGTGCATGCAAAATTTTAATAAACTTCAACTCAGTCGTTCTGGAGTGATTTTTTTTTTTTGCCCCAGCCTATAACACTACCCTTCCTGGTGAAAAGTTTAAAATGCCATCTAGTCTGAATTTTAAGTGAGTTCAGCTTTAATATACATACAAAATGTAATCAGGATTGAATAATCTGCTTTGGAATAATACACCATTTTTGCTTTGTCTGCCCCATTACAATCGTCTTCCCCAATGAAATTTCTGAAATGCCATATGGCCTACAAGTATCAGGTTCAGGTTCAGCTACAGGTACAGGTTCAGCTTTATTATACACTAGCAAAATACCCGTGCTTTGCAGCGGCGAAGTACTGCCTTAAAATTTTTATTAAGAAGAAAATTAAACCTTTTTAAACTGAGGGAAAATATACCAATAATTATTCTGTTAAGGATCTCTTTGTATACCACATTGTGAGCTCGGCCCTCCGGTTGTAATATGAACAAGCTGTGTGCTGAGCTTACTCTTAAGCATGCAACGTACAGTTGGCCATTTGAACAGTAATCTTGTTTCAAATCTCACAGCTTGGATTGCTGCTGTCATAATCGGTTTGAGTTTCATGGTTTGTTTCAATTACGACAGTATTTGTAGGACTTGTGTTGAAGAGACATTCGGCATCTGTCAAGCGTTGTAAGTATACAACCGGTTTCATCGATAACTTCACATCCAGCTTTTGAGAGTTTAAACATTCATAAACATCAAAGTGTCCACTACTGAAATCGTCACCTGTCAATCTAAGATGTTTAAGAGGCATTGGCGGTTGTCGAAAGGTGTAAAATATTTGGCCATTTCGGTACACTTGAAAGCGACAACCGAACAATTCAGCGGCAGCCATCAACTCACATGCAGATGCATAGGTGAAGGGCTTAAGCATTGCACTCTTATAGTGCTCCTGTGTAGTATAATTATCTCCTGTACCGTCATCAGTCCACACCTTGAACCTGTCCCAGTCATTCAATACATAAGACACAATGTTCCTCCGGATATCAAGAGTGAGCCTGATATGGCCGTGCAATATGTAACAAAGAGAATGGAAAAGGCAGGTGCCATCTCTGGGCATGGAAACCACTCGATAAGTGACAGATCTTTGATCGATGGTGATCACCTCGATAGACATGTTAATGGGGGTACGGTTGGAATGATAAAGGAAATGGGTACCTGAACAATGTAAAGTAAGTCTAAAATACCTACACAATAACTATAATCATAATAAATGAACAATAAAACAGCGGAGAAGCCGTGGATTAAATAAAAAGGCTGCAGTTATCAGCAGGGAGACGTGAATCCCGTGGCAAAGCAAGGAAGGGAATGTAGAGACTGGAGCAACGGACGGCCTTATATAGGCAGGCAGCCAACAACGTGGGAGGTGTTGGGATGGGGGACCCAACGGCGCCTCACACGGTGACCGAGCTGCAGACTATGCACGTATATATGTAAGTAAGTAGGATTCGATTAGCGTTGGGAACCCGCATACCAAATTTCTTGAAGATGGGCCCATAAGTAACAAAGACCATTGAAAAGTTCAATATGGAGGCCGACAGTGGCATCATACCACCGAAATAAGTACCAAATTTCAGCCTTCTACCTACACGGGA
The DNA here is from genome assembly GCF_016835505.1 of Polypterus senegalus. NCBI lineage: Eukaryota > Metazoa > Chordata > Cladistia > Polypteriformes > Polypteridae > Polypterus > Polypterus senegalus. Next base: position 53,683,007 of record NC_053160.1, read on the forward strand.
AGTTGGAGAATTAGTGACGTTGGAAAGTTCAATATGGCGGCTGACAGTGGCGTCATACCACCGAAATAAGTACATACATTGGTTTCGGTTAGAGCAGGAAGCCTACCAAATTTCATGAAGATGGGGCCATGAATAAGAAAGTTCAACATGGCGGACGTTGTTGACCATTATCACCGTTACGCGTAGAATTTCGAAATGAAACCTGCTTAACTTTTGTAAGTAAGCTGTAAGGAATGAGCCTGCCAAATTTCAGCCTTCTACCTACACGGGAAGTTGGAGAATTAGTGATGAGTGACTGAGTGAGTCAGTCAGTGAGGGCTTTGCCTTTTATTAGTATAGATACAAAATGGATTGAATCAGCTGCTTTGGAATAATGCATCATTTTTGCTTTGTCACTTTCCTTACAATCGTCTTCAGAAATTTCTGAAACGCCTTACGGCCTACAGGTATATGAAATCTCATGAAAATTGGTTCAGGCATTTTTGCGTAATTGCCGAACAAAAAGACAAACAAACAGAGCAGACGATATCTAAGGATCTCTGAGGTCTTTAGCGTGCAAAGCGAATAAATAACAACAAGCAAAGTTGAAAAATTTAAAAGACAGATGGAGGGTGTTGTAATTTTATTAATACATAGATATAGATAAGCGTGTTTGCATATTTTTGAAACTTAACAGTTTAGACAGCTATATAACAAAAATGAATCTGAAGTGATGAGGCGGAGATTCGGCTATTAGTGTGTCAGGCAGGTGCCAGTGTAGTGGATGCAACTTTCATCTTAATATGAATTTTTAAGCATTTTGTTTAATAATTATAATACATATATGTAATAGTCAGATTCTTGCTTGACTCACTGGAATGTTTACCCAATCTAGTGTAATTTTAAAAGTTCTCTTAAATAATATTTAAAATTTTTAGCAAATTTATACAAGATTGTAATTTGAAAACTTTTGTTTATTATTCCTCTTATTATTTTAACAAGCTGTTAAAAAACTATCCTAAAGCTGTTATTTTTCATAATTAATAGGCAACAATATGTTTCTTTTCATATTCAGTGTCTAAAAGCACACATATTTCTTGTTCTTGGTGCCAAAATTATTGCAGAAATAACAAAGACGTATTTACACAGTTTGAACTTGCTAGTATGAGTCAGAATCTTAAAATGAAGATCATTGCAAATTACTGCAGTTGTCTGCAATAATCAGATTTTTTATGATTAATATGTCCTTTATCAACTAAATAACGTATTTGAAACCAAGTGACATTCTCCCACAATACTGTAGTCTGTGATATACCAAAATGTTACAATCACACTTATAAACTAGCTGTTTAACAGTATCATGCTAAATATACACTTTTCTTCAAATCCTAAAACTGACATCAGTGTTCTGTGTGACCCCTGTAGCACCTTACTTTGTCTTCTTTATAGTTGTCAAGACATACATGAAGTTACACTGTAGAGGGTGCTGTCACCATGGTCGAGAGCGGTAAAGACTTGAGTGGAGCAAACAAATGTCTCACTCACATGAACGGTGAAGAGGATCATCCTGCTTGTGTAATGCTTGTCACCGTTACCCTTATTTACCCATCTCTTATCCCATCCATTGTGTGGCCTGAAGTCATTCAGAGGAGGTGGTGTATGCATCTCTCAAGAAAACAAGTGGTACCGGCCACTCTGATGAGATTATTGTCAGGGTCTCCAATAGGCAAAGCTGGTTTCATGTCTAACCTGCAGTGTCATCACTTGGGCATCTCTAGCAGCTGCCCTATTCATGTCATACCAGCGGTGTGATCAGTTGGCTGTACTTGTCATGAGCATTACACCATCCTGCACAACTGCATATCTTGTAATGTCAGACCAGCCAACACGTCTGTGCCAGCCAGGAGAAGTGCAGAAAGCTCAATTTCAATGTTACTGTCCCACGATTGTGAAAACAATGGGCTGCATTGCATGAATCACAACAGAAGATATCAATCGAAACCAAGATAAGAAACTTCGAAGGACAGGGGAGTGTGAGTTCTTGCATGGCAGACAGATGAGCCTTACAATTTGATTGTAGATGTGTAAATCTCATCAATAGCAGGCAGGTAGGAAAGTATATTGTGAAAAGGGCTGTAGCAGAGTAAATAAACTGTCTGAAATGTGGCAATCCTGATTAATGTGTGTAAAGAAAATGAAATGAAAACACCTGGAGGAAACTCCTACAGACACAAATGAGAACATGCAAGCATCATAAACAGATTAAACCTATTTCTGCTAGAGTTAATAAAAGCTGACATACCATAAAGGCAAAGAAATGGACCAAGAGATGAAGCAAGGGTCAAAACTAAATAATCAAATGACTAAACCACATATAGCATGTAAACCAAACTGGCCTAAATATCCCTGGTAAGGTATATGCATTGTCACGCTTGGGTCACAAAGTTGCACAGGAGCACTCAGGGCTTTCCAAGAGAGAGAAACTTTATTCCAGAACAGAAGGAGCAAACACAAATCTCTTCCACACAAGGGACAACTGTCAAACCGGCTACCTCGGCGCCACCTCCTGGTCAAAAGAAGACAAAATCTTCCTCTTCAAAGGGAGCGGCAGCATGGGTGCTCTGACCGAAGCAGAAGGGAGTCTGGGGAAAGGGAGACAAGGCCGCGAGACACTAGGACAACTGCGGTGCGGTCTTTTAAATATTCAAAGCATCATATGCGGTATGGCAGTAAGTAGCAGGCTAGCAGCTGATCCCGCAAAGAGGAGACAAAAAGCTGTGTTTGTTTCCTATTTAATCACTGTTTAAGAGGGGGTTTCAGAGGAGCGGTCGCATCTCCTTGGGGCCACGTTCACAGTATATATTACTTTTTTTAACAAAGCAAAAAATTAGTAAAACATTTTGATTTGTTATCCACCAACTTGGACTGCTGAAAGCTAGAGATGACCTTTTATAAAAATGGAGTACAATGTGACAGCATAGAAATCCGATATAATGTAAAAATTGTGAAAGCAAATCAATATACCCTACACATGAAACCAAAACTGCAAAATAAAGCAAGGTTCTTCTTTTGTATTTTTCAAAACCTAAAATTCAAAACAACCATGACAAGATTTGATCCTGGTGTCATAAGGATATAATCGTAACTACTGAACCAACTACGTTAAGAATATTAAAATGAAAAGTAATAATTTTAATCAATAAAATAAACATTGATGCAAGAAAGAGTAATACTAAAAAAAAAAAAAAACTTGATATCTTGTGAGAAGATGGCTGGAACAACACAGGCCTCTGCACGAAGCACCCATCCTGCTGTTTTTTAACATTTTCACCAATAGTTCATCTGATTCAAACTATTAATTACCTGACACCAGGAGTGCTGATGGAATAGTTTAACAAATAAATGGGTGTAATAAATGGTAAGTACAAATACTGGAGGAAAGGTGTGGACATGTCTACGCTAACACATGGACAGACTTGAAATCACAGTTTTGCATTAAAAAGAATATCGTACACAAGCAAAAGCACAGCAAACCAGATTTTCAAGAAGTGGTGCTCTACTATCATACAAATATTTGATGAAAACAGAAAAGCACAGTGGAAATCCCAATGAAGAAACAGAAGAAATCCAGGGATCTGGCATCAAAATAATTCATTGAGTGGGTCAAGAACTCTTAAAAGAAATGGTGTTGTAGAACTTGTTGCAAGAAAGAAACCATTCCTGTTGGGAGTTCCACAATCAGAAGAGACTGCAGCAAGCAAAGAACTGTAAAGCATGAAGCAACCAGAAGTATTTGAAAATCTTACAGAGGGATGAATCCTAATTTGAACTTTTTGGTTCCCAAAGATGCCATTATTTCAGAATTAGATTTGATGAGAACTACTGTGCATTTTTATGTGTCTACAGCCTTTAGTAGAGCACAATGGCAGTTCTCTCACTGACTGGGGTTTACCACCAGCAATGCAGGGCGTCTCTTCAAAAGAAATAAAATGATGATAGATTTTAATTCATCATGGGAAAATGACTTACTTGCAAAATGGTAATCTTTTTGGCATGATAGCTACTTCAAACATACTGCACGCACAATGAAGATGTACCGGGAGTGGAACACTACCAGCATTGGATTGACTCCCTCAGAGCCCTAATTTCAAATTAACTAAAGCTGTGAGCGGTTACTTGCTCCAGAAAAATAAACAAAAGCAGTCAGAAATGAAAGAGAATTTATGGCAAATGCTGTACAGAGCTTCAAATAATGCACCACAGGGCTACTTGAAAAAATTATATTGCAATTATACAAAAATTACTTCGGTTTAGCAATTTGTGATTTTATCAGTGTTTATTTGTGCTTATTCTAATGTTGTGCATTGTTTACTCAAGCACATAAACGCTGCCTACATAACTAGCTTTAAAATTAATTTCCTTGGGTGGCCTTAGACTTTTGCACAGTGCAGTATGTTATTAAGTACAGCTGTGACATTTTTACTCAAAGCAAGAGAGCTCTGGAGACTTAAAGGCTTCAGGCGTAGTGTATTTTAGATCAGAGTGGGTGAAGATGATGTAAAACCTAACATTAGATGAACTTTTCATCTGTGATCTCTCACCCATTCACACGCACACCTCTTGTCTCACCATCGATACCTAACGTAAGCTTAGTACTTTCCATTTGGTCAGCAGCCCTCAATTGCCACCAGATTCTCATGACAAAACATATCTTGTAAGCTCAGGCTTTTGATTAGCTTTGCTAATAATGTCTATTAGATTGAATGGTTTAGATACCTAATGAAAGTTCACAAAGTGCTACAAATAAAAAACAATGAAAGCTGGTATTAGATTAAAACATTCAAAACTATGCATGTGCTGAATCCATCAAATGAACCAAAAATGACAACGCAGACTAATGTTTTTCATTAAGCAGCATGCATGTAGAAATGTTCTTTTCTAAATAATGTTTATTATGAATATCAATCTCAATTTGGCGCTCTGTCCTTCTAGACTTTGCATTTGACCTAGTACTTAATCAAGCACCATGTGAGATTGTGAGAACTTGATGTACAGTACTGGGAACCCAGAAATAGACTGAAAACCACATTTGCTGCTGCCGCCTTTGCTTTTTTGTATCACGCAGGGAGCAGCTCAAGCATGTCTCAGCTTGATCTGCAAAAGAAGACTTAGTTACTCTCTAGTGCTTTAAAGATGCTACTTTCTAGAAAAGAGAAAGAAAAAGAAAAACACTTTTCCAGCAGTTTTTACATGCTCTATGACAGTTACAGAAGTTATATAATTACAAATTAGGACAGTGTGAGAAGTTGTTATGCTTTTGTTCAGTTTACAGTAGGCACTGAGCTCATTAATGCCCTGCATATTGTCGTTTCAAGTAACCGGCACTGGCAGTTTTCTTGACATTTCAATTTTTGGTGCAATGGTTTCCAATTCTGCCTCACAGATCCAAAGATCAGGGTTTGATTCTGAGCCTGCTTTTTGCTCGTGTGGACCTGCCATATTCTTCATGATCGCATTTGTATGTACTGTATCAACAGCTGAATTTTAGAAACGGGCACTGTGATTTTACTGGCACTGCAGCAGTGGAATGCATATCATCCAGGGTATTGCCATCATAGCCTCATTTTCTCCTTAATTCTGTAAATGAGTAAAGCTATTACATAAAATAAACAGTCTGAGTATGTGCTTGAGTGTATTCTGCAGAGGACTGGCATCCCATTCAAGGCCAGATCATATCTTACAGCTGTTAAGGCTAAGATGGACTTTGGCATTCTTTGGAGTTGACAAATAAAATGCTGTCTATCTGTCTATACACGCTTGGGTAGATTGATGGGTGAGTGTGTTGGTGCATGCACTTCAATAAAAATTGTATCCATTCAAAGGTTGGTTAATGTCATACACCTAATACTGCTGGAATATATTCAGGCATCTTGTGTGTTTTATAAATTAAAAAAGGTGTGTATAGAAAATAGATTTATAGATGGAGATTGTGCTCTATACCCAATGCTGCCGAGTGATAGACTGGCATCCAGTCCAGGGTTGGTTTCTGCATTACACTTGATGCTGATACATTGTGATCAGAAAACAGATGAGTGAACCTTTTGCTTTCTGAATTTCTCACTGCTTGTCTGTCTACCTGAAGTTGTGACTTTCACTACCGACAGTTGCATCCTGTGGCTTTCTTCCAGCGAAATTTACCATAATATTTAAAAAAGAGCTGCACACTAGATTCTTGCTTTTTTTTGGAATGGTTCGCAGACATGCTATTAGCCATTTTTGTTTTCAGCTGCTTTTGTGGTTTTGATGACCCATGATTCTCGCCAGTAGTTCTAAGAAGGTAGCTGGAAATGCATACTTTTTCTGGGTCACTTGCGACAACTCTTCTCTTACAGCATTTATGCAAGTGGGATTTTTCCTAGTGCTGAGCAAAATTGGTAGATAGTTAAATGCACCCTGGAGGCCAAAATCAAGTGTAAACTAAAAGACTGTAAATATAATTTTAGCAATTTGCATGCATGATCAATCAAATAAGACCTCTACTTAAAATCTGGACTTAATTCAGTTTAAAAGCATAGCATCTCACTCTTCATGACCATATGTGATCGATCATGGGAAATTGTGTATGTACAGTATACTGTACTGTATACTATATGCTAATATTCTTGCTGTTTTGTGCTAGTCGAACAACAAGAGCCTTGTTTGAGTCTAAGTTTTTTTTCTTTGTTATAACAGGAGCTTGTTCAAAAATGCTTCGATGTTTTTCTTGAATTTAGATAAGGAAATTGGCTTTCTGCTTTATAGTGAAGGCCAAGCCAATAATTAAGCACATAGCATCATTATTTTTAAAGCAGCTCTAATAAATCGATAAACAAATCTGTCAGTGCATGTGAAGAATGGAATATCAGGTAATCCTCAATGTTATTTCTTAATGTAGTTTCTTATGTTTATGTCACGCTTTTTAGATTTCCACAGAAGTAGTGTACTACCGCAAAAATGTTTCCATAAATGGTGGACAACTAAAACATTTTTTTTGTTTTAGCAACAAGAACATGTGACATCTTGCAGCCAGAACAGTCTGTACAGATGTCGCCTAAAAGCACACAAGGCCTGTGCAATTTCCTTTGTAAGTTAAATACTGAAAAACCTCAACTTTTAATGTGATGATAAAACCACATGTGATATACTCAGAGATAGGCTGTTCTAATTAGGGCACTGCTGCTTCTCTTACTATGCCCAAGCAACATAATGTAATGTTTTACTTCTGTTTTTCCATCACCTTTGCTTTATGTATTTTATAAGAATATTGTGATCCATCCTGCTTGATTCTGTTCACTTGTAAGTAACAGTTTGTATCAGGAGATATTACAAGTAGTGTTGGAATTGACTTTGCAGAGGCAGCTTTCAGGCTATGGGTGAACTGTGTTTAGGTGTTAGCAGGCAAAATTCCCAATACGTAGAGTTTCTTATGTCAGGTCACAGTCAATGTGGAGACTGAAATATTTTTTTCTTTTTATTACCAGTTTGTTTTATACTTCATGTAGCAATTACATGCTATATGTTACAGAGGTGTCCCATTACTGCAAAGGGCTCACACTCCATTCAAGACTGCACACAATGTCGCCCCCATCATTGGAGTTTATGCACTACTCTTTTCTGAAGAGATTTTAGAATATTTACTAATAGTACTTCAAAATCTCTATTAGAGTTTTATTGAATTATGAACATATTCCTGCAACATTATGCAGTGCTGTGCAATGGAGCGAACTGTTGTCTCAATCAATCCATTTTTTGTGACCCTTTATGTAGGCTTCTATTATTGGATTCAGTGCATTTAGAAAATATGTGATAGTATTCTGCAAGAAAAGATTATGCATAAAAAATGACAATCAGTTATCATCAAATTTAATGGCAAATCAAAAAAGGTGGTACGTTTTGCTGACATGTGACATACTTATTACAGACAGAAGCAGAGTGAGAGGAAATTGCGCATCACTATTCATTCACTTATTCATTCGCTGAAACCTCCAAGGCCAATACAAGGCCACAAGTAGATGAGTATACCTCAGCAAGAATCTTGAATGGGACATTAAATCATTAGTGAATACACTGAAGTACACATCTAGGCCAATTTAGGTATGCTGATTAACTTAAAGAGCATTTCTTTGTGAAGAACATCGGGTAAAAACCAATGTAAATTGTGATGGATGGCCAGCCGTTCATCTCGGACAATACCCCCACACCGCCAGGTGGAGCCCTCCCTGCAGCATGGAGGTGCCCCGAATGCCAGCAGGAAATTATGAATGTTGGAGTTTTCCTTTACAGCCCTGCTGGATACTATGGGGGCCACTAGAAGGCACTGCAGGGAGGAGGACTGACTATTACCCCTATGCCCCGGAAGTACACATGGACAAGGGGAATGACGTGCTTCCGGGGTAAAGAAAAAGGATTTTATCTGATCCAGAAGTGTTCCTAGTCACTTGGACAGAGAGGGCAAAACACTTCTGGGACAAGGACTATAAAAGACTCAGAGAGACACCAGAGCGTTGAACTCAGCTGGGTGGTAGGAGGGCAACGCGTCTGGGAGTGGTGGATTGATTTATTGTGATTATCATTGTGTTTAATGAGTATTGTGGAGGAGAGGGTGCTTTGTACACTGTTGTGTATAAATAAAGTCAACATTTGGACTTTTATCTGGTGTCTGGCGTATTGGACATGGGTTCAAGGGAGCGATATTACCCATATCTGTCACAAAGCATATAAACAACATGCTGACTCCACTTGGATTGTACCAATGCTAGGACTTAAACCCAGTCTCCTGGTGATGAGAGGCAGGAATGTTTCAAAATTTATGATTGTGCCTCTTTACAGAATTAATGTACTATATGATGAAATGTGTAATGAAATAACCCTAAGTCAGCCTTAACCTTAGCTCTTTCTGAAATGACAGCACATTTAACAAAAGTATGAATATGGGATGCCCATTCAGAGTTTGTTCTTGCTTTGTCCTTTATGCTTTGTTATAATAAATAAATGGAAGTTAGGTATAAAATAAAAAGGGAAAGGAAACAAAAAAGAAAGAAAGGTGGAGCCTGGGTAGGGGCTCCAACAGATCCATGGAAGGTGTAATCTCCCTGAGAAATGTTTGCTTTACTTAAATTCCTCACCGAACAGTCCATGGAAGGAAGTTCAAAACCTAGATAAAAATTTCACTCAGCTCGACACTTAATGCTTAAAGGGCAGTTCTAGAAGACACTGGACATAAATCATTATAGTCATCAGGAAAAGTCTGTGACCCATGTGAAGGTATTAGATGTCATTTTTTTTATTTTGTTGTTAATCCGGAATCTTGGACAACTAGGAAGCCACAACTATAACCTTAATTCTTTCACAACAGTGATGTCACATGTCACAACTTCTTGTAGTCACAAGGTATTAATCAGCTCAGCATCTGCAAACAAATACACTCCAAATGGTGGTAATCATAGGTAAAAAACTGTGTGATAAGACATTAAATAACAATTCTAAAAAGTAAAAGTAACAAACAAACAAACTGATAAAATAATTGCATTCAGATATTCTGCCAGCACAAGCTGAGGTGCAGAAGAATGATGGAGAGATGGATGAGGAAATTATAATAATATTTAAAATAAAATGTTTGCCTCAAAACCAGGAAGTCAAGCCTATCTTTCTTCAGAACCAAATACGTAACTACAGTCAAAATAGAACACTTAAATACAGTAGTTTCTGAGAGAATACTATCACAAATGCACAAGCACGTTTAAGAATGTATCTGTTGTGTTACAGCCTGGGGTTTGTTCCCTGACTTATGGTTATCTTCCTTTTTATTGTTGTTTTTGTGGTTTTTGAATTATTGTTTTTCATTATTTTTGTTATAATGTTATTTTGTCTAATATTGTTATTTATTTTTATCAGTTATGTATCGTGTATTCTTGCAAAATCAACATGAGATTCATGTTTCGCTGGGTTCAAAACCCCAGAACCTATGTAAAATATGTGCCCAACAACCATTGAGAAGGCCGGAAAAAAATAAAAAAAAATACCTTACTGTAACATTTAGGATTTGCAAATATTGCATAAAAAACACGAGAGAAGGGTAATGTGAGACTTCTTCTCTCTGAATGCCATTTCTGCAGCTTACTGACAAAGGGACCAGGGCCCAAGCGATGCTATGGAAAGGAGAAACTTGTGCCTTGAAAAAGAATTATATACTTTTACCTATTTTGGACTAGCCCCTATAACCTTTTCCTTAAAGCAAATTTCTTTAATAAATGCATAACAAAAATTTCCCCCTTGAATAATAATCTCTACTTATTCCGTCTTGTGACTTTATTTTATGGTTGTTATTTGCTATCAGAAAGTGGCCTCTTACAGGATTGTTGAACTTTTTATTTTACTCACCATCTGGACCGCAGTGCCTCTGCTGGGAGGGTGCAAGTAGGTGAAATGATAAAATGTCATTCAGCCCACTCATCTAACACTTTAAATGATATGTCTGAGAAATCTTAGACCATAAACACTTGGTATGCAATCTGTATTTTAAAACAATTATCTGCAAACAGAGGGAGGGTAGCTTTAATTATGAGGGCCCTGTTTAATATTTATTAGTTTAATGTTAATTCAAGTTGAGACTGCTATGAAATGACTGTTTTTCTTCCTGTGTGTTCCTTGTTCTTTATGTGCAGGAGAATTAGATGAAAAAAGGATTCACCCTTGACCTCATTCACCTCTGCTGGCAGTTGTAAATCAGGAAACCTTCCTTTGTCCCCATGGGTGAATTTGCAGTTAGGATAGTATGAAAAATACTTCTGCCATGAAGCTAAGAGCTGTCATGCTGAGAGACAGCAAATGTATAAAGAAATACAAGAGATGCTGACATAGATGACCTGTTGAAAAAGTTTCCAAAATGAAATTTTGCTGCAGCATGCATAGTACTTTTATCCTTTTGGATTTATGCAAATGAGCCATGTCAATAAACTATTACAGGTTAGAAAAACCTTAACTTCGTATCACATTAAAAACTGACCATTTATTACAATAATACAATACAATAGAATACATCTTATGTGTTGTATAGTGTTCTTAACTGAGTGCTGCGAACAATTCTCAGTTAAAATAAAAGTATAGATTATACTACTTAATAAATGCAGAACTGGTACACATATAAATGCAGATTTGGTAAAACACACAGAGAATGGGAGAGAATTGATTAAGCATAAATGGAAACCAACAATACCTGTCCATTAATTAAATGAAGAACTATGGGCAGTTGAAAATGGTGGGGAGAAAGACAATCATATAGTATTATTATTATTACTATTACCTGTCAATAATATTTTATACTAGGTGGCTTTGCCCCCTGCTCGCTTAGCTCGCTAACAACCGAGCCTGCGCTATGCTCTAGCCTCTTTGCAGTTATGTCACTCGCGTATGGAGATGTGGATGTACAATTTAAACAGATTGTTATTTTCATGGGAATTGTTACATATGCATAATAGAACTATTTTACATTACAATGAGTAATTAACCATATTAACAAATATTTAAACGTAATAATTTGAAAGTAAATTGTGTTTCATGTTGTGTTAGTTATTTGTTGCGTTATATGATTTTGTTCTGTTTGGCTTGGAAATTTTAACATGCAAATACTTTTTAAACTTACACTTTTACTGTAAAACTTCAGTAAAAACTATTTTTTTAATTAAATTTTTGTCAATATCACATTGAATTTTGATTCTGTGTTTGGACTTTCACCGTGACAATGCAACATACTGTATAACGAATGTTTGGCTCTAAGATTTGTTAATTGTCTTTGCAAAAGCTATTCTAACGGGAATGTTTTAATACGAATGGCATATCAAGGTCTCTTTTGTTGTCTAATGCAGTGTTTCCCAAACTCGGTCCTGGGGACCCCCTGTGGCTGCAGGTTTTTGTTCCAACCAGATTCCTAATCAGTGACAACACCTGATAGCACTGAGCGCATTTAATTAGCTGGGAATTTTTTTTTCTTTTATTCGACATTCAGAAAAGCATAGCAGCATGATTTTTACATTTATAAGACATTTAGAAATACCGTATTCCTGCTTTTGCTATAGATTTAAATACTTAGCTCTCTTGTTAATTTCATTATATTTTGGCCTCTGTGCAGTTTTTCCCCCTTCGTTGTATCTTAATAATGACAATTAAAAACGGGCAGATCAGGCACCCAGTCAAACAACACTGAATAATCAAAGGTTGCAACTACTTTTGAGTCAGACCCACTAATTAGTAAATAATAGATTAATTAAACAATTAGAACACCTTGAAAAGTAGGATGAAAATCAAAGATGAAAATACTGTTAAAAAGAAAAAAAAAATACATTATTCCTATATAACTGCTTAGTACATTTTAATATATATTTTTTTTTTAGCAAACTTATTTTTTTTTAACTTCTATATTGTTCCCTAAACAAAGAACTTGGGAAAAATCAGTTCACTTAATTAGCCCAGGAGTCCAATTAAAAACAGAAGCTGGTTGGAACAAAAACCTGCAGCCACAGGGGGTTCCCAGGACCGAGTTTGGGAAACACTGGTCTAATGTTATCTGCGTAAGATTTACTACATTAACTTTCTTGGATACATCCTTCTTTCTACAGTAATTCGTGCTGTGGAAGACCGGACAGTGTTAACGGTTGTAGATATTCTTCGGGATATTGCAAGTTGATGTTTTCATGTTCACCACCAACTGTTTCAGCATTGTATATTAATACGCATTTAACCAATTTGTCATGTAACCAATCGACAGTTTTGGTATTAATTCATTTGAATTCATCATTTCTCTGCGCTAGGATTGCCCATGTACTCATTTTTTCTGTTGATAACCCTTAATGATGAAATTCTTCAATAAGATTTGGTCGTAATACATCTATTTTAATTGGGAACTTAAAGTGAGGAAAACGTTTAAATTTATGAGAGCTGAGAGAGCAGGAACTGTTTCTGTCAAAAGCATTCACATGAACAAGGAATGAGAGGTGAAAGTACCATGTGCGTGGTTCAATATGGTTGAGAGGAGGGCATCTCATGGCCAAAGTCTCATTTCACGGGACTTGAAAAAATCTTTTGAAAAAGTCTCGTCCTGTTCCAGGATTTTTTATACAATAGAGAGATTATTATTATCATCATTATTACCTAACTATTTTTCTATTTTCTGAACCTGAAATCAACATTTCAAGAAGACAAAGCATATCCCACATTTTTGGGCACATGGAAGGAACCAGCACTAGAGTGTGTAAGTGCATAAACACAGAAAAAGGAGTACTTCTACATTAACAGAAAAACAAGTAAAAGATAGTGGAAATACAGTCTTTGGAAATTACAAAAACATTTATTTCTTAATGTATATTTTCATCCCTAACATGTGGCTCAAAGTTCATTATAAGATTTTTAAACAAATTACATGTAAAAAACCTAAGTAAAAGTAATAAGTATATAAATGATACAAGAAATAAGTATATAAATAAATACAGTAAAAATAATAAGTATATAAATTAATAAATAAATGAAATACCAAAAATAATCTATACTAATAAAAGGCAAAGCCCTCACTGACTCACTCACTGACTCACTCACTCACTCATCACTAATTCTCCAACTTCCCGTGTAGGTAGAAGGCTGAAATTTGGCAGGCTCATTCCTTACAGCTTACTTACAAAAGTTAAGCAGGTTTCATTTCGAAATTCTACGCATAACGGTCATAACGGTCAACAACGTCCGCCATGTTGAACTTTCTTATTCATGGCCACATCTTCCCGAAATTTGGTAGGCGGCTTCCCTGCGCTAACCGAAACCAAGGTACTTACTTATTTCGGTAGTATGACGCCACTGTCAGCCGCCATATTGAACTTTCCAACATCACTAATTCTCCAACTTCCCATGTACTGTAGGTAGAAGGCTGAAATTTGGTACTTATTTCGGTGGTATGATGCCACTGTCGGCCACCATATTGAACTTTTTAACGGTCTTTGTTACTTATGGGCCCATCTTCAAGAAATGTGGTACGTGGGTTCCCAACGCTAACTGAATCCTACTTACGTACATATATATACGTCCATAGCCTGCAGCTCGGTCACCGTGTGAGGCGGCGTTGGTCCCCCATCCCAACGCCTCCCACGTTGTTGGCTGCCTGGCTATATAAGGCCGTCCATTGCTCCAGTCTCTACATTCCCTTCCTTGCTTTGCCACGGATTCACGTCTCCCTGCTGATAACTACAGCCTTTTTATTTAATCCATGGCTTCTCCGCTGTTTATTGTTCATTTATTACGATTATAGTTATTGTGTAGGTATTTTAGACTTACTTTACATTGTTCAGGTACCCATTTCCTTTATCATTCCAACCCCCATTAACATGTCTACCGAGGTGATCACCATGGATCAAATAACTGTCACTTACCAAGTGGTTTTCATGCCCGGAGATGGCACCTATCTTTTCCATTCTCTTTGTTACATATTGCACGGCCATATCAGGCTTACTCTTGATATCCGGAGGAACTTTGTGTCTTATGTATTGAATGACTGGGACAGGTTCAAGGTGTGGACTGATGACGGTACAGGAGATAATTATACTACACAGGAGCACTATAAAAGTGAAATGCTTAAGCCCTTCACCTATGCATCTGCATTTGAGTTGATGGCTGCCGTTGAATTGTTCGGTTGTCGCTTTCAAGTATACTGAAATGGCCAAATATTTTACACCTTTTGACAATCGCCAATGCCTCTTAAACATCTTAGATTGACAGGTGACGATTTCAGTAGTGGACACTTTGATGTTTATGAATGATTAAACTCTCAAAAGCTGGATGTGAAGTTATCAATGAAACAGGTTGTATACTTACAACGCTTGACAGATGCTGAATGTCTCTTCAACACAAGTCCTACAAATACTGTTGTAATTGAAACAAACCATGAAACTCAAACCGATTATTACAGCAGCAACCCAAGCTGTGAGATTTGAAACAAGATTACTGTTCACATGGCCAACTGTACATTGCATACTCAAGAGTAAGCTCAGCGCACAGCTTGGTCATATTACAACCGGAGGGCCGAACTCACAATGTGGTATACAAAGAGATCCTTAACAAATAATTATTGGTATATTTTCCCTCAGTTTAAAAAGGTTTAATTTTCTTCTTAATAAAAATTTTAAGGCAGTACTTCGCCGCTGCAAAGCGCGGGTATTTTGCTAGTACATAAATAAAAATCACTTCAAACTTAATCACAACAGATAACAGATAAAACAGAGTCATTAATTATGGATTAAATTACTAAATTCATTTTTATGTCTCTAATAACAATAAGTTCAATGCTGTAGCCAAATAGCCACAGAGGACAGAAAAATAAAAACTCCAGCTGGTGAAATGCTGGAGTAAAACAAATCTGCAGTCCTAGCCCAAAAGAGCCCCACTGGGCATTCTACTAAATATAAATGTGCTTAAGTAGTTACTATTGTTTTTCTGCTTCATTCTTGAAGATTAGAAGCCATGTCTCTTCACAAGTTGGGGTGTCCACATTCGTTCTAACATCACAGGTTGCCGCAAAGTACTTCAGTCAGATGGTAGTGGTGTAAAAACATAGACGAAGACAGATAAAAGTAGAGGTTAAAGCTCAATAATAATAATAATAGTGTCCCCATCACTGCACAGGGGAATTGGGATCACACCCTACTCCTGAAGTCACACTTCCCCCACCACACGGCAAACAGCCTCTGTCTCGGATTAGCGAACTATGAGAGAAGTTACAAAATCAACCAGAATGTTTAAGCTAATTATAGAAAAGGACCTAAATCCATTAAGTAGTTCTCTCATGAAACAGATGTTGGATTTTCTACATATAGAGATATATAAATACATATATAAACACATTTTTGGGTGGAGTATTTGTTATTAATGACTGCAAAGCTATGATTTAGTATATGATATTGCAACACAATTTGCGCTAAAAAGTACTTATGAAAAAGCCAGGTTAAAATAGTGGGTTTATAGGAGTTTTTTTTTTAAAAGTTCCATTAGTCTGGCATATCTCTATTGATAAGGCATTCCAGATTTTTAAAGCTGACCGCCAAAAGTACACCTCACAACTTCTTTTATGCTTGGCTTTTGGAATAATAAGCAAACCAGCATTCAAGAATCTAACATTATGTCTGGGAATATAAGGGGACAGGCATTCCAAAATATAGGAAGGAGTAAGATTATTCAGAATTTTACATACTATTAGTAGCATTTAAAAATCAATTCCTAAAGAATTTATATAACAAATGTAATGATGCTAAGAGCGATAAGATGTGCTCAGATGTATTTTGTTTATTTATTTGTTAATTAAACAACTAATGTTGGCATGCCAGCAAACTGGAAAAATATAGTATACAAATAAAAATTATACCAGTGATAATATTTAGATGCATAAAATTAAATTGACACATTCAGGACCATGGAGCCTGTCTTGTCACCATTTGGCACATCTGGATGGGATGCCAGTCCATTGCAGGTCCCACTCATACATGCATTCACATCATAACGAGGCAATTTAGAATCTGCAGTAAACTTAATATACATGTCTCTTGAATGTGGAAGGAAAACTGGTAACGTGGAGAAAAACCCACACAGTCACAGGAATATATATGCCAACTTCACACAGGCAGTATGTGGGCAGAGATTCAAAAACTGCGGAGCTGTGAGGCAGCTGTGCTAACTATTAAATAACTGTGCAGCACTGATAATATACAATGCTACAAGTGAACAATAGCTCACATCCTGCTTTTAATGATATAGAGACTTAGAAAAATGTGTTTCTCTAACTCTCAGAGTAGTTCACGCTAGTGCAGTGATGTCACTCATGGACCATTCTGGCAGATTTGCCCCATGGCATGCAGGTCAGATGAATGCACTCTCACATATTATAACATTAGCCAACACAGCTGCTCAGTAGTCAAAACAAAATGTATGAAGTCTGAGTGGACCTAATTCCGGGAAAGAGAGAATATGTATTCATTTGACTATTCCTATTTTATACAACTCAAGGTTAGAAACAGAGCAAGTCAGAAGAGAAATGAGCTGTAAGCACTCAAGATGGGTTTTAATTAATATATCCTATGAGTGCATGTTTTAATGACTAATGTGTAACTTTTAGAAGTATCATATCAGTTAAGGTAATTAAAATGTATAAATTCTTAATCCTATAGTCTGTACCTGTTAAATTTCCTTGCAGAATCGGAGGTTTGTGAACAATAATAAAAGAGTTATACCAAATGTAATGTCTAGTGTGATATGAACAATTTAGCACAGCTCTTTCTGTGGTAGTTTGGAGAATTAGGCTGCTTACCGCTCTCCTTCTCTGCTCCCCTATTCTCTGCTCCCCTATTCTCTGCATTAGCATTTGCATTCTGGCTAGATTCTTGTTAACTGCTCATCATGGTCCACAGTCATCCTGATGTTGATGTTTTCTTAATAATAAATCAAAGAAGACTTCCAAAAAATGTGGTTGCTTTGGTTCAGTCAATTCCTGCTCATGCTGCAGAAAGATAGGACAAAGGCTTTTTTTTATAAAAATTGAAAAGGGATATTAATGTCAAAGAAATTCCTTCGTATAAATTTCTGCTACGTATGGCACAATTTTCAAATGTGTACTTGCATATCACAGGTTTTCAATACAGGACAACTGGATTAATATTAGACTTGCATTTGTTCTTAAGGTAACAACCTCTTTAATCCAATTCATGGTCATAGGAGCCAGATATCTGTAGTTTGATCCTTACTATACAAGTAGATGTAGTATGCTATACTGTAATAAACTGAACCATACACTGTTAATTTATTAATTCAATCATTCATTTCTTCGCCATACCTGCTTAATATGATATAGGGATGATATGATATGGGGAACTGGAGACCAACACAAAAAACAAACCCTGGACAGGTTGTTAGTCCATTGCGGGGCACAATCACACACACGGATCTAATTTAGAGCCACCAATTAACCTAACACACTTGGATTTGAGATGTGGGAAAAAGCAAGAGTACCCTGATGAAAATCCATACAGACACAGATAGAATGAATAAACTCTACCGAAAGTGACCAGACTTGAGATATGAATCCAATCTCCTGGAGCTGGGAGGAGGCAGCTCACTCTGTTACACACTACACACCGTGGTTATAGATTTAAGGTGGATGAGCAGACCTGCATTAGATTGTTAGTGTATGTTAATTTAAACAACAAATTATTCAATTAAAAGGAGATGACTACTCAATTTATTTAATATTTTTATCACATTCTTTTGAATTTGTGGTCCTTTTCATTTTATTGGGAGTAAAAGAGCCCCTTAAAAACTAACCTTAGAATTGTCATTGACATTATTTGAGCTTCATTCACCACATCATCGGCTTGTAGAGAATAAATCTACACATTCATGATATTTTGGAGCTCTCTCTTATTTATTAATTACATATGGACTTTCTTTAATGCAGACTTCTTCTTTTTACCCATTATAGCGCCCCATTGCTTCTTTCTCTCTTTGACTTTCTAAATCCAAACTAGTCATCTCCAGTGAATCTTTGGATGTACTGCATGCCTTTGCTTTACCCTTTTTCATGCTTTTTCAGGATGATTTAGATTGTTAGCCCTAAAAGGTTGTGAGTGATAGTTCAGTAGTCCACAACATCTGAGTTACTAGTATATTTCTTGCTGCTCGTTTGAAGCTCTCTGACCATAATCCAGTGCTATACATATACTGACAGGTTGGAAACAACACCTACTCTCCAAGAGTTTATAGAAAATTCTAAAACACGTTGCCAATTTCCTCTTTGTCTTTGGATCTTTTATGGCTTCTGGTATTTCTCTTGTGGCACACGACTGGGGACCTTGCACCACTGGGATGCCTGCAGAACACAAGGACCGGGAAAGAGACAATACCTTCCCTGGGACACAAGAGGGCAGCCCCCCTGGCTTGCATCAGGGCCATGAGACTGGAGCTTGAAAGCTCAATCCTGTTGGGGACCGTGGCCACCGCCAAGGGGTTCTTGGACAATTTCGGAGCCTTGAACCTTCCTGGTGTGGCGGAAGTGCTACAGGAAGAGCATTAAGGAGCACCTGGAGCAGATTATATCACTCCATTCGAGGAGCCGAAGGTAGAAGACAGAGCTTGCAGAAGAGGAGTGGATGCGGCAGTAAAGAGAGAAGAAAGGAAAGAATAGTGAAAGAACTGAGCATTGTGGGTTTGTGCACTGTGTGTGCTGTGAATAAAAATAATAAATGTGTATGATTTTGGGACTTCTGAGTCTGCGTGTCTGTCTGTTTCAAGGCTAATATTCCACACTTTGTTTAACAGACATATAACCTTGTAGTACTGGAGGAAAGGAATCAATGAAACCTGGATAAAGGGCTTGTTTATCACCATAAATGCACCCACACCTTCTTACAGAACACCAGTCTAGAGTCTCCAGTTAATCTCTCCTGCAAGGCTTTTTATAATGTAGATGGAAAACAGAATACCGAAAATAACAGGTTGAGGGGAGGATATGGTGTCTTCATGCTACTAGTGCCTCAGCTAGGATTTGAACCCAGGTGTCATAGTTTGAGATTATTTTTATGCATTTTGGGATAATTCTTTGTTTTATTCTTTGATGTATATATTTTATGTTCATTTTTGTTGTGTCCATAACAACATAATCCTGTTGGAGTATTTCACCAGTTAGCAGAAGGCTTTCTCATTACACATGTGCCATCACACATGCAGGCACTATCATATTTAAGAATGAGAGCCTTCAGTAGTTTCAGGCTAACCTACAAATAATGATAAAATTAAAACTTAAAGGGAATGGAGAAACAAAAGAAAAATCTAAAATGAACATTAGAGAATTAACGGCGACCTGTTGATTATGAGTCAGTAGTTCTTACCGCTGTACTACCCAAGCAGTCGTGTCAGTGTCATACCCTAACCTGATTTCTTTTTCTTCGGTTATATTCTTGAATAAAAGCGCACTTGTTTTGTTATACGTGTACCTTTTGTAAAAGTGCTTATTTGATATTTGGACTTCAGTCTTCACGAATTATACATTTCATGTCAAACTTTTGTCATTAGTACTATAACATGAAAAAAATTCTGTTTTAGATATGTGTTTATTATATGCATTTCTTGCCTCGCATTTCCTGGCATCCGACATTTACATAGATCGCTGTAGACACGGAACACATATGAAAGGCATATGTTCTAAATAACGTTATATTATTTACCCTATATAATTTCAGGCACCTCAGAATTTTTTGCCCGTGTTGAGCTGTGGCTGTGAAAGGATGGGAAAACAGGCTACTTGATGCTTTTTTCGTACTCTTCAGGGATTCTAGTGTTAATCTGTTGATTATGAAGTTGTGAAGTAGCATTGCTAAACACTGATCCACTTTGCCATCCAAAACAATTTCCAGCCATCTTCATACATCACCATTTTTCTGCGATACTATCCCCAAACTTCTATAGTAGGTGAACAGAGCACTAGTTTATCTTTAATAACATCTTAAGACAAAGGAGCACTCTCGAATTTATACAGTATCTGATATTTTGGACACTGTCAGGATCAGTTGAGGCCTTTCTGCTCTTGCTCATAACTGTTCTCTAAAACAATATTATTCTGATTCTTTAATGAGGTTTTTGATCAGATACACTCCCACAAAACTGAATTGGACAGAGTGCTACAGTCACAAGGATATTGAAAAATTCTTTACACTTTCTACAAAATTTATAAATCCAAGCAAAAACAATTTTATCTCACAGTTTTTTTCTGTGTACACAGTCAGGAAATATTCATTGGGATTGTCCAGTTACACTGGCCCCAGTTGTGTGTAGCTATGTCACATTGTGCCCTGTGATGGAGTGTGTGTCTGAATCTTACAACTTTATTGCAGTAGCTTTGGCTTATATGAGTCTGAATTTGGTGAGATGTTATGAGAATGGTTGGAAGGATGAACGTACGAATTGGTTTAGTCTTTAAATAAGAAAATAGCTGATTTGCAAGAACAAATGATTATTGTGAGTGAATCTGTTGATTGTCAACAGGAATTGCTTGATCTTAATAGGATTTCAAATTAGATTTAAGGGCCTTTTTCAGTGCTAACCTTGACAACAGGATAATAACCAGCCTTTTATACCTTAATCACTAGGTTGAAGCTGCACTTCCTATTTGTTGGTGTCTGTACTTTCCTATATTAAGCCTTTTTCATGGCTGGATAGTAATCTTTGACAAGTCACAAATTCATTTAAAAATTCCAGTTAACACAGGTTGAACAGGGCCCATTTGCTGATAAAGAATGAGGGTGGAGTGCGTGTCATAAAACACTTTCCCATTTATATGTTTATCTAGCTGCTGGAGTGGCATTAAGCAGAGTAATGGACAAATTGCAGAAGCGTGTAAATAAGACATTATGTGCTGCATCTGCGAGACAACTAATGGAACCAATTTCAGTGGTCACTTGCTGCCAGGTGCCTTGTAAATCCTTTTCGCCATCTTCCCCTGCTCTAGTGCTGTTTAAAATGGTCACTTTACATTATTTTCTGCTTTTATGATCGGGTGTAAAGGCAGAAATGTGGGTTTAAGGAGGACTAAAAACGAACCATCAAAGAAGCAGGTGGAGGGTAATTGGAAGTTTTATAAATATGATGTTCCAATTTTTAAGCGTGGTTATAGCTTTGGTCTTACGTGATCCCAAATGGCTTAAAGATTCTTAATATGGCCTGGAAGTGCATCAGTCTCATATTATATTGGTCTCTTTTCAGATGCTTTGTTGACCATTCTGCTGTTTTTTTTCTTTATTACAAGCTCCCTAAAAGTGAAAGCAGTTTCAAGTTAGTGGTTTTCAGTGATCATTAAAGTGCGTTGTTATGTGGATCGCTGTTAAGTCGCAGTATTGATCGATGTCAAAAAGTTATTACATTCTGTCTAGTCAACATTTGATTAAAATATATCTCCTGCAGAACAATCAGTATTACATATTGGACAACAATAACACAGACATCCTCGCAGTGAATTTGTAGTTAACGGATGACTGACATCGGGGCCTTTATGATTAGCTTGCAGGGATATTTGCTTCTGAAGAGATGTTACATGGCCCAGAAAAAAAGGAGAAGTGAAATTTGGTTTGTGTTTTGTCTAATTTTCTGACAGAAAATTATTTATTGATTTAAATTCTTTTATAGACTGTAGTATACTGAATTTATTACCTTATGAAATTAGCAGAAAAGAAATGAGGGCACTCTGTGGTCTTTATCTATATAAAACTGCTCAGGCTGACCAGTCAAAAATGGACTGAGCTCCTTTTGACAATGAATAAACAAATGTACATTTTGTACAAAATATCCAAAGTATTTAACAGTCTTTTATTAGACAACATCACAGTTGTGGGTAGTGAGAAAGATAAAAAAACAACTACGTTCCCACCATGTAAGAATGTTTGAAACAAGAGCTCTGGAGACAAAGTAAATATATCTGATACATATATGTGATTATGTCTGTAAATGTTGTATATTTTTGTAGTTTTCTGTTACTTTTTCATATAGAGAAGAACGCAACATAAGACTATACTGATACTTATAACCACAACCCACAGCAGGAAAATCAGTTTTGTTAATGGATGAGTGGTATTTTGCATCTCTTCATGGTCGTGGACATATATCTACAAATGGTTGAATACAGTTACAAAAACACATTTAATGGTATTCGATTAATTTAATCTTCTTCATCTTCTTTCGGCTGCTCCTGTTAGGGGTCGCAACAGTGGATCATCTTTTTCCATATCTTTCTGTCCTCTGTATCTTGTTCTGTTACACCCATCACCTGCATGTCTTCTCTCACCACATCCATAAACCTTCGCTTAGGCCTTCCTCTTTTCCTCTTCCATGGCAGCTCTATCCTTAGCATCCTTCTCCCAATATACCCAGCATCTCTCCTCTGCATACTGTATGTCCAAACCAACACAATCTTGCCTCTCTGACTTTGTCTCCCAACTGTCTAACTTGAGCTGACCCTCTAATGTACTCATTTCTAATCCTATCCATCCTTGTCACACCCAGTGCAAATCTTAGCATCTTTAACTCTTCCACCTAAAGCTCTGTCAACTGCTTTCTGGTCAGTGCCACCGTCTCTAACCCATATAACATAGCTGACCTTCCCTTTCACTCTTACTGAAAACTGTCTGTCACAAATCACTCCTGGCACTCTTCTCTGCCCATTCCACCCTGCCTGCACTGTTTTTTTCACCTCTCTTCCACAATCCCCATTGCTCTACTTGTTGATCCCAAGTATTTAAACTCATCCACCTTCGCCAACTCTACTCCCTGCATCCTCACCATTCCACTGACCTCCCTCTCATTTACACACATGTATTCTGTCTTGTTCCTACTGACCTTCATTCCTCTACTCTCTAGAGCAGGGGTTCTCAAACTAGGTCCTGGGGGACCCCTGTGGCTGTAGGTTTTTGTTCCAACCAGATTCCTAATCAGTGACAACATCTGATAGCACTGATCTCATTTAATTAGCTGGTATTATTTATTTTTTATTCTACATTCAGAAAAGCACAGCCGCATGATTTTTACATTTATAAGAAACTTAGAAATATTTCTGTTTTTGCTATGGATTTAAATGCTTAACTCTCTTTTTATTATATTTCACCCTTTTTTCTGTGCATTTTTCTCCCTTCATTGAATCTTAATAATGACAATTAAAAACAAGCAGAGCAGAAACCCAAGCAAACAACACTCAATCGTGATAGGCTGCAACTACTTTAGTGTCAGCCCCACAAAGTAGTAAATAATGGATTAATTAAACAATTAGAACACCTAGAAAAATAGAATGACAATCAAGATGAAAATATTGTTAAAAAGAAAAAAATACATTTAACTGCTTAGTACATTTTAATACTTTTTTGTTTTTTTACCAAACTTAGTTTTCTAATTTGTATATTGTTCCCAAAACTGGGAATCTGGGAAACAACAGTTCACTTAATCAGCCCAGTAGTCCAATTAAAAACAGAGGCTGTTTGGAACAAAAACCTGCAGCCACAGGGGTCCCCTAGAATTGAGTTTGAGAACCCCTGCTCTAGAGCATATCTACACCTCTCCAGGGTCTCCTCAACCTGCTCGAATCTATCGCTACAGATCACAATGTCATCAGCAAACATCGAAGTCCACGGGGACTCCTGTCTAATCTCGTCTGTCAACCTGTCCATCACCATTGCAAATAAGAAAGTGCTCAAAGCTGATCCCTGATGTAATCCCATCTCCCACTTGAATGCATCCGTCACTCCTACCGCAGACCTAACCACTGTCACACTTCCTGCGTACATATCCTGTACAACTTTTACATACTTCTTTGCCACTCCCGACTTCCTCATACAATACCACAGCTCCTCTCGTGGCACCCTGTCATATAGCTTTTTTCCAAGTCCACAAAGACGCAATGCAACTTCTTCTGGCCTTCTCTAAACTTCTCCATCAACATCCTCAGAGCAAACATTGCATCTGTGGTGCTCTTTCTTGGTATGAAACCATACTGCTGCTCACTAATCATCACCTCACTTCTTAACCTAGCTTCCACTACTCTTTCCCATAACTTTATGCTGTGGCTCATCAATTTTATTCCCCTGCAGTTACTGCAGTCCTGTACATCCTCCTTATTCTTAAATATCGGCACCAGTACACTTCTTCTCCACTCCTCAAGCATCCTTTCACTTTCCAAGATTCCATTAAACAATCTGGTTAAAAACGCCACTGCCATCTCTCCTAGACCCCTCCATGCTTCTACAGGTATGTCATCTGGACCAACGGCCTTTCCATTTTTCATCCTCTTCATAGCTGTCCTTACTTCCTCCTTGCTAATCTGTTGCACTTCCTGATTCACTATCTCCACATCATCCAACCTCTTCTCTCTCTTGTTCTCTTCATTCATCAGCCTCTCAAAGTACTCTATCCATCTGCTCAACACATTCTCCTTGCTTGTGAGTATGTTTCCATCTTTATCCTTTATCACCGTAACCTGCTGCACTTGGTACAGGTCCTTTTCTCCCTCCTTAGTGTCCAACCTCACATACAACTCATCATACGCCTTTTCTTTAGCCTTCGCCACCTCTCTCTTCACCTTGTGCCTTAGCTCCTTGTACTCTTGTCTACCTTCCACGTCTCACTGACTATCCCACTTCTTCTTTGTCATCCTCTTCCTCTGTATACTCTCCTGTATTTCCCCATTCCACGACCAGGTTTCCTTTTCCTCCTTCCTCTTTCCAGATGTCACGCCAAGCATCCTTCTTCCTGTAGTAACATCTGCTGTAGTTTCCCAGCTGTCTGATAACTCTTCACTGCCACCCAGTGCCTGTCTCACCTTCTCCCTAAACTCAACCTTGCAGTCTTCCTTTTTCAACTTCCACCATTTGATCCTTGGCTCTGCCCTCACTCTCTTCCTCTTCTTGATCTCCAATGTCATCCTACAGACCACCATCCTATACTGCTTAACTATACTTTCCCCTGCCACCACTTTGCAGTCTTCAATCTCCTTCAGATCAACTCTTCTGTATAGGATGTAATCTACCTGTGTGCATCTTCCTCCACTCTTGTACGTAACCCTATGTTCCTCCTATGTACCTATTCACCACAGCCATGTCCATCCTTTTGACAGAATCTACTATGCTCTGACCTTCCTCATTCCTCTCCTTGACACCATACTTACCCATCACCTCCTCGTCTCCACTGTTCCCATCACCAACATGCCCATTTAAATCCACTCCAATCACCACTTTCTGTCCCTTGGGTACACTATTCATCACTTCATCCAACTCACTCCAAAAATCTTCTTTCTCGCCCATTGCACACCCAATTTGTGGTACATATGCACTAACAACATTCATCATCACACTTCCAATTTCCAGCTTCATAATCATTACTCTGCCTGACACTCTTTTCACCTCCAAAACACTCTTGACATACTGTCCCTTCAGAATAATTCCTACCCCATTTCTCCTCCCATCAACACCATGATAGAACAATTTGAATCCACCTCCAATCCACCTGGCCTTACTCCCTTTCCATTTAGTCTCTTGCACTCACAATATATCAAACTTCCTTCTCTCCATCATATCTGCTAACTCTCTCCCCTTAGCAGTCATACTGCCAACATTCAAAGTTCCTACCCTCAGTTCCACTCTCTTTACTTTCCTCCTCTCCTCCTGCCTCAGGACGCGTCTTCCCCCTCTTCTTCTCCTTCTTCGGCCAACCCCCCATCCCACTCTTTCATCAAATGTCAAAGTCTTGCATCTAGTTTACCTTCAAGAGGACGCCCCGTTCTTTGATATCATATACTAATTTGAAACCACTCTGATCTCCAAGGGGGACCCCCTCTTGTTCTTTCATGCCAGATTATACCAATATCAACACAATAATACTTTAAAGAGCACCCCCTCATTCTTAGATGCCATCTAATGCTAATGACTGGGACCCCACATCACGTTCTTAGATGCCAAACAATGCTAATATCTGCACACTACTACCTTCTAGTGAAACCCATCCCACAGTTGACTAATACATCATGTAAAAGTAATTACGCGTCTCGAGGAGGAACAGGACACCAACAACACAGAGTACTCCCAGTAATTTACTTCCACTGTGACATTTTTTGTAAAATTATTTTAAAGAGACACATTTCTCAGAGTGGGTGTCATTACTCGATGTGGCCTAGATGTGCCATATACAGTATCCTTGAGCTGAGAGAGGGTTGTTCGTGAAACATGATGGTGGTGGTTTTAGCAGGTACAACTTATTGTCAAATTGCCTACATTTAACAAAAAAAAATAAAAAATGTTCACAGGAACTACAGTAGCTGAACCAGTGATTGGACGCTAGCTAGACATGTTCTCTCTCCTTTACATACAGTAGCTATGAACTGTTTTGAAAATGAGTTTTATACCTTCTTTTAAGCATCTACTCTTTACAATTGTCACATTCTCCATTTAGCTGCATATTAACTTAGCCTTAGCAAATTTGCCCCTTGATGTACAGTTGTGCTTGAAAGTTTGTGAACCCTTTAGAATTTTTTATATTTCTGTATAAATATGACCTAAAACATCATCAGATTTTCACTCAAGTCCTAAAAGTAGATAAAGAGAAACCAGTTAAACAAATGAGACAATAATATTATACTTGGTCATTTATTTTTTAAGGAAAATGATTGAATATTACATATTTGTGAGTGGCAAAAGTATGTAAACCTTTGCTTTCAGTATCTGGTGTGACCCCCCTTTGTAGCCATAACTGCAACTAAAAGTTGCAGGTAACTTTTGATCATTCCTGCAAACCGGCTTGGAGGAATTTTAGCCCATTCCTCCGTACAGAACAGCTGTAACTCTAGTATGTTGGTGCGTTTCCTTACAATAACTGCTTATTTCAGGTCCTTCCACAACGTTTCGATTGGATTAAGGTCAGGACTTTGGCTTGGCCATTCCAAAACATTAACTTTATTCTTCTTTAACCATTGTTTGGTAGAACGACTAGTGTGCTTAGGGTTGTTGTCTTGCAGCATGACCCACTTTCTCCTGAGATTCAGTTCATGGACAGATGTTCTGACATTTTCCTTTAGAATTCTCTGATATAATTCAGAATTCATTGCTCCATCAATGAAGGCAAGCCGTCCTGGCCCAGATGCAGCAAAACAGGCCCAAACCATGATACTACCACCACCATGTTTCACAGATGGGATAAGGTTCTTATGCTGGAATGCAGTGTTTTCCTTTCTCCAAACATAACACTTTTCATTTAACCCAAAAATGTTCTATTTTGGTCTCATCTGTCCACAAAACATTCTTCCAATAGCCTTCTGGTTTGTCCATGTGATCTTTAGCAAACTGCAGACGAGCAGCAATGTTTTTTTTTTGGAGACCAGTGGCTTTCTCCTTGCAACCCTGCCATGCACACCATTGTTGTTCAGTGTTCTCCAGATGGTGGACTTATGAACATGAACATTAGCCAATGTGAGAGAGGCCTTCAGTTGCTTAGAAGTTACCCTGGGGTCCTTTGTGACCTTGCTGACTATTACACGCCTTGTTCTTGGAGTGATCTTTGTTGGTCGACCACTCCTGGGGAGGGTAACAATGGTCTTGAATTTCCTCCATTTGTACACAATCTGTCTGACTGTGGATTGGTGGAGTCCAAACTCTTTAGAGATGATGCTGTAACCTTTTTCAGCCTGATGAGCATCAACAACTCTTTTTCTGTGGTCCTCAGAAATCTCCTTTGTTCATGCCATGATAGACTTCCACAAACATGTGTTGTGAAGAGCAGACTTTAATAGATCCCTGTTCTTTAAATAACACAGGGTGCCCACTCACACCTAATTGTCATCCCATTGATTGAAAACACCTGACTCTAATTTCACCTTCAAACTAACTACTAATCCTAGAGGTTCACATACTTTTGCCACTCACAAATATGTAATATTCAATCATTTTCCTCAATAAATAAATGACCAAGTATGATATTTTTGTCTCATTTGTTTAACTGGTTTCTCATTATCTACTTTTAGGATTTGAATGAAAATCTGATGATGTTTTAGGTCATATTTATGCAGAAATTTTGAAAATTCTAAAGTGTTCACAAACTTTCAAGCACAACTGTAGTAGTAAACACTCTTTTAAATCTCTAGTGACATTTAACACTGTGACAAGAGAGGCTGATTTAATTTTTGAGGTGCTCATCAACTGGACCCCTATCATATATTGATATTCAAGTACTGAACAATGTGCAGTTGGTTCTCCACTTAGTGCCACTCTCATTTAGGCTCCTTGAACTCTCCTGTCAGGTTTTTGTTAGGCCATCTTGCACTTGGGCTTCTCGGCCCTTTCTTCCAAGCACCGGTCTTTCTTTTCATTAATTAAATAGATACTACATAAAAGTAGGCCCACTCACCCCTCAGGACCTCCTATAGAACTCCTGGGACTCAACTGCCAATTTGAAAATCATGCTGCCAGGATAGCTTCCAGCCCTCTATGACCCTAAAATTGAATTAAGCAGCTTCTGTAAATGGATGGATGGACTCTACTTTATAATATTGTAGTCATGTCCACATCAATTTTATTTCCATATTTATTTTGCTATGCCTATTCCTGAAGGCACAATATTCGTTGTTTTTTTTTTGTTTGTTTTCTGACATGTCTCACATTTACAAAAGCAGTAATTGATGGATATTATACCAAGAGAGAAAATGAGAACAAAAGAAATATTTTAGACAAAGGAAGTCCATTGGAAACAGTCAGGTTTTGAGTTGCCTGCAAGCTATCCCAAGGGCTCTTTCAGGGCACTGCAAAAATACGGCTTTCTCTTAACAGATCCCAGAGTTGAGGCTGACAGAACCTTCCCTGTCAAGCTGTTCAGAGCATTTATTAGCCTCTGCGGGAAGGAGTCTTTTTCAGCCTTCCAAATCTTCCTGTCTTAGATGCTACAGACCTTTTCCAATAAAATACCACAGTGTTATCTGCGCCGCTTTCAATCTTAAACACTTCATTACACATCTCGGCTCCTTACTATGGAGACTTAATTCCCGAAAGCTCCTGCCTAATAGCTTCAGGACATATTTAGTCATGTGTCTTGGCAATTTTCTAGTGTAGCAGTGCCATGTACTGATGTATACGGAATTCAAAATATTTCATGCATGAAACATACAGTTTAGTTGTTCTCACTTTAATTTGAAAAAAAAAAAAAAGTACAACAATATATTTCCTAAAGCAGCTTAGGGAAAATTATAAATTGGCAAATGACTATTTAAAAAGGATGTAGCACTAGCTGTTAGCAGTTTCTGACACCTAATAACATTCTCGGGTAACGACAAGTAGCAGGTAAACTTGCTTTTGTGCAAATACCTGACAAGTCTGTGACTGTAAATATAAAAACACTAGATAGTATAAGACAACATGTCACAGGCTTGTGGCTCCAGGCAAACATAAATATTGCACCTAACAAAAGGTGCTGTGTCTCCTACCCGACTGAAGTGCTTCTCTGAACGGATTATGACTGACAAAGCTGGGTGCCATCCAGATTTGGCCAAGGGAGAAGAAATTTAGTTTTATTATTGGTCTTGTAAAGATGTATTGTTATTATATCCAAATAAAAGATCACACATTCTCTGCTTACCTTTTTATCATTCTAAACAGAAATGGTGGTGGACAGTAAATACTGCATAAACATCCTTCTTTAATATTGTATTTGCTTGGAGTCCTTCTTAGCATGCTCATGCCTGACATCATGATTACTACTAAATCAGGCCAATGTCTTGTTAATCCGCACAGCCACCTCCAGATCAAGGCCCCTTGCAGTCTCTACGTTGATGGATTGAAAGCAGTACCCCAAATATCCGCATGACCATCATCATCAAATTTTTTCACATGAAGGTGAAATCCATGAGAACTAATTTTATATAATTTATGTTTTGTAGAATGCCCAGTGGGGGCTGGGTGGTCTTGTGGCCTTGGAACCCCTGCAGATTTTTTTTTTTTTTGTTCCTCTGGGGTTTTTTTTCTGTCCTCCCAGCCTTCTGACCTTTTTTTTATTCTTTGTTACATAGTATTGCCTAATCTTATTTTTGTTTTTTATAAACATTTCTTTCTACCTCTTGTAAAGACCATTGAGTTACACCATTTGTATGAAAATGTGCTGCATAAATAAATGTTGTTGTTGTTGTTAATCACAGAGAAGTCAGTATAGGGTGCTGGATAAGTAAATGGTTTACAAACTGGGGGCCTCCATGATACAATGGGTGCAAAAGGCTGCAGAAGTCCTGGGGAGGATGGTATTCAATAAAAAAGTAATATCAATTTTAAATACTGTCTGTAGATTGTCTCATGTCATTTTAAATAAGCAATTCAAAATGTCCTTCAATTGTTGCCTAAAACTAGTCCTTAATCCATGTAATTATGGACTAGAACTATGTGGTATGCAAGCTGCTATCAAGTGATGTGTGAAGGAACGAAATGAACAAATAAATTAATAAAGGGGGAAAAGTGTCTCTTCAAAGGATTTTCGGTTATGTAGCATCTGAACCCAAGTCTGCATACTCAGCTCCATTTTAGCTCCATTGCTTCGTCTCTCAGAGCTCCAGCTGCATAATTCCACTGCCACATGTGTCAGTTCTGCTCACATGGGGTCTGAGGTGACAGCTCCCGCTCACTCCTCTCTACTTTGAGCCAACTTATGCCAGGATGGAGACTGCCAGGGAACTGCATGCCAAGATAGATAGATTTTTATGAAAGAGGGCGTCTTAATAGGTGAGTGCCGTCTTTCTCACCCAGTCATTGTATCGTCTCTCTCTGTCTCTCTCAGATCCACTCCACCAATGTTACAATATTTTTAGTTTTGATAATTTTTTTTAGTATACCTTTATTTTTAGAGCAAGGGGGTAAGCAATTACAATAAATTAAAGTAGGTCTGAAATATAGAAATCTTAATCCTAAAAACAAAACAAATGAATATGAACCAGAAAAAAAAATCTTAAAAAAGGACTTACAGAAGTCCTTTTTTGTAAAGGAATTGCAAAACAGATGACAGCTGTAAGTGACGACCAGGATTAGCTGGCATCCCGGCTGGGAAAAGTATGAGACCCCCACCTGGACGGGAGGACTAGATATGGGAACAATGGTGGAAAGCTCCTAGACTTGAATATTTTCATCCCCCATCTGCTGGAAAGCAGCTTCCTAGGACCATAGTAGCAGTGAGGAACCCAGCGAGGCATGATGGGAGTGCCGAGAGTCATCCCTGCTGGGTCCCATGAAAGTTGCTAGGGGGTACTGCAGGGATTCAAGATCCACACTATTTGTTTTTTGTTTTTTTTTCTCCCAGTCCTTCTTTGTAAAAAAAAATGTCTGCCTTTCATTTTGAAGTCAGAACAATGTCATTTAGAGTACAGTAGATTATAGCAAAAGGAAAAGAGTAGTAGGGCTTAAATGGAATAAGCTCATTTTGAAAAACTGACACTTCTGCAGATGCAGAAGCCCATTTAATCAATTGAACCAATGAAGTTCTGTAAATTGACTGGCTAAAATGGTTGTTTCTGTACTCTGCACATGATGTAGACCCAAGTTCAGATTCTAGGACCCCAGTAGAGACAAATACAATTTCAGCACATAAATCCCTTGTCTATCTTGTGGAGTGGCTTATCCACTTTCCCATCAACACACATCCTTAACACCCATTAGTATCTTGATTCTAGTTTTGGGGTAATTTTAAAAGAAAAAGACTTGACGCTAAATGATTTGTTTTTGTTACGGCTTCGAGTTTAGTTTCAACCTTTTGTTACGCTCATTTAGATTTAATGTATGATTTTTTAGGTTTTCCTTTTTTTCTTGTTCATGTTTATAGCTTTTTCCAGCATTTTCAATCTCTTTTCCACCTACAACAACTAAGCCTACTTCTTTTTTATTGATTCTTCTATTACTATTGTCTAATACTCTCATTTTAACTCTGTGGCCGCTTACACAGCAGTGTCCTTGTTTCATCCAGAAAAGAATAATGATTTAGAGTGCTTTCATGGAGGACCGCTTGTTTAATAGTATATTTGTTTTAATATTAACACATTTATGTTTTATTGTTATTTTTTAATGATTATTTTCAGATTGTTACTTATTTTCTATTCATTTTTAATTAAAATATGTTCTGCCTTTTTAAATATGCCTCCATTCCATGTGTTTTGTGGATGGAGCCCCAGGAGGTGGGCCACCCTCACATCACCGCTGTTAGGTCCTTCCTCCTCCTTTATCTAGAGGTCACAGCGAGAGATCCAGTGAGTGGTTCATTTCAGTTTATATTTTGGAGTCTTTTTGTGAGTAATGCTGTTTCTTGTTTGCTCTTACTCCTTACTTCATTTTGAGAATTTTTATGAAAGATTCTGTATTGGGACTTGATTGCTTGGAATTGCCTTTTAGACCGTTCATTTTTGCTCTCTTGAGCATCTTTGCTTTACTTTCTATTTTATTAATAAATATTCTTCATTTATAATGATTCTTTGTTACCCTTCTGTTTAGAAACCAAGGGATTGAAGTTATCCCCTCCGTTGTAGGGCACATTGATATATTTTTGTCCATTTCTTTTATATTTTGAACTGTTAAGCCAGTTTGGGCCTAGCCACACCAAAGACTGAAGGTAGTTATTTGGGGTTTGCCGGACTGATCTGACTAGTGATGGCACTTGTCTGCCCTTATGGGTATTTTAGAAGGTCTCATTTCCACTTTTGCAAGGTCTGGGACTCCAGTTCACTTCACACATGCCACAATGATAACACATTCTTATATGTACTTACCTTCTGCATGGCAACAAAAATAAAATATAAATGTCACAATGCAGTAATTAATTAAAGGTGTGTTCGTCAGCAGTTCTTCAGCACTGACTTTGATGTTAGGGGTCAAGCAAGGTCCTGAAGTGGGACACAGGGACACATGTGACAGCTTATTTTTTAGAGCTTGTCTGATCAGAGAGTCAAAAAGCAGCCACCTGTCTCAACTAGTTAAAACTGTCACATTTTTCACAAAGATGTTTTACTTCTCTAAACATCCCTTTAAAGACAGTTGTGACACTTCAACTATACATGGGCCACCACACCAAATTCCTCTCCTTGCATTCTGGAGGGGTTAATTTCTCTCTTGAAATATGACACATTTCAGGATCTTTACCAGATGTGTGACCTTCTGTTGCCCTTCTTTCCTCTAGCATGCCCAGCCAGGTTACTTGCTCCCAAACACCAGTGATTCAACAGTTGTTCATTGAAATATTAGAATATAAACATTACTGCATTTTCTGGGTGAATCTGTTCTGGTTACAACAAGCTATAAAAGCTGTGGTGCCATAAACAGCAAGCAGAAGACCCTTACATTTTGTTGTTTACCTGAACTGGTAGGACTAGTAGTATAAGTATTCAAAATGAATACATGCAAAATAAAGTTTCAATATTTAGATATAAGGTAATGGAAGTGATTTCTGGACTGTGTACTATGAGATACAAGGAGAGACAGAAGATTTTTTCGTAAACAAAGGAAGATTAAAAGGTAACATGGCAGAAATATTTAAAAACTGTAAAGTGGATTAGTATAGCAGATGCAAGCTGTTACTTCAAAATTATTTCAACTAGTGTACAGATGGAAGTTTGCTAACGGTAGTTTGCACACTAATGTTAAGAAGCATTTCATCTTGGATACATCCACAGATACATGAAAAAAAGTTTTTAATTAATGTAGTAGACAGTACCAATTTTGGGAGAATGCAATCTAAACATACTGCATTTTAAAGAGTTGGATGAGTAGACTGAGTTGCCTATTCTGCTCTGATTCTTGGATGCTCATTTTCATCTGGAAGGCTTCACTGTCTGAAGCAAGATTCTTATTGTTGATGTTTTGATCAATCGTTTGCTATGATGTTCCAGAGAGGACCAAGGTTTTTCCATAGTCAATTTCACGATCCTACTAATTGGGTGCATAAAAGTGAAAGGTCACCAGAATGTCACTTTCTGTGTCCATCTGTCATTGGACATGCATACCACATGTCCTCCCCACATGTACTTTCATTGTGATGACGTCTGATGCTAGTTACATGCTGGATTTTCTTGTTTTCTATAGAATATCTGAGAGATACTTTCAACATCTGTCTTTCCACTTGCTTTGCTTGGCTTGTAGTTTTTGATCTCTGCTATTATTAGCTTTATGTGGTTGACAGTAAACGATAACGCTTTGATGCAATATCTTTTAGTTGTGTGTGTGTGTGTGTGGAAATAATCACTTGACCGATGTAGATGTATGAACTGACATCCTTAATAAGGTCAGCCCCTAGTCTTATCTCTCTCTATAGACAAAAAGTGTTGCGTTCTCTTTCTATTGGTCCCCAGGGCACTGCTTTACTTGCTCAGTCAAGACAATGCAGACACAGTTCTACCTATTCTAGTCAAAACGTATCTAATATTCTTATGGTGTTTTTAAATATATGAGTAATTCCTCCAACTAGTTTGGACAGAAAAGACTTAATTATAAATTAGCAATCATGAAAAAGGTTATGGAAACGGTTAATGATCCAGCTACATGACACAAGTGACACAGAGTTTGTGGATTATTACATTGTATCGATAATAAAGATGCATAGATTTTTTGAAATTGTGCTAACAACTTTATGAAAACATTTTTTGAAAAGCTGGATTTAGAGTGAGTGCCTATAAAGAGAAATGAATTCACTGAGCATCAACACTGATGATCTACAGTGATGCTCTGAATTTTCCTGCTTTTGTTGAGCATGGCTCGGCTCTAACACAGCTATCACCCAGGGGGCTAGTTTAATATTTCTGACCAGGAAGGGGGCTCCTTTTAAACATTTTATGGTCAAATTGCTGTGGACCAAAGAGGTATGGCCTAGTCAGTTGTATAAACTCTCAGTGCCATGGGCAGATTCTGCAGCTGTGTGCTCTTTTCTCAGGGATGTGTCCCAGAAAGCCACATATATCATCTACAGGACCAGGCTATCTGTCTTTATGTTATTCAGCCAGTGAATGTTTGAAACGTGCTTCAAAACATCAAAATTAAAAAGGAGCTGAAAGTAACATTACATTATTTAGACTTTTACAAATACAGATTTCTATACTGGTGCTTTTTTCAGATTTCTATGCTGATGCTTTTCTCTCTATTTCTTCTCATGTGAACTATGTTTATGATTCTTTTTCAATTAAAATTCTTTATAAAAATGTTCAAGGTGTTAAATAAACTACTGTTTCCCTACAATAGTTATGACCTTCCATTAATTAAGTTGTCAGTTAGCTCTCTGTACCTGCTTTTTCTGTGTCAGGATCACAGGGCCAGAGCCTATTCTGACAGCCTCAAGCTCTTTCCTCGTTTTTGGTTTAAGGCATTCTTGGGGGTTTCATTATATCTACAATGTTTACACAAAATATACTCATGTGGCATGTCCTTCTGCTCCATGATGACCTACATGTTGATATATTTCTTCCTTTTCTTTGTGTAGACATGTTAACGCTAACATTCTTCTTGTGATCTTTAATTTAACACTCTCTAGGTGCTGTTATACCAGCAAAGTATTAGGGTTTCTAATAGTTAGAATGGAGGGAAGTTTTTCAAACATAAGCAGATGTTTTGTTTTTGATATTTCATCCTTGAGCTGACTGAGTCATATCCTCCGATTCTAGTAATTTTCACTTCATCTCCTTTTAAGTCTTTGTCAATAAACTAATGAATGCAATTAATCATTATAAAAAATTGCACTAGTTACAACAGATACATCCACACATTGTCTGAATCCACTTAATCTACATTTTACGATGGTTGGGTATTAGAGCTTAATACAGTAGCACTGGATGTAAGGCATTAAATAGCTCAAGATAGTGTGCCAGTCAATAGCAGGGCACACTCACTCGTGCTTGGCAAATTTAGAGTCGACAAATAACCTACTGTGTACATCTTTGGAGTATGGGAGATAAAAATCACTCAGACATGGGAAGAGTACACAAAAACAAGGACCAGATTAGAAATCAAGCCCAGAACTCTGGAGCTAGCAGTAGTTTGTGAAAAAAGATTATAAATGCCAGACTTTGTCCTGTTCCAGTTTTACTATGCTCAGACTGTAGTGTTAAGTATATCTGCAATATATATATATATATATATATATATATATATATATATATATATATATATATATATATATATATATATATATATATATATATATATTCTGACCAAATGGGGAAGCCACCAAGCTCTGATCATAGACAGAAGTCCCACAGACACAGTTTTCCAGGCTAAAATAAAGTTATTTCTTTTTACAATGCTACCCTAACAGTTTAAGCCACTTCAGCATAGAGTAACAATCGTGATGCTTTTAGCCATTTCCTTCCACTCCTCCTTATCAAGCGTTATTCTGTTCTCCTGACTGGCAAGGCATCTCCTTTAATATCGGACCCAGGAGTACTTCCAGTGCCAGAGCATTGCCTAACAGAAGCACTTTCCAGATCAAATGCCCTGATGGCACACCAGGAACTCAACAGTGCTGTCCAATAGAACTGCAATTCCTACCCTGCAGTCTATTGTGTTGGGGGAGCAAACAGGCCACACAGGTTGCTTCCCCTGTTCTTCTTTTATACTCGTCTCCCAACTGGGTAAAAAAGCTTGAACCTTACTATATATTGTACAATATATACACTGTATACTGTATATATATATATTGTGACAGATGTCCAGGGACCTTGCCCCACCGGGATGCCGGACTTACGGAAATACCAGAAGGAAGGCACTGTTTTCCCTGGGCCACATGGGGGCAGAGCCCCGGGTTCTACGGGGGCCACTGAGATGGGGGATCCAACCCTATGCTTCACCGTGGCCACCGCCAGGGGGCACCTGGATTGCCCCTGGACTTGAATATGCAGCACTTCCGCCACACTTGGGAGTGCTGCCAGAAGGATTACTGAATTCCCTTGCAGCACTTCTGACACATCCGGATGTGCTGCCGGATGATAATCAGGGGCCACCTGTGACACATCCAGGGACTGATTAAAAAGGGCCACTTCACTCCAATCGGGAAGCCGGAGTCGGGTGGGAGGACAGAGCTTGCCAATAAGGAGTTAGGGGCAGCCAAAGAAAGCAAAGAGGAGTCAAAAGAGACTGAGCTTTGGGTGATTTTGTACATTGTGTGTTGCCTTGGGTTATGGGTTGTTAATAAACGTGTATGTTTTTCACACACAGGCTCAAATAGTGTTATTCATCAGCCAAACTTGGGGTTGATGCTCTCACCTGATCCTCTCTGCTCTTGTACCTCTGCAGTTCTTGTCCACCCACTGTTGACATCACTTCCAGCAAACCTTGATGACACCATTTCTAATATCCAGAAACCACCTTCCTGCCACATCAGATCCAGTTCCAGCCATCCTGACTCAAAATCTTTCTCCTATACACCATATTTATAGCGCAGACTCAAACTGTTAGTCAGTTCAGTTGTGAACTCCGTTTTTGTAGATATGTTTCTTTTCTTTTACTGATTTTTCAGTATACAGGGTGGCCATCCCCAAACCTTTTTCTGTCTACTGCCTAATATATATATATATATATATAGGGCGGCACGGTGGTAGCGCTGCTGTCTTGCAGTTAGGAGACCTAGGTTCGCTTCCCGGGTCCCCCCTGTGGTTTCCTCCGGGTACTCCGGTTTCCTCCCAAAGACATGCAGGTTACGTGGATTGGCAATTCTAAAAAAATTGGAAAATGGATGCAGATATTATATATATATGCTGCAGTTTAACAACTATCTGTCTGCAGGGTTTATACATAAGGTCCTACTAACCCTTCAGGGTCGCCAATACCACAACATGCTCAATATATTTCCCCATTTACAGTTTGCATGTGTCAAGCTGACTTCAGTCCTGTTCTCTTTAAAGATCCCTTTAAGCATAATTTCATCCTCTTCAGTTTTTTGCTGAAGACAACAGCTTTGCCTTTCAAGGATTCTTGTATTTATTTCATGTATTGTTTCATATCATGGATTATGACATTTGTCAGATCCCAAACATAACAGACATAGCTTGACATTTAAATTTCAATATATTTGACACAAACCCTGACACCCTGACCCTATATTGGTAGAAGGAGTCTCTGGGACGACCTTTTTTGTGATTTTTCCTGGAACCTCACTATTATAAACAGACCTTGCACAAACTCCTATCAGCATATCCATATAATTTCCCTTCTGAAGATTTCAGATGGAAAGATTGGCTCATTTAACTTCTCCTGGATGTCAGAAGTACGTTTAAATATCTTTACAGCTGAGTAGTGAGGCACATGCACATTTGATAAAGTCCTATTTTAATGCGAACACAAATTAGCAACTCAAACATTAAAATGGCAAATACTAAGGAAAAAAATAAGTGCAACTCATGTTTTTATAGACAGTTGTATTGTAGTGTATTACAGTTTTCCCTGTTTTAAAAGAAGGTCAAAGAAAAATGAACTTAGAATGAAAACAATTTGGCAGCACAGTGGGTAGCGCTGCTGCCTCAAAGTTAGGAGACCCGGGGTTTGCTTCCTGGGTCCTCCCTGCATGGAGTTTGCATGTTCTCCCTGTGTCTGCATGGGTTTCCTGTGGGTGCTCTGGTTTCCTCCCACAGTCCAAAGACATGCAGGTTATGTGCACTGGTGATTCTAAAATGGCCCTAGCGTGTGTGTGTGCACCCTGCGGTGGGCTGGCAACCTGCCCTGTTTGTTTCCTGCCTTGCACCCTGTGTTGGCCGGGATTGGCTCCAGCAGACCCCCGTGACCCTGTAGTTGGGATATAGCGGGTTGGATAATGGATGGAATCTATTTTAAATAAATACATCTGAGAACTATACCTAATATTGCAACGTCTTCTTTAATTGGGAACTTAAAGTGAGGAAATCTTAAATAATTATAAGACCTGAGAAAACAGGAAATGTGTCTGTCAAAAGCATTCACACGAATGAAATGTGAGTGGTCCGTGTGCATATTTGAATATGGTTGAGAGGAGGGCGTGACTTGAAACAATATCATGTCAAAAGTCTCATCTCGCCGGACTTGAAAAAATCTCTTTAAAACAGTCTTGTCTAGTAGTAGGATTTTTTTATGTAACAGAGAGACATATAACATGTTTCAATATTTTTAAAAAGAAACTTTACAAAAAGAATCAATGAAGTGTTCTGAATCTTAAATATCAAGTGAATTAAACTGATGGCAAAGGAAGTCTGCTCTGTTAGCAGCAGTAATTGGTTACTAATTAAGGAAATTAAAAACCTGTAGCTACTGCAGAATTTTATTTTGACACACATGCTCTATACCATAAATTCTATAAGAAAATGTCAAAATGGACCAAAACATTAACAGCTTGACTGTTTTTCCTGTAGTTTTTAATAATATAATGGTCATCGTGCCTGATTTAATTATTTGTCTAATCAGTGCTTGAGTCTGCAGGTGTCTGAAGCTGAAAATGCATTCATAATTCTGGCCTAAAACTGCAAATTTGTAATGTGCCATGGAAGATACCTACACATACTGTACACTGATAGAATTTCTATTTGTGTGCATTTAGTACATAAAATTGTTATGAAGAGAAAGTGGCGCCAAAACTCAACAGCACGTCAGTTTCAAGGATATTCAGCTCACTAACATCTTTCCAAGATCTCAACCTTCAACTCTAAGGTAGCTATTCTATATATATATAAATTCTACAAAAAGGGTTATGACCAGTTTTTATTATATTATTCAATGATGTCAGCTTTATGTTTGTATTACATTTGTAATAGTCTGGAAGTAGTCACTCCCCTGAGACTGCCACCATGTAATTAAATAAATGCGGAAGTAAAAACCTATCATTTATTTTAATATGTCAGCTGTATACTCATAAAAATTATAAAAAAAAGAAAACATGAAACTACTCAACTTGCAGTTTTACAGACTTCTGTTCTGTTTTCAATTGCTTCTTTAATGCTATGTGCTTAGCCATGATGTAAATCAAAAAAGCCCTGTGTTATATATTAAACATGCTGCAGTTTGGACTATTCTTAATAAAATTATCTCCCCTCAGTCTGCTTTTCAAAATGTGTGAGAAAACAGAAGTAGTCTTTCTTACCCACATACAACAGAAATATGAACGCTACTTGCAGGTTTAATACAGTTATTGCTGATTTTATTTACAATAAATATAGTGGTTTTAGTACCATTGCTGGTCAAATACATTGCATACTTTCTACATCTATTTAACTTGTTTATGTATTATTCCTAGGGATGAACATTAATTTGAAACTATCCACCTATCAATTTTCTGAACCTGCTTATTCAGTTTTCTGGTTGGGGGGTACAGGAGTCTAACCTGAGAGCATCAAGTGCAGAATAACAGACCACCCTGGATGCAATGCTAGTCAATAGTATAGAGACCTTCAGTTAAATGGGGGCACTTTCAATCCAGCATTTCAATTAACATGATTTCTGTGAGGTGTGTAGGGGAATCAAGAGTATCCTGACATGATCAATTCAGAAAACAAGATGTTGTAAATTCAATACAAAGATTGATCAAGTTAGAATTCAAATCCAGGTCCCTGCAGCTGTAAGACTGCACTAAGCAGTGTTATGTCCTACAAAAAATAGTTGAAAAACACCAAGTACAATTTTGAACAAAATAAGGAACACCTTTGGTGCCATTTCTGGGTATAACAGCATAAAAATAGTTTTAAAGGAATTATGTTATTGAGTTTTGTGGTGTGACTATCAGTGAATTCTGGGTAATGAGAAGTGATATATTGGCTGGTCTCTCAGGATGACTTCTCACTTCCCTTAAAGTTCACTGTAAGAACATGTAGCTATAGAGCAAGACATTGCGTTCCAGTGAAACTTTATGTGTGTAACTCTTTCAAGAAGAGTTGCTCCTCTGTGTGACTGTGAGGTCTGAGCTATGAGGAGAGACTGAAGGAGAAATTCGGAAGGAGACATTATGTATTCTGTTTCTCTTCTTGGTATCCTCATGTGGAACTTGGTGCCACTGCTTTACTGCTAAGTTGTTTGCCAGTCTATGGAAAAGTCATCTCACATAAAGGAACACTGGAATCATCAGATTGAAGGGTCCTTTCATCTGACTGGCCCACCATGCTGAGTTCATAGTGGGGAGGTGGCATGTTGGCCGAGGTCTCCAGGACTCTGACTGTGTCTAGCTTGTCTGACTCCTTTTCTTCAATCTGGCAGAGGTTCTACAATTAGCTGGTGGATAGACATTGTATCTTTTCATTTATGTCAATTGATTCTAGTTTATTTTTGATGCATTCCAACAAAATGGTATCATTATATATGATAGTTCTGTATTTAGTGAATGGTATTACTGTTCTTGCATTTTGCCTTAAGAGTTGTCATGATGCTCTGCACCTGCACTTGGTGAAGAGTTCTGTTCAAGAACAAAGTATTCTGTACTATTGAATTATATTTCTGAGGTTGCCATGATAGTTTGGCCATCTAGCTCTGTCAAGAGGATTACTTGTGTTCTGTTTTGTTTTTAATACGTTCACCCCATTTTCGGACACCCATTGAATGCCCAATCTACCTGGAAGGGTCTTTTCCTCAGAGTTGTTTTTCCCAAGAATTCTTCCATTTTTTCCCTACAAGGTTTTTTTTTTGTTCGTGTCTTCTTAGAGAGTCAAAGTTGGGGTCTGTCAAAAACAGGGCCTGATGAAAGCCCATTGAGATATTTTGTCTTTGATTTTGGGTAATAAAAGAAATAAATGGTTATTTTTGAGATTAATATTTTCAGTTTAAGCAAATGGAGATTACAAGGTGATGTGATGATTTTTAAAAATTGTAAAATTATGAAAGGGAAAGTGGATTCCAGTTATACCTTTCTACAACAATTCTTTAACAAGAGCAAAGGGACACAGATGAAAACTGTAATGACTGTTGTGTTTAAGGATTGTTCTGATAAAAAAGATAAAGCGGTAGATGATGACATTAAGTAAGAATTATGGCAAAAAGAAAACCAGGACTGTACCGAATCAGTTAAGCAATCAGACAACCAAAACACAAGGGAAAAAACAAGAATCACATTCAAAGGCAGAAAGAGTTCAAAAACAGAAAACAAAGCCTGACACTAAGGCCTACATGTTAAAAAAATGCTAACTATAGCAACTATAGAATCAAAATTTAGGATTTGTATCCACCAAGGAATAATGTGCAATGGAATCGCCACCATATTTATACTGTCATATCCTGTGATGTAACTGATACAATGACTGCAGTCATGTGACACACCCTAACACATTGTCTAAATAAAGAATGAAAGGAAAGAGGAACACAGTATTGCCCCCGGAATCCGAACACCCCAGAACTCGAACAAATTGGAATCTAAACAAAAAAGTTAACAAATTTTGCTCCAGAATCTGAATGTTGCCTTGGAATCCAAATGTCCAGCACGTTGTTCGTGTGTGTTTGTGCATACGTTTCCCCATTGCTTGGGCCACCCATGCACTTTGTCGTTCAGTTCATTGTTGGAAGCTGTAGCGAAAGCATATCATGTGATTTTGGCTGCTAATGTTATGCTTTTGTGCCTGTTTTGTGTTATTTTTTTATATAACAGCTTAGTGTATTCGCCATGGGTCCTAAAAAGTGTAGTGAGGAAAATAAGAGTAAGAGGAAAGCTGTTAGAGCTACAATTTTGAATTTTTTTTTATTCAAATATTATTATTTGTTAATATTTTACCTTAAAATCCAGTGTTTATTTACTGTTAAAATCATTTTTGAAAATTCGAGTTTGTGGGACCCAGGAACAGATTAATCCAATTTCTATTATTTTAAAGGAGAAAAATTTTCTTGGAACTCAAACAATTTGTAATTTGAACGGGGTTCTGGAACAGATTAAGTTCGGATTCCAAAGTATCACTGTAAAATAAAACTTTGTCAAACTGAAATGAAGAGACAAACAAAACAATCTTTACATGATAAAAAAAAACAAAAATGTCCAAAATACAGGTATAAAATGTGTTAATTGTTACTTAACTTATTAACGGAAAATATCATTGTTAGA
The DNA here is from genome assembly GCF_016835505.1 of Polypterus senegalus. NCBI lineage: Eukaryota > Metazoa > Chordata > Cladistia > Polypteriformes > Polypteridae > Polypterus > Polypterus senegalus. The sequence goes on from NC_053160.1 coordinate 53,726,588, forward strand.
AATTATTAGAACATTTTTATTTGCATGGAGACACATAGACACATACCAGATTTTGTTGTAACTTGATAAAATTATGCAAGTACAATTGACAAACTCTGTTAGACCGCATAGCATATCCTCATCAAAGTTGTTCTAATTTTTCAAAAGCAATCAAGGCCCTTATCTGCATCTATCATACGTTAGAACAAACCCACATCTGACACGAATGTCCATTGCTTTATGTTCGGGTGTTGATTGCTATGGTCTGCGTCTTTTGAGACGTATGACTGCCGGAGGGAGGAGTGTGGTTTGAAAGGCACGCTGTATGGTGAGTTGGAAAAACAGGGTTAACAATAAACAACATTTGAAACGTTAATTCTGAGTGTGTCACTACTTCAATCTAGAGAACACTACAAGCAGGGCTCTGGGGTGAGAAATTCATATCACACCCACCCCACCCTTAACACTGCCAACAGGATCACAAAATCACATGCAAAATGAGGAAATACAGTTTAGTATTTTGTTACCATAAAATCATGACTGGCACCAAATGCAATTTGATTTCATGACTATTGATGTCTGCTGAATTTTCAAGGTTTAGGAAAAGTTTCTTATTTTTTTAATCTTATTTACTGTCCTAAATATTTCTAAGTTAATAAAATCCAGGAGAAACCCTATCAGTTTTCTCATGCTTTCTAGATTTGTTTTTCCTGTCTTAACTCTGAAATGGACTATGTCAGGTTAGCCATGTGTGCTATAAAAGCTTTTCCTAACAACATGCTTTGTCATTTCCATAATGCTTGTCTTTATTATGTAATTTTACATGCTACTCCACACTGTCATTTCACCTTTTAAACTACAAGTTTGTTATCTGCCTATAAGAGTAACCAAGACATCCGGCTAAACCGGCAGTGACAGTGGTTATCACCAGGTATTATTTGGACACACTGATTGTGAAGCTACTGAATACATGGGATCAAATTGGAGGCCATCAGAGAGAAAATGGAGATCAGACTAACCAACAGAGAAATTTTTGCATTATCATTTGACAAAGAAGTACACAATATATAAACAACAATATATAAATAATATACATGGTGGAATCTACCACAACCAGGGCCCTGGGATGAGGAGGAGCTTGTGGTGCCTCCATGTCCAACACAAACACTGTTAAAGAATACAAAAGAATTGTTTTGGAAATAAAACTAATTTAGAAATAAATTCTGATAAGGAAATAGAATGGTTGATACGCATGCCTTCAGAGAATATCATGGGGATGAATCACATATGCTAACTTCAATTCCAAGTACCTCTGCAGTGTTGTGCAAGTTCACACCTCACAAGAACTAGTTCAAAGTACAGTTCACACAGATTAAAATGATTAAATTCATGTTCATAGTTCCCCATTTCAATTTTGAACTAGTTCATGTTCAATTCATTTTGTATTTTTTAAGGAATGAGAATAAATGACCCATGAGTTTACTTTTTTCAGTTTTGCATGCCTTATATTAGGCTATTACAGTGTCCTTGAATAAAATAAATTATGAAGACTTTTTTTATTTAAATTCACTTTATTGAGTAATACCCAGCAACAAACACATATAACCATATATGCTAATATCCTCCTGGTCAAAAAAGAAATGAAATAGATGCAAGTATACATATAAATTGCTGCTCTATATCCAACTGTGTGACACAAATGGTGACTGTGGAACCAGCGTGTAGGTGAACTAACCAATTACGCTGCCGGTCAAAATTCGCATCACACATTGCATGTCCAACAGAGAAAAATATAAAGTGGCTTTGTGGAATACGTTTTCCTGCAAGTGAAAGCGGAGCTTCACCACGTGTTCGTGTCAGTGGGGGTGCAGCTTAACACTAGAATTACCAGAGCCTACGAGAAAACTCGTAAATCCGGCCCACCTAAAATCCGTTCGCACCTCTCCGTCAGCGTCTGTTGTCCTGTAAATGTGCTGATTAAGACAAGCAGTAAGCCATTCCATCCCCCCATCGTCGCAGAACGTTCACAAAGTTCTCCCAGCTCATGCCTTGTTTGATTATTTGGGAGTGAAGTGCTGGAGTTTTAGAGTGGAAATAACAGATTGTTATTTGGAACTTTTGTTATTTGTTCTGTTTCTACAGCAATCTGTGTAAACACATTGTTAAAACAGAAACTTTTTCATATTTTAGTAATAAATGTTACAAAATGTAGTCATAAACTATAGAATGTGTGAAGCCTGAAGTCCAAAGATCAAATAAACACTTTCACAAAAGGTTCAAGGCTGATACAACAGCTTCCGTGGCGTAGCAATAAGATTTACTGACTTGTAATCAAGAGTCCCAGGTTCGATCCTGACTGCCTCCTATATTTGCCATTTTCAGTAGTGAGCTGCTCTTATTGTTAATATTATACAGTACACACATATATTTGGTTTGTGTCTGTAACAGACCATGTACATTTATAGTACTGTACTTGTAAAAGATGCCTTTTTTTTACTTTTATTCTCTCAGTCACGATCACGATACATACTAACGTCTTAGGGAACTGATGCTGTTAGTTTTTATTTGAAACTGGGAATAACTGTAGATGTGAGTAATGTTTTGAGGCAATGGAACTGGACATTCTCTGATCTGGAGGGATAAAAGCTGACGCACAAACGCTGGTGAATCTGCCTTCTTCGATCTCACCGTCACTTTATTTTTTTTTATTCAGTTTTATTGAGTGTTCCTGCTCACGCAGAATTAGTATGCACCTTATGGTTTATGATGTCAAAAAAAAAAAAAGAGACATAGGTATATATGATATTTGGAATTATTCATTGTATGACCTTTTATGAGGTCAGTTCAGCACTATATGCAATCATCAAATTCAAATGTTAACGGTTCACACACATGCAAGGATCGTCCTTCTTACATTTACGACATGTGTACCTGTTGCAATGCGCATACTTCTCTCTATGCTGTGGTTTCTATTACACACCTGAAAGAAAGAGACAATATATATGACATTTTGAAGAAATCATTTTATGACCTGAATAGTACCAATCAGAAAACATAATCGCACTAATGCAATATTATTTGAAACTAAACAGAATCAGATCGGGTGTGAATTTACGCTGGTGCTGTTACTTAGAGTCAGATCAGAAGAGGCGGGGCGGGAGGGTGTTAGAGCATGATCGTGATTGAAAGAGTTGGGAGCTGGTGTTTGGTGCAGCCCTGTTGGGCTCCATGGGTGCCGCCAAGGGGTGCTGCAGCTGCTGCTGAGCACTTATGGAGCAGCTCTTCCAACACACCCAGTCAACGAGCACCTGGAGCAATTCCGGGTGTCAAATAAAAGGAGCCAGCAGCCACTACTCAGGGAGCCAGAGTCGGATAGGAAAAGACAAAGCTTGCCAGGAGGGGTGGAGGTGAAGAAAGAGAAAGAGGAGAAGGAACAAGAAAGAAGGGAAGTATGCTTTTGGTTGTGCTTGTGACTGTGCTGTTAACATGGGAAACGAGTGAAGGTGCTTCCTAAAGGGAAAAGGAAAAAAAGCGTTTGATTGCATTTATGTCCCACATCTGTATGTGTTGGGTTGGGGCGACTGGTGCGCCCCCTGGTGGTCGACAGTACAGAAGCACTTAAAGCTAGGGGAAAAATATATATATTTCTGAATTTCTTGGACTAAAGGAACATAAAAGCCAGCTAGCTAAACAATCAATTAAAAGTATAACCCCCCCTGACCATCACACTCCTCGACTTTTCCAGTTACTCTGAGCCATTTGCATAATCTTAATTAGTCTGGGGCACTCACAGAAACACTCCAGAGAATTTCATTTGTATAGGTTGATATCCCAAGCACTCAGTCAGCTACTCGCCATTACAAAATCAAACAGTTTTAATTTTGTGTTAATTCGTAGTGGCGGGATCTTGTGTATGTGAGAGTTGACAACCGATCAGTGCTTACCCAGAAATATACTGTGTACAATGCAGCTGCAAGAAAAGAAGGAAAGTCTGTATTTTGAACCATACAGACAGAAGAGAGGGTTGTCTGTTTGATGTCTTGTGCTTGTTGTACCATGATAGAATGGATAAGGAAAAAGAAATTGCAGAGACTGCAAATAAATTTGCTAAACCTGGGCAGCATTTGTACAGACACTGGCTGGTATTTCTTGCACATAAATGTAGCATAATGTTCTTTAGACTTGAAATGGAGACAAACAACACTGAGAAAGATAGTATATGATGTGAAAAAGGCAAAGGCTGATACACAAAGAAGCAGGAACTAACATTCAAATGCAAATAAAAATGATCACAAGAAAACACAAAGGTCAAATACAGTATATAGAAGGCACAACGCACATACTATTGAACATGAGAAATGACAGAAACTGAGGCAAACAAATGAGCCAAGAATAAGCATTGGCGAGTATCAGGAAAGCACAGACTGTACTAGTTTGTTTTTATCCACACCTCTCTGTGCATTTGTTTGTAAGGGTGCTGCTGTTTTGTGTGTCTGATTGCTTCTGATACTGATACCTGATGCACGTACTACTTGACTAGTGGCATGGTGGCAATGTTTAATAAAATAAAAATAAATTACGAAAAAGGCTTAGTCCATAATTTATTTGGTTCAAAATCTGGTATTGACTTAGCTTTGTTTAATGACTTAAGTGCCACCCTGTGTACCTTTTTTATTCAATTTCTACAAATAGTATACTGACCTCCACTATGACCGACAATACTTTTGATATGCCCTTAAAACAAACAAAACGATCTTGAACACTCTCCTTAAAGTTATACTGTGACAGCTTGGTTTGAAAACACTTGATGGCTATCACAGCGTGTTGTAACACCTTACTAAAATACATGCTTAATCAGGCAGCAAAGGAGCAAAGGTATTGACTGAAAGGTTTTAACTGGAACAAGCTAGCTAAATGATATTTTGCAGCTTTTGAAGAGCACAGAAATATCATTGCACATATACATTTAGAGCATTCGAACAATTTTGATCGTTCTGCCCAGCAAACTCACCTAATTTCTCCAAAATTTTGAAGGCCCCTAATGTCCTACTGTCTACTACGCTACTGGTTATGATTACTAAAACTATACAATATTTCAGTTTAATTAAGCTTATATTTATGTTATAATCTTTCATTTCCTCTAAACATATTTGTATAATTCTATAATAGCAACTTCCACACAGACCATGTTCAGAATATCTGCTTATGTGCTTATGGAAAATGTGAATGAATGCATACTGTATACTAAGCTGATTGATGAGATGATATACTGAGAATGTATTTTTCGAAAAATCAATATTACTATCTTTCACGTAAAGCTAAAGCTTTGTTAGATACCTCCTGCAGTGGTGTATTGTTTCTGTTATATATTACACATAATATGATTACAGTATCTGTGTATCGTTCTCAATTCATAATATTAACGTTAAGTTGCTGGAGAGGAAAACACTTAATATGAAAAAGGCTTAATGTGAAGCAAATGCCATTTTCCTTTTTCCTGATATGACATTGCTATTGTTCATCTATGCCCCCAAAATGTTAAAAAAGAGGCAGATTTACATAAAAGAAGGCAGTTATTAATAGGATGTTAAATTCTAGAAAGTTAATGTAAGCTGTGGAATCTGGCGTGTGTGTTGCATGACAAGGCTTTGCTGTTGTAGATTAAGCACACATAATCCACTTGAAAATAATCACAATATCATTATGTTCCTGATCCAGCTTTTAAACCTATACAATGAAAAGCTTTAATAATTCATAGCACATCACTCTTGTAGAGTCTCTGACCTAAAATATCAATGAGGAAGGTTCAAAATGTACAATAACAGTTAAGATTATAAAATAAAGAATCTCATGGAGGGCTATACCAAGACCCGTCTCTTCTGTTGTCGTAAGGACTGGCTAACCCATTCAGGCAGTCCCTTTACTTCTCCTTCCACAAGTTTTCTTTCTCTTCAGTCACTGGTTTTCCTACAAGACCAATCAGCTCTATAGCCTGCCCCAGTATCTCTTTTGCCCACAGTCCTGAATTATTTTAGGGTTAGAGACAGCACTGCATTTTGTTCAGTGAGATGAGGCTAAAGGTCAACTGAGCGGCTCCAACTTTTTCTGCATACATGGGCCGTAAAATGCCTGCTCTCCACAGCAGCACTGCCACTTTCTATTAGTATTACAAAATTGTCCCTTGTTGTATATTTTTGTCTGGGACAGTGTGTCTTCTAGTTGACTCCTATGGTGGTTTCTCTTCTTCCTTCCATTGTTTTCAGGAGAGAGACACAGCACTCTGACCACTACTGGTTTGACTGGCCCCCCATCATCCTAGCAGAGCATTTGTGCTAGGCCAAGCTTTTTTTTTCCCAATTGATACCTTGCTTATTTCTCTTAATGGACAGCCTGCATAAGAACAGCTGGAATGAAGACATGCTTGATAACTGGTGGCACTCACTTCTCTACCCTCCTCCTATAGCTTTTTCATGTCAGCTATAACCCATTGCACTCTACCATTCGTTGCACTGTACTTATAACTGTACATAACTGAGAAAAGATACTATACATGTTAGCTGTCTAATCTAGGAACAAAAAGCACATTGCTTGCAGAACCTTGAAGTGTTTCAAAAAGTTCAAAGTGTAAGAAAATAATAAGAAAGCACGCTAGACTGGATAGAGCAGGAAATGAACAAAGGATGACATTCACAGGTCACAGTTTTCCATGATGTTTATTTGCCAAAATTTTCTCCATTAGAACAAAAACTAAAGAAAATTCATTTTGTTTATAAAATACTCTGGCTTTTACTTAACCCATTCAACCTTCCAAGAATTTTCCAGCCTTAAGAAATAAATCTAAAAGCTGAAGCCTGAAATGCATGCATTGCCTTTAGACAAGGTTTGCTCTGTTCTCTCTTCCTTGAATGACTATACTGAACAAATAACAGCCATAACTTTGAATGGAAAGTTGTTCTGATTCCTAACCGCCCTGTTTTTACAATGGTGGTCATTTTTAAACTTTGTACGCTTAAAAGATTGAGTATTTAATGTCCTAAGCCACCTACGTAGAAAAAATGCCATCTTTAAAGGTCTTATTTCGGGGAATTCAGTATTGGAATAATATGCAAGTCATTGAATTAAACATTAAATAGAGGCAAAACCTCAGAGGCTTGATACCTTCTTATTGCAAGAACTGAGTGCATTCAGCCCAGCACAATGAGCCATTTGCTCTTTTTGCTCAAGCGTGTGTGACTCATGGGGGAATCACTGTGAGGGATTTCCCGATTCATAAATATTAACCTGCAATTTACAGTTTTAGGAGACGAGTTGAGAAGCAGTTTTTCCCTGTAGATAGAGAACAGTTCAGTTTATTTTCCATTATCCTTTGGAGTACTTTATCAAAGAATAAATCTATATCTTCCACAATGGAAGCAAATTAGTGAACATTTGAAATGAGCTCTGTGTGCTGACATCTTTCCATTCAATTTGTGAATCTGCTTAATCCAAATTTAGAGCGGTGTGGAGCTGGGGCCTATCCTGGCAACATTAACCACAAGACAAGAACCAGCTTTGAATGGAGCATTTGAAGGAATGAAACAAAGAACCAAATGACAGTTGGGATCCCAGATGATGCTCCGTTTGTAGGACAAAAGTAGGTGCACAAATGTTGGATACAAAGTAGTGGCTCCTATCCACGTTTGGAAATAAAGGTTTTAAAAGCATGGAGCTCCATCCTGTCGTGAAGCTGTTTAAGGAATAAATGTCAGCTTCCAGTGGTAGATCCGTCTGTCTAAAATGGGAGGAACTTGTGATGATCTGGTGGAAGTCACCTCATCGTTCTTCTGGGGGCTTCCCCGTTTTCTTTGTGAAAGGACCAAAGGAACAACTGTCAGTTATGGTGGCACACCCTTATCCTTCCCTGTAATTTCCACTTAACCAAAACCATAAAATGTTCCCCATGCTCACATGTTTGACAAGCACCAGCAGGGCTGACATGTTAAATAATGCAGCCTGAGGCAAGTGACATTTTTGCCACACCATAACTAGGCATAAGATGATGCACTTTATTTACATGCAATACAACTTACAATAAAGCTTCAGATAGACTATGGCGTGTCCTTAGAACAAATTAAATATATTATTTTTTGGAAAAAATATTAGCTTTAAATCAAACATACAAAATAAGCATTCCTAAAATAAAAATGTATAATATCTTCTCCACTTTTGTTTGATGACCCCAACCCACACTCCAAAAACATTTGAGTTTTGAGATTTTGATACTGGATGTGAAAATAAATTCAGTTATTTTGATGCCCCTGCATGCTTCTCCAAATACGTTAGAAGTTTCAAACTCTGTCAAGCAACTTTAAGGACACTTGTTCTTTTTAAGTAAACACGCACAGTGCAAACTTTTATCAGACATTATACATATAACTGACACATTAATAACATTCCCGAGGTTAAGAGCAGGCATTGATACAACACATTGCTGCACCCACCACATGACAAACCACCTTAGGATCCCACATTAGGACCTGAGTGCAGCCATGCAATGGGTGACACCTCAGCACCACACTAGTTGAGATGGAAACAGTGTGAGGTTTTTTTATGGTGGCTGGAGTGCCAATTCTGCCACCAACCCCCAGGTTTTTTCACATTGGAGGGCCTACATGCAGGTCTGGATGCAGATTAATGTCATACCCAGGATGGAGCAATTGCAGGTTAAGGGCCTTGCTCAAGGGCCCAATGAAGTAGAGTCACTTTTGGTGTTTACGGGATTTGAACCGGCAACCTTTCAATTGCCAGTGCAGGTCCCAAGCCTCAGAGCCACCACTCTGCTCCACAACATTCCAGAAATTAGCAAAATTTAACAAAAATGAAAAATCAATAGAATATGTGTGAAAATAATGAATGCACCAAACCGTAGCTTCAAAATGCTCATGTGTAATTTTGATCCTCGCAACCGTGTGGTGAGGCAAGGCATTGTGAATTGTGTTATGCAAAATTTGAAACTTTTTCTCAGAATTTGTGGAAGGTAGTATATATAAATAGAGTAAGACACTGGATGTGCATATGCATTTCTTAAGGTTCAAATCTAACTGTTCCTTTTTTAACATTATTATGATTTCATAATTCTAAAAATATACTGTTCCATGAAAATGACGATCTTATCAAAGTTCCACCAGAGCATTTGCGTCACCTCACCCAAAGCACCAGTCCATTTTAGGATACATGCATGGTCAAACAAGCGTTTACTCACAGCAGGCAAATTTTGAATCACCAAGTTGCCTAAAGTACACATGTTTATGAAATTAAAGGAAACTTAAAATACCCGGTGAAATAGGATTCAAGCAGGTGATAGCATGCAAAGTCTGTAGAGATAGTTCTTGATCCAGGATTCAATCCTGAGGTCCTGGAGGTATGGAGCAGCAGTGCCACCATCATGCCACCATGTCATGCTCCCTATACATGCTAGCAACCCATTATGTGTGTAGGGTATTAGGGTATTTTTTAAAAGAACCCTCAGGATATTTTGGGTTGTCAAGGTGTCTAATAGTTGTTGAAACAAAGTGCATAACATCACGGCCAACCCACTTCAGCTTCTTTGACCAGCACCATTCTAGAAGTAATCATTTTCTTGAAAAGACATTATATCTTCTGCTAATATCACTATATCATTTTTGCAACACATCATGTAGATAATGTACACTTTCCAGGTTATTTTGTCCAGTAACTTTTAAGCATCTTATCTCTAACAGAAAATATTGGGAAAGCTTCACCCAGGGATACCTTTTGAGCATCAGCATAGCTTACAAAGGTTATTTTCTTCAGGACGTTAGCTACTTCTTCAGGAAATTATTTAGTTAATTAACAAAACAAGGCACAATGTCTGTGCATTCTTGAACCAGTGTAAACGAGACCATGAACTGTTTTTGTCTAGTATCTCGTCATGCTGTGGTCTTTCCTTGTTTCAAAATAACATCCCATTGAAACTCAACTTTACAGTTTCAGACTCACCCTTAGTATACATGGAGCAGCTCGGACAGTGTGTGCTGCATTTACGTGAGCAATGTCTTGTCCAATCTTGTTTCCTTGGTTTTATTTGTCTTTAAATTAACAAGAAAAAAAATTAGACCTTTTCCATTAGTAACTCCAAAAGATTGGTATACAGAGCATTGTCCGGCAACCTCTGATGACTATCGATCCAGTGTTTGTAGTGTTAGATGTGACCAGTAGTTCAGTTTGGTGTAATAATATGAATCTCATACTGAGCTATAAGCAGCATAGGAATACAAATTTACACAGGTTTTTTGCCTCATCTAGCAAACATACGATCATTACCAGACTGATGCACCAGATTGTGTTCATTTTGGAAAATATCATTATGTCTCTAGTACAATCACTTCTCCAATTTTAAAAGCCGAAGTTACTGTAGCCGATGAGGTTGTCAGAATTCTAATACACACATTGGTTTTCAGGCCCACTGTTCTGTGTGACTTTAGGAAACAAGTTCAAAAATGACTGCTACGTTTGAGTCTCATCTGAAATTTGTATTAGAGATATCTGAATTTACTGAAGGATTTTTTTTTTCTTAAACATTCAGTCAAGCAAAAAATTATAGGACTTAGATACTGAATCATTTAAAGACTGTGAGTTTGGTGTTGTCAACTGATTATAATGATTCATTAAAGTATCTTTGTGATCTAACCTGTGCTTGTTATCTTTAATCACGATTTTTCTCACACCCTTACATGACTGCCACTAAACAAAATGAAATGTCACAGTGCTGGATAGCTGTTTCTTTCTGGAACAAACCTAAGATATCTTTTGATGAGAACTACAGAATGATGCTTAAAGTTTCAGAAATAGGACTGGTCAGAGACTCAAAAACCTTTATCTGACAAACGCACCAAATAATTTCCAGGCTACATACTTATCTACCTAAGACAACAGTGCCAGTCCAAAACAATACATTATTAGTGATTCATATTCAAGCCTTGTTCCTCTCTGTGTGGGGGTTCACTGGGTGCTGCACTTTTCCATCTACAGTACATCACAAAGATGTGCTTAATAGGTCAATCATTGACTAAAAGCTGGCATTGGTATTAGTGTGTGTGTGTGTGTAGGACTGTGACCTCGAATAGAAAGGGTTAGTTCCTACCTAGTCTCACAGGTTCAGATGTATATTTTATATGTCTGGAGTCAACTATAATGAATTTGGTTTAACTGTGGGTGGGAACAATTAGATGGTTCACAGAGTGTGAAATTTCTAAAGCAATAAAACACCTCATGATGGTGCAACTCAAAGTAAAGGTGGTGATTTAAACAGCAGTGGTACTCTGCTCAACATGGTCTGACCGATACCAAGCCTTTTCACAATATATAAACCAAGTATGGCTGAAAAGTCTCCCAAAAAGAGTGACCTCCGGTAAACATATCAATGTGTGTGTCATGTATGCAGAGAACACATTGCATACTTTAAAAATAAAAATAACTTATTTCAATGGACACTCGGCAATGAACTGGCACCATGTGCAGGGTTTCTTCCTGCCTTGTGCCCGGTGTTAGCTGGGATTGTTCTCCAGCAGACCCCCCGCGACCCTGTGCAGGAGTAAGCGGGTTAGAAAATCACTGACTGACTGTTGTAAGGGAAAAACCATTTCATTAGGCCAAATTTTTAACATTCAAAGACATCACTTTACTGGTGGTAAAAGAGAATAATTCATTGCTGGCAGCTGTTTGCGGTCTCTGTCATTCAGTGTTGGCAGTTAATACCGAACACAGAGCTGGCTGTTAAATTCACAAAAAGGTGGACTATAGAATGAGCTTTTGAGGTAAAAAGTGTACCACCATCACAACCAGTAAAATCTGAGTTAAAAGAACTCCAGCTACACAAAGTGTTTTAGCTTTTATAGTGAAGATGCAGATTACTGTAGTCAATACACCCAAAAACAATAAATTCACCTAATCACATTGCTACCACTCCTGCAGAACCACATACCACAGAGGAAGCTACACAGAATTCAACTTCTGACTGCACATCTAAACTAATAACTAAAATAAGTTAACATAACTATGTAATAGTAAATGCCACACCAGGCGAAAGCTGCAGCATTTTAACACATGAATATATATAGACCACAATACTGAATTGATAGCGTTGAAGTGAACATTATTCCTAAGACATCTATTTTGAGGTTTTATGGCTAATATTGTCTTACAAAACTAAATAAATTTAGCTAGCCACCAAGATGTTGCTTCAGTTGCGTTTTCAGTTATACACTAAACATGAACTGTCGGAAAATCAATTGGGCATGGCATTTCAGAGGTGGATTTCTCCAGTATCCACTACTAACAATTTAGCAAGTTGTCTCCTGAAGTGTGTTCTTGTCCCAAAAATCAAGTCTGGCCCCATGGGACTAGTTCCTACCTTGAATTTAATGCTACTGAGACTGGCCACACATCTTAGTGAGTGGTGTTAGGTAAATTTATGTAAGAGTTACAGTATTATGACTGGAATGTTATTATCATTACTATTATTGCTGTTATAATTGTTTAGTAGATATGTTTACAGTCACCTGAAGAGATAGTCCCTGCCAACTGTCATCCAATATACTACAGAAAAGAGAAGATAGATAGATAGATAGATAGATAGATAGATAGATAGATAGATAGATAGATAGATAGATAGATAGATAGATAGTGTCGTGGACGGCCGGGGCCGTTGCCTGGCCAGGACGCCTCCACATCCAGAAGGATCAGGAGATGTGGCCAAAACATTACCTCCCCCAGAATGCCAGGTGGCAGCCGCCCTGGATGACAGTGGTGCCTCGGACTCCCACAGGGCCCCATGGAAGTTGGAGTTTGATACAGCCCTGTTGGGGTCTGTGGACACTGCCAGGGGTCACTGCAATGGCTGCTAAACCCTGGAGAGCAGCTCTTCTACCACACATGCTGCTGAAAGTAGGGCAACGAGCACCTGGAGCACTTCCGGGTGCTTTATTGTAGGAACCAGCAGACACCATTCTGGGAGCCAGAGTCAGGAGGAGGAAGACGAAGCTTGCCAGGAGGAGTGGAGTTGAAAAAAAAGTAGAAAAAGAATTGTGTTTGGTTATTGTGCTTGTGTTTGGGACTGTATTGTTGTGCTTGTGGGAGACGAGGAAGATGTTTCCCACAAGGGAAAATAAAAAATAAAAACCCTGTGTGCTTTGAACTTCTGTCCTACGCCTGTCTGTGTTGGGACTGGCCTTTACAATAGATAGATAGATAGATAGATAGATAGATAGATAGATAGATAGATAGATAGATAGATAGATAGATAGATAGATAGATAGATAGATAAAAAAATGTACTGCAAAGACACAAAAAAGTGCAAATTATTGCATATGTGCAAGACCCTGAATTACGCATACACTACCATATTAAAAATGATATAAGATTTTTTGCACTTAGTTTTTATTCTTTTGCTTTATGTGCAACATTTTTCCCATAAATGATCATTCCTCTGGTTTGGATGTGCTATCAAGTATTCTTTCAAATTGCAAAGTTTTATAAAAGATTAAAAGGGTCAGGCTATTTCTGCTTTCACACAATGGCACTAACTCAAGAAAAACTGCACTCAGCAATAGCAGGAATTTAATGTCTTACAAAAGGAAAACGTTTAAGTCAAGAATGTGACCGTAGCTTTACAGGTCAGCTCCATGTTGTACTGAGTATTTCCCTTCAGATGAAACATTAAGCCAAAGTCCAGTCTGTCCTAAGGATCCCATGACACACTTTCTAAGAAGAGCAGGGGTGTTAACCTCAGTGTCCTAAAGAGATCCCCACATGGATCAATTCAGCTCAGCCCAGGACAAAGTCCACTTTTAATGGCAAATTGCAAGATGCAAATCTAAAATCCTAGCTCAGTTTTGACAGGTTACAGCTTTTAACAGAAACCAGTTTCCTGGATATTCTAGCTTTTAGAGATTTAGCTGATTTTTTCATTTTAGAAATGATAATTTGAAAAGTTTATTATAACAATTTTATTGGTCTTTATATATATTTCCTGTCACTGGTGTCCTCATTATAGGTTTTTAGCATAGACTCCTGCTACTCACCCTGGATGGTTGGGTTTAGGAAATGGACAATTTTTTTTTTTGTCTCTTTTAAATATCTTTTAATGTCTATGTTCGTCCACTGTTGATCTTGGCATGGTCAGGAGATATACTAGCACAGCAATAGTGACCCACACTGCTGTAAATTACCAAAATGCTTTTGATGGGGGGCAAGGAAGTTGGAGTAACCTGTGTGAAAGTTTGCTCTGACTCCTTTCACCAATCTCCAGAAAAGACCATTAAAAAGCTGGCTGATGTCTCAGAGACTGTCCTCTTTTCCATGCAGGAAGCAACCAGATGTACGGTATGATACACTAAAATACACGTAAGACGTGAACACCAGAAACCCAGAAAGCTCCAGGCAGTTTCTAGAAGGGATTATAGGGGCACTGGCCCGCCCCAGGAAAGTCCTAGAAGGGATTATAGGGGCACCCCCTCCCATTGAGGGGGATATAAAAACAACAAGCTAAGGCAGACAGGAATTTGCTGGATCTTCTTTAGAAGACAACAACTGTTTCAAGCCTCCCTGAGGAGGACAAAAAAAAAACAGCCCAGGGGGATAGAGGTGGTCACATCTTAACTTATTTAGTGAATTAAGAAACAAGGCAGAATGTCTGTGCACAAAGAAACACCGAAGAGTGACTTCTTTTGGTTTCCATCTCTGGAGAAAAACAACCTGAAAATCGAAGAACTTGCAGATAAGCCAAAACTTGGATGCTGCCAATAGGGTCCTGATACAGTGATGCCACCATCATCATAAAAGGTATATTAATATGCTTGGGGTATTAAAAATCTTAACCATTGAATTTACAAAAGAGTAAATATGCTAATGAATTTATATGTTGATTTTCATAGTCAGCAATTCTATTTTAAGAGTGACGTTTGGGGGTGGCAAGTGGGATGACCGCCCCAGGCCCCACAACTAAGGGGGCCCCGCTTTTGAGGTCCATGTGTCCTGTTTGAGCGGATTTGTCAAGTTATATTCTGTAGTTATATTTTGATAAAGTCCACATGTTATCTTGCAAAAAATTAGCTGAATACTGTAATGAGAAAATCTGGTGTAAGTTAACATTATTTTCATTAAATTCGCTCACAAGTTTATACAGTCCACACATACCAGTAAAAGCGTTTGACGTAACGACATTAGGCCATGCACGCCCCTAAGGCCACCTCTGTTCTACTTAATACCTGCACATTTTCTTATATACCGGTATTTGGGTATTTAGTACATGTTCAACCTAAAGGAATTCTTGCTCTCTGGATTTCATAACTGCCAGTAGGTTCCAGCTAAAGATCAATAGAGATAGGAGAGTTTCAAGGTAGTCAGTGGCAGGGGCTCTTTAAATAGATAATGTTTTAAAAGTAGTCATAGATTACGTTCACTCAGATGTGAAGAGACACACCAGAGATAAGAGAGTTCAAATAAGACAAAACGGTTTACTGCCTAAACATTTCTGTCGTAATAGCCACAGCACGAGAAACTGATTTCGGCAGCTCCCATGAGAAGGTAGCTGTCACAGGCCAGAATCACGGAGCTGGCTGCAGGCTTGAACTGAATACAGGAGGCAGGAAGTGAATAAAACAGCCCATCGGAAATGTTTGCCAGGTCCTGGCAAATACCTCGTAGTAATAATATTTAATTCACAACAGACATCTGGCAAAAGTGGTTCCCCTTTTCCAGTAACATCTACAAATTTATATGAAAGGAATGTAAAGCTCAAATTCTCTAAACAAGATTTATTACGATGTGGACAGTTATTAGATGTATTTTTTTTAATTTAATGTAACCTCCCCTTGCAAACCTTTGAGAGGCATAGAAACTGAAATGAACTCCTTGTGCTTAAAAAGGCACACTGAGGAGGGAGTATGAGTCATGGCCACTCATGAGGTGACATCTAAGATTATTTTTAACAACAGTTTCATGCAAATCTTTAGTTTCATCCCTGAAACATTTTAACAAATATTGGCTGAGGTTTGTCACAGATCTTCAAAAACAGGTGGTGTTTCTACAAATATTCCATCAACGCAAACTCATTCAAGCAATATGTTGCTTCACTTTTGTTTTCGGTTGTATATCAAGCATTAAAAGTGTATATACTTGATGAAATTGAGTGTGGGTTTTTAGAAAGAAACCCTGTGGGCACATCCTTTTCAGAGGTGAATTTCTTCAGTATCTACTACCAATAGTTTACAACTCAAGTTGTCTCCTGAAGTGTATTGACATCCCAAAAATCAACTCTGGCCCATTAAACTACACTTACATATTTGGTTGATGCCTTTATTCAAGGTGACTTACAACATTTATGACACAATTAGTTACATTTCTTTTGATTTTCCATTTGGAGCACAGACCAGGGAAGTGACTTGCTTAAGGTCATGCAGTGTCAACAGCGGGATTTGAACCCACAACTTGAAGTCCGAAGCCTTAAACACTACATCTCACTGACAGCTGTTATTTTCCTTCTTTCATCTAAAACTGTGGGGATTGGCCACACATTTCTATAATTAATGTTAATAAATTTCTGTGAAAGTTATTAACATTATTGCCTTTATTATTATGGATATTATTAATAAAGGGGGTCCTCGGGTTACAATGTCTTGACATACGACGTTTCATATTTACAGTGCTCACTTCCATAAAAACTTTTAAAAAATTGAGACGTCAGAAGGAATAAAGGTAAGGATTTTTTTTACACTCATTTTTTCTGTGGCTTAGTTGTGTTTTTATGCTCTAGATTTTGATTTTGCAAATGTGTTAGGATACTGTAGGTAAGTGATTTAGGCTAGGGTGTGTTTTGACTTACATTAGGAGCGGAACTGCATCGTAACCCGAGGACCCCCTTTATTAGGAAACACTTGGACCTCCAGTCCTCAAAGTAAAGTTGCTCATTCACTTCTTTTTCCTTCTTACTATCACAAAGTTCTTCTGAAAGGTGCCATTTAAATTCATGTCAGGTGCTCTGTACCGTGGCTGTCTGGCAAGGCAATGGGCTACATTGTTAGTGAGCTGCTCAATGGCTCTACATTCAGGTTGGCCTCTTTCTTTGGTATGTGGGGAAGTGTTTTGCTATCTCACTGTTTCTTGTTTGTTGTCAGTGAAACGGCTCCTGCTTCTGGCTTGATGCTGAGCTGAGGTCACAGATCTTGTTGTTTATTATGGCATAACAGCGTGTATGACTTTGTCTTCCAATCAGAGTGTACGACTTTCAGTTGAGATGAAAATTAATAGTTTTCTATAAAGACCCAAGCAACTTCAGTTCACTCATGCAGCTGTCTATGTTTGTCACACCCGTGTTGTGTATCTTCCAGTCTCATTGGCCTGTGCAATGTACTTCACTTTCAGCAGATGTTGCCACTATTATTTTCCTTTCATCTATGTCACATACCAATGCTGCTGTTTGATGTGAGAAGGACCCGAGGCCTGATTGTGTTGCCAGGGTAGCCCATACTTCCAATTTGTTTTCTACAGCAGTGTGAGTCACATCATAAGCTCATAATCAAGACCAGGAATAAGGTTCAGGGTCTGGTGGTTCTCAAGTTTTTTGTATGACAGAAGAACAGCCTTTAGTATTTTATATGTAGAAAGATTATTTACTGTAGTAGATGTGTTTACAGTTATTGGCAATGATAGTCTATGGTACAATACAGAGATAGATAGTGTGAGCAGGGGGGCTGAATTCAGAAGACACTGACGCTCCTCTAAAAACCCCTCTTAAAAACACTGATAGACTATCTTCACATTGCTTCCTTACTTGCCGGGCTTACTTGTGGCTGCTCTGTCGCGTGATATGCTTCTCGCCTGGCACTTCACATACTCAAAAGCCTGAACAGCACCTGTCCTTTTTGGTTGATGGCTTGTCTCTCTCTCTCTCCTCCAAACATCCTCTGCTCCTGTTTTGGGGGTCCCGCTCCTGACGTGCACCCCTATGAAGAGGAAGATATGTTTGCTTTCTTTTAATTGAGAGACGGAACTGTCATCTCTGTCTTGACAAGAAGCACATTTAAACTTTTGAAAGAGATATATGTTCATTTGCAGTGTTTTGAATAAAGTTCCTGTCTCTAAAATCTCCTGTGTTTCTGTGCAAATCTGTGACCCAAGCGTTACAATAGATAGATAGATAGATAGATAGATAGATAGATAGATAGATAGATAGATAGATAGATAGAAAGTGTGGCAGGTAGCCAGGGACCTTGCCCCACCGGGACACCTGGATCAGGGAAGGACTGGGAAGGGGGCAATGTTTTCCCTGGATGCAACAGGGCAGCCCCCCTGATTTCCATCCAGGGCCACGGAGATAGAGCTGGGAAGCGCAACCCCGTGGGGGTCCGTAGTCCAACCAAGGGGCTGCCTGGATGGTTCCTGAGCCCTGGAGGATAGCAGTTCCGCCACACCAGGAAGTATTGCCACGCCAGGAACTGTGTATGCCCGGAGTGCTTCCGGGTGCAAGGGCAACACTTCCGCCACACCAGGAAGTGCTGCCGGAAGACCATCACAAAGTACCTGGAGCACATCCGGGGCATGATAAAAGGGGCCGCCTCACTCCCTTCGCGGAGCTGGCATTGGGAGGAGAAGAACGGAGCCTGCGAGGGAGGAGTGGAGGCGGCTGGAAGAGAGGATTGAAGGACTGAGGAGTCGTGAGTGTACCCATTGTATATAGTTTGTAATAATAAACCATGTGTCTTGAACTGTGCTGTCATGTCTGTCTGTGGCCGGGCTATCTATTACAATAGATAGATAGATAGATAGATAGATAGATAGATAGATAGATAGATAGATAGATAGATAGATAGATAGATAGATAGATAGTGCAAACTATTACATAGGTGCAAGACAATAATGATAATATAATATGATGTATTCAATTTTTTTCTTTTCCTGTTGTGTTTGCCAGAGATTTTTCCTGCATAATTAATCATTTTGCTGGCTTGAATGTCCTATCAAATATTCTACAAAGCTATATTGAGCATATAAAGGGTCAGGCAATTTTTTCTTTAACACAATGTCACCAGCAAAAGGAAAACTGCACTCCCCAATAGCAGAAAATTAATATCTTAAAAAAGGAAAAAGTCTGAATCAACCATGTGACTGGAGTTTTACAGGTCCTCTCCATGTTGTACTGAGGATTTCACTTCAGATGAAACATTAATCCAAAGTCTAATCTGTCTTAAGGAACTCATGACACTCTTTCTAAGAAGAGCAGTGATGTTAACGTCAGTGACCTAAAGAGATCGCCAAATGATTTAATTCAGCCCAGCCCTGGATAAAGTCCACTCACTTCTTCTAACAGGATGCAAGATGCAGATCAAAAATGCCAATTCTGTTTTGATAGACTTCCGCTTTTCATGGCAACCATGGATATTTCATGGATATCGTAGCTATTAAGAGCCTTAGACCAAGGTATTTCTTTTTTAAAGTTTACTGTCCTTTATATGTATTTCATGTCATCCAGGGTTTGTTCCTGGCTTGTGCCTAAACACTTCTAGTATATACTCCTGCCTCCCACCAAGGATGGGTGGATGATTGGGTTCAATAAATGGTCAGATGGATAGATATTTATTTGTTTCTTCACTTTTAATATCTTTTTATATTGCTGTTAGAAAGGTTACTATTTTCTGTTCTCGTGTAACCTTCAGGCTGTCTAAAGAGATATTAGCACAGAAGTAGGGACTCAGACTGGTGCACATTAACCTTATGTGAGAAAGGAGGCTGGAGTAGCCTGTGTGAGAGTTTCCTAAGACTCATTCCACTGATCATCATAAAAGGCTATTAAAAACAGGCTGTGGACTCACAAACACTCATGGACCGTTCTCTTTTCAGTGCAAGAAGAAACCAGAAGTACAAATATTAAGACACACACTAGATTCAAAACCTATGACCACTGACAGCCAAACCCAGCCTAGAAAAGTCCCAGAAAAGTTAATTAAGATAACCTTTCCCTCTTGAGGTAGATAGAAATTTGTTGGGTCTTCTTTAGAAGACAAAAGCTTCACTTAAGAATCTGCTACAAGCCTCCCTGTAGAGAGAAAAAAGGCCATCCCTTAGGGACAGACACTGACAGATTAATTCATTTTGTTGATTAAGAAACAAAGCAGAATTTCTGTGCTCAAAGAAATACTAAAGGGTGATAACTTTTGGTTCTTAGTGGTCATGCCCCTAGAGGAAGCCAACCTGAAAACTGAAAGAACTTGCAGACAAGCCAAAACTAGGGTGGAGTGGACCAGAATTTTCTGGACCTTCTTTATAAGACATGAGACTCATTCTTTTATGTTATTCCACAGAAATGCCAGACTGTCCATCCATTTTCTAAATCATTTATCCACTTCAGGTTCACAGAGAGCCCTTGAAGGTTCACAGAGAGTGCTGGTAGCTTGTCACATAAATGCTAAATTATAGCATACATAATTACATTTTTTAATCTAGTCTAATATTATTGTTATTAACCCGAACCTGATTCTATTATTTGGTTCATTTAATAGTAAAAACTCTGAAAAATATGATGCTAATAGCAATTTATTTAAAGAAGTCAGAATAGGTGAATGTCAGACGTGATGTTTTTGACAAGCACCATAGGGTTATGAGATTTGTTTTTTAAAACTTACCTTCTGCAATGTCCCTGAATTCTGTGAAGTCAAAACTTATACATTAGTTGATTATGACTCCAAATCAAATGTCTACTTTTTCATCATTTTTAATCAGATGAACAATACTTGAGCTAAAAACCAGCTCATTGACTATTACCTGCCAATCTGTAGGCTGTCAGCATGGAAATGTAAAACTTTGATTAAATAGTCTGCACAGAGTTTGTGTAATTCATCATTCCCATCATTTTCTAGTTGTGTAAGCTGACATCCATTTGTGATGAGTTCAGCATCTGCAGTTATCAAGTGTGACATCCTTCCAACTAGAAGTCTTTGTAATGTGCTGCCTGCTTTACAGAATCTTATGTTATATTATGTTGAACAATTTAGGACATTGCTGTATGTTGCATTTTCTTAATTAAATGTAGAGTATGTGTATACCATTAATTTATTTTCTAGACCTGGTATTTTCAAATTTGGAGCCACGAGGAGGTAAAACCTATGGTGGCATCCATTTTTGGAACTCATCCCTAATGGGACACCAGTTCAGATCAGCTTATGAAAAAAATGTTTTATTCCATTCCTTTTATTCATTTACTTTTTTCTTGTATTTATTACTGATAGAAAATTTTCAAATAAGAAATCAATTGATCTAGTTACATTGGGAAATAAAACCTGAAGTTGAACAGCAGTCATAGACAGTACATGACAGAAAATGAAAAGACAAGTGGTAAAGGTCAAAATGAAGAATGGTCAATTCGACATAAAAATAGCAGGATTTTGAATGATACAGAGGAGAGATGAATATTCATCTGGGTATTGTACTATATATATCAGGAACCAAAGAAGTTTCATAAACAGACTTTAGGAAAAAAAATCAGAACATGCACATAACATAGAGTACTTCTTCTGTAATCTCAGATTAAATAAGTCCATCTATCCTTTCATTTAATTCCTTTACAGAATAATGGGGAGCCTCCCCATTCATGGGAGTTCAGCAGGATGGCACTGCTACCTCAGAGATCCAGATGCTTGAGGTTCATTAACAATTTGGTTATAATGTGTGTAAAACTTGCATGTTCTCCCCATTGAAGTTTTCATCATCCTTCCACATGTCATTTTACAGTATGTTACTTGGCTGCTCTAAATCTACCCAACTTGAATGGCTGTCGTTGTGAGCATAAGCATGCCTTGCAATGGGTAGTACTCCATGCATGACTGGTCCCTGCCAAATACAGCTGGGGATATACTGCTGGTCTCCATGGCCATGCATTGGAGCCATAACCTGATTTAGTGTTAGCAGTTTTGAGCTAGGCATCTGTACTTACTTGCTTAAGTGTCAACTTTTATAACACAAAGATGATGTCCCTCTGGCTGTGGATGACCCTGTTGTTAGACTTGGCTTTAGAAGTGGCCTCTACTATTTACTTGAGCACCTGGTCATGTCACCAGCAGAAGCAGCCCTCAATGAGAGCTATTGTGCTGTTACTGAGGATGTGCTCCAGTGAGCCTTCTCTGGTACAGAGAGGACATACTGAAAACTCTCTCTTGCCCCAGGTGTGTAGATTTACTGGGCTAGGTAGGATGTCATACGTGACTTGAACCATGAACGTAATATGCTGTGGTACAGCCTGCCAGATGTCACCCCAACATAATTTCCTCTACTGCACTCCCACCCACATTCTCTATACCCACCATCCTGCTGATTCACTCCTCCTCCACAACTCCTCTATGACTAGATGGCGCCTGTCCTTGCCATGGGCATTGTTATAATGAGGTTGTGGGGTTGCTTCCAAACCCACACATCCTGTTTCAGCCGAGAGTCTGCTAGCCCCAGATCTACCTGGGCTGTCCACTTCTTACCTGTCCGATGCCTGCAGATACCACTCTAGAGTCGTTGGAGTCCCAATAGAGCAGTGCTTCTCTTGTGTGCAACACTTTAAACTAGACTTTATGGCTTCTTATGAGGAGCTGGAGCTTATTACTCATCCCATACAGTGCTGAACTGCTTAAACTGCGTGGCAGACCCAGGAGGGCCACCTGTGGAGGTAAAATCTGATCTCCTCTCCAGGGTCTCCACATTTGACATTGTCATCTCATACAATAGCAGAGGCCAGAGGACATGGGGTAAGATGCTATGAAGCTGAAGAAGCCTTGAACCTGTCAGGAAAGCCAGAATTGTTTTCTGCGGTAAGCCAAGTCTCAAGCTTCTTGATCATTTGCTTCTGTTTTATGGCCACCACATCCCTAAGGCTACAGTTGAAGGCCTTGCCTAGGCTTGTCAGTGGTTTCTCTGTGATGGATAGTATTTTAATGCCAACCAAAAAACAAAGGTTGTCCACCACCTTTCCCCTCTTCGGTACCATCGCCCTGGATTTTGCTGGTTTGGGAAATCAGCTTCTCAAGGCAATGGAGCATCCACCTTCCACCAGGCACTGATGTAGATGTGACAGTCAGATCGTTCAAAAAATCTCTGATAGGGGCCTGCCTCAGCCAACCTCAGCTTCCTTGACCACCATGTTCATGGCAAGGGTGAAGAGAATAACTGAGATGGTACATCCAGTTATAATCCCCTTTTCAAGCTGGTATCAGTCAGATGTTATGTTCCCAGTTGTGACTCTAAGCCTGAAGTTCCATTAGTGGTTCAGGGTGAGGTCCTTGATCTTGCTGGGTACATGGTATCAAATTAAAGTAGATTCAACCAGCTTGTGAGGTATTGTGCTGTATGCATTGGCAAGATCAAGCCACAGCACAACCAGGTCTCCCTTCGTGATAAGCTGGGACACAATTCCCATATGGTCTACTGTAGGCGCCCTGGAACTTCAGGAATTCCACCTTTCTTTACCGAGGTGTCAATGTACCTATTCTTTAGGAGGAAATCTGTCATCCTTCTAGATAGGATGCTGAAGAAAATCTTCCCCTCCACACTGAGAAGTGAGATGGATCTGATATTATCAGAGATACATTCACATTCAACTGCATTCTAAACGTACAACGATGATGAGGAAGTGATAAGGTTGAAAAGCATCATCATTTTCCATATATTACACATATATTTTTTGCGGAAAATTTCATTTATTCAGTGTGGTCCAACTGTTTAACCGTGCCATTATGTGACAATGTAACACTGAGAGTAAATGTACATTCAATCTGCAAAACTATGTAAACACTTGAACTTCAGCTCTTGGTACAAAGTGCACCATTCAGTTAACAGCAGCATTAAAACTAGACGATGAGAGCCTCAGAGCTACAAGAAGAAAAATCTGTACTTGATTTAGAAGGTGACTCAGTATTTCCTTGGCCTAAACAAGAAAACGTTAAAAAATAATAAGAAATTTATGAGCATTTTATTGTAAACTCTAGAAACTGAATATATTTTATATAGAGAGAAAGCAGGGTTCTGTAGAAGCATTCTACAGATATTGAACACACAACATGTGCAAATAACTAAATGCACACATGAATAAAGAAATATCTACAGTGACCAGGAGAATACTATAGCACTTCTTTGATAATCTATAGCTTTGCCGTATGGGAGTCAAACTATGGGCTCTAAAAAGGCTTTTTCATGAGAATTATTTAAAAAGAGATATAAGAGCAGCAGCCGCTTCAGTGAAAGAGCAATCACAGGCACACTATGAATCAAGGACACACCTTGCAGCACAACAGGCGCAGGAAGCTCAGTCTCCTTGTTGGGCTCCTAATAAATATATCTAGCCCTGTCAAACTCATCAAAGCCATGAATCACCTATTTCCTGAAGCTCAACTAAGGTGGTAACACCACAAATTAATACGCTGCAAGGACTTTTTACAGACATGGCAGCAAGAGTCTAGAACAAACCATTTAGACTTATTATAATTAGGAATACCTTATTACATTTACATAACCAACTGCATAAAACTTTATATTCATGCTGAGGTCCCTCAGGGTGTCATTCCAGTGGTATGGAGTCAAGATTGATGTAAGCACTTCTTTGGATTTTTCAGGTTTAATTGAATTTGCTTCCGTTTTATGGATTCTGATTTCTGGATTATGGGCTGGTCTTGTTATCACTGGGTTGTCATTTTTGCCTTATTTTTTCTTATTCTTTCCCAGCCTTGCCATTTTTCTGCTTTTCTCTTTATTGAATAAATACTTAAAATTTAAGGAACATTTTTTGTACCCACCTCAGTTCATCAGCGATAGTCACTCTATGACATTTAAATCAACTCACTCTTTCAACAGCATCCAGTATGACTTTCTGAAGTCAATGACCAGCTCCATAGTTTTGCTGACATTAAGGGTGAGATTATTGTCTTAGCATCACTGTGTCAGTAAGTACACTTCTCTGTAAGCCATCTCGTCATTATTGGTGATGCTATCAGCAAATTTAATGATGGAATTTAAGCTGTGTCTGGCCACCCAGTCGTCATCAGTGATGATGAAGAGTGTGATGGTGATTGGTGATACTGTGATACTGACAGTGCTCTGGTTTGTAACAGCTTGTGACTAGATTTGTCTTGTTCCCAGTTTATAAGTATTGTTTTGTTGTTTTTCATGGCCTGTAAAATCAAGAATGTGAATTCATGAGTCCTGTTAGGCCTTTAGGGTAGAGTGATGCTGTTGCTCAATAAATAAGTCTGCTATTGGGATGAAGCTGTGGTAGTCCAACTAGGAGTACTTATATTCCTAACGGTCAGCAGAAGTGTGAAGGTATTGACAGGTGGAAGTCCCAATTGGCATTCACTTTAGAAAGAACTGGTGTCCTGTGGGAGCTGCAACAGTTTTGTACACACGGCCTCCAAGTGCATGGCCAGGACTGTCATAACATATGGGCACAATGGGCAGTGGCTGGGGGCTCAGGATGCCAATGTATGTTTCTGTTTTGCTATCAAAACAGGGGTCCCAGCGCACTACTTTGCCCGGGAGCCTATGATGCTGTTAAGATGGCATCATGTGTCTTGAAATGTGGCCATTCTATGTGATGCTGCTCTTAGGTAGAAGTGGCTTGTCTGTGAATGATGCCATTCATTTACTTAAGATAAGCTGTAACATTCTTCATAGTTAATTTATTGTATACTAGACATTAAGTCCGTTACAATAACGGGCGCTAGAACAGGAGTGCATAAACATTAGTAGGAACAGTCTATATTAAATGGCAAGGGACCTTGTATGTGGCTGTAATATGCGTCACTGTATTGTGTGCCTTTAATTTTCTCTCTCAGTAATACTGGTTTGTATTTCCGTAAAATGCCTGTAATTTTGTCTGACAGTAATACAGTGGAATCTCGGTTCATGACCATTATTCGTTTCAAAACTCTGGTTGTAACCCGATTTGGTCGTGAACCAAAGTAATTTCCCCCATAGGATTGTATGTAAATACAATTAATTCATTCCAGACTGTATGAACTGTATGTAAATACATATTTTTTTAAGTTTTTAAGCACAAATATAGTTAATTATACCACTGAATGCACACCGTAATTGTAAACTAAATGTAAAAACACTGAATAACACTAAGAAAACTTTGAACACAAAACTAACACTGCAAGAGGTCACGCTATAGCCTTACGACTTAATAAACAACCAAGAAAAGTAACATTGCAACAATGCACGCGCGCGCCTGTGTATCTCTCTCGCGGGCCTGCATGTGTGTGTGTGTCTGTCTTGCGCGCGCCTGTGTGTGTATCTGTCTCGCGTGTGCCTGTGTGTGTCTCTCTCTCTGCACAGGGAATGCCCAGGAATAGACTGAACACGCGCTGTGTGGCCCCGCGCAAGAGCACTTCTCCAGAAGGCACACACACAGAACCCTGGACGCACACAGGGGTTTTATTAAAGAGGATTCCATATGACCAGAATAAAATGTTAATGTTCAGGCAACAATCCAGGGCTGTCCCAGTTACCAAGAAGTATTTTGCAAATCAGATAGGAATACTGTACAGCTGATGACTGTGTAACAAACTCATTTCTAAATAATCAATGTCTTGTCACGACTGGACTAATGTAACTGTCTGCCATGTTGCAGCATTGTCATGTGTCACCAAGCTGATGCAAATAATTCAAAATGCAGTGGCAAGTCTCATGTTCAACCAGCTGAGGCAGGCACATGTCACTCCTCTCTTCAAATAACTATACTGGCTTCCTGTAACTGCATGTATTCATTTCAAATCCTTGAACCTTGCCTACAAAGTAGTCAGTGGGTCTGCATCTGTATATATGGAGGCCAGAGGTGGATAGTAACGAGTTACATTTACTCCATTACATTTACTTGAGTAACTTTTTAAAAAAATGTACTTCTAAGAGTAGTTTTACTGCACCATACTTTTTACTTTTACTTGAGTACATTTGTGAAGAAGAAACGCTACTCTTACTCCACCACATTGGGCAACACTCGAATCGTTACTTTTATTCCAATATATACAGTATGCTATATTTTTGCCAGAGAGAATCCGCCAGTAAATCTACTGCATGACTGCTTCACCAATCAGACGTAGCAACAATAATCACATGGCTCTGTTTCACAAATCAGACATAGCCATGCAGTCACAAGACCACACACAAACTGTCGCGCCATAGCAGCACAAATTCCTCACAGACAGCGGACAGGGAAAGAAAGAATACTGCACATGAAAAATGAGAGCCAACTCCTGCTAAAGCTTAACTATCACTTCACTGAGTGAAGAACAAGCACATTTTAACCAAACATGCACAGACACAGACAGTCAGGGTGAAGTGAGACTTCTTGTATGTGCTCAAGCTGCCTTGTTCTAATGTTATTTTCTATCAGCTGTGCTATTTGGAGGGCAAGTGAATATGCAGTATTATACTGTCAGTGTACAGCAGGGATGCTCACACTGTTTTCGGGTTGCGAGCTACTTTTAAAATGACCAGGTCGAAATGATCTACATAAAATATATGTTGTCGTACCTTGCATAACTGAATAACCTTTATGGCACAATAACAATTCAATACATTTATGGTCACTACAGTATTTAGATTTAATAATCTTCATGTGGGAAAAGGCTGACTCGCATAAATAAGTAGAGACAAATAATGCAGTCAAGGAGGTAGCACATTTCCTCATGTTTGGGTGCTTTTCCTCTGTGAGTAAATTGCAAAACTGTCCAAGAGTCCCAGACTTCAGCTGAATGTCATCCTGTAGTGTCAAAATCTCATCCTCCACTATAGAGGAGTTTTAGGTGAAACAGTGTTGCAATATCTGATGCGAGTGAATCACCCTCAACATCTTCCCTAAATGGATAACACTTAAATGTAGCGATTGGCTCACGTAAAGCTGAGTCTTGAAACTGTCTGTCAAAGTCTGACAGACAATTTTCAGTCTTCTCTGTGTAGTGTATGCTGTCAAGTTGCGCACACGCCTTCCATCGCGTCTTCAGGTCTGACACGAGGTTTTGGATATTCCCTAAATCAAGGCGCTGCAGCTTTGAGGACACATGTTACATTTTTCATTTGAAAGTATTAACTGAGCTTATTGACCATAGTTTTCTCTTTTTCTTGCAGCTGTAAATTAAGCTCATTCAACATGTTGGTCAGATCGGAAAAAAATGCCAAGTCTAGTAGCCATTGATCGTTATTAAGTTGCTTGTATTCTGTATGTTTAATAACAAAGAGAAACTTCATTTTCTCCGGCCAGGGGTCTTGAAATCTCAGCAGGAATTTCTCCCCAGCTGTCTGTCTCAACGAAGGCCTCTTTTATCATCTCTCCATCTTGGAAGCACTTCTTATGCTTAATGATCGAGTGACTCACCCGGAACAATGCTTCGGTGTGTCTGCCTTTGCTTTTGAATTCAGCCGAGTGAAAAATGACGGCTGTCCGATTAACTGTGATTTTAGTTCCCTCTCCATTCTCTTTCTCAGATCGCTTTTCGGAAGGAAGTCAGTTTTGTAGTTTTTATGAACAGTTCAAACGTGCCTTTCCACATTTTCCTTCTTTGGAATAGCAATGATAGATTGACAGATCAGAAAAACGCACTTCTATTGTGACATTGTGATAAAAAAAAACTTTCACATCCAGCCCATACAAAACAATTTTTTTATTTAAATCCCTTCTTTAGTCGATATAAATTGGAAGGCTAACTAGATCACTTAGATAGCTGGAGTTTTGCAGTAGCTTGTGCGTTTCATTAAGTGTGCGGGATGACCAGTGTGTTAGAAGAAAAGAGATCTCAGACTGGTTGCCCTGTATGTCAATCAAGTGGCAAATGCCATAGGGAGGATATATGATAGACGAACATTAAAAAAAAAAACTTTTTTGAATGCAACGCAATCTACCTGCACTACCTATCCGATCTACCGGTCGATCGCGATCGACATATTGGGCACCCCTGGTGTACCGTGTATCTTGTCACTGTAAGTAGTTTGCACTGTTCAGACATACATGTTGCCTACTTTAGGTATTGGCTTCAAAAGCTTTGTTGTGAAAAACTGAGATTTTGAACTTTGTGTTATTTGTGCATCTTTATTTTGTAAAGATGTTATTTATTTTTACTCATTTTTTATTTTATTATTTGGAAATAGCAGAATTTGCACTTTATTTTTATTTTTGTCTGTCTTATTACAACATTTCTAAAAAATAAATAATTTATTATGATCAAACAGTTACTCAATACTTGAGTAGTCTTTTCACCAAGTACTTTTTTTCTTACTTGAGTAATTTTTTGGATGACTACTTTTTTGTTCTACTTGAGTAAGATTATTTTGAAGTAACGCTACTCTTACTTGAGTACAATTTTTGGCTACTCCACCCACCTCTGATGGAGACCCTTGTGAGGTCCTATGCTTCTTCACAAACACCCAGGTCTGCCATTGAATAGCGTCTGGTGATTCCTCCTCTGTGTGATCAAACCTCAGTCCAGACTCTTTTCATGTGTAGATCATGGCTGGTGGAATGAGCCCCCCACCTCCATTTAAAACTCTGCCTCCCTCAAAATGTTTAAGAAGCATCTGAAGATCCTTGTTTGGTAAATTTCTGTCAAAGCGATATCAGTTAGGTTTTGTCAATCTGGCCTCTTCACTTGTGGCAATCAAATTTTAACCGTTGTCAAGTAACACTTGTTCCCAAACAGGTCCCTAAGGCCTTGTTCACACGGGCGTTAAAATCGGCGTTTTTGCGTTAGTGGCGTCCGTGAACGCGATCAAGCGCCGAGTGTTTTCTACACGTAGGAGTCAATGAGAGTGTTCACACGGGTTTTGGTAACGTGCGTTTGTCCGGCTGCGTGTTTATACGGCATCAAAAAAACGTTGCATGCAGTTTTTTGTTGCCGTTTAAAACCCAACGAACACAAGGAAACCGCTCCTAGTTCGTTTTCTGCGCGTTTATTTTATGCTTGGGAGGAGCGGGGGGGGCTTTTCAGTGCATAACACCGGTGTAAGCACACACTCGACTACTGTTTCCTTACCTCAAAGTGACAAGTAATCTCTCTTCGGGGCTAACACCAAGTCGCATATTGGTTGATCGGCGTGCAATGTGGCATTGCACCAGCTGCAGCAGACAATCAAAAGTGGAAACCGACATCCAACAGTAATTAAAAACTTGCGCGGAAATTTTCGCATTTCTTCATAAAGCACAAAAAAACTTCCTTTAACCCGACGTTGTTCAGTCAGAGGATGAACCCAGTAGCAGCGGCGATTTTTTCTCTCCCTACGTCGCCGTATTACGAGTATTTTTAAAACAAGAAGATTAATATCTAACATAGCAAAATGGTCCATATTGAAAGGAGGCACCTCAAATAAAACGACAAGGGCTTTCATATCCAGTTCCCGACACTGCCTCCACAGGTTAACACACAAACTACAATTTGGGCTGTAGGCTGGCGTTAGACAGAGACAAACGAACGCCGGTGTAGAAGTCAATCGATCGCCACCACAAAATGCAACATAAACGTCTAGGACGTTCAGAGCAAGTTTGTTTATCCAAAAACTTAACGCCCATGTGAACAAGGCCTAACTGATGTTACTTGATCATGTTGATCTCTTTTGTAAGTTGCAGTGTATTACAGCATCTGCTAATCAAATAAATGTAAATGTAAGAGAAAAATGGGCTCAGTGGTTATGTGATTAATTCTGCTTTCTCGTCACTCAAGGGACAAGGAGTCTCAGTCTAGGTACATTTTGTGTAGAGTTTTACATGTGCCTGCCTTGTTTTCCCCAGATATTCTGATTTTCTTCAAAATCACAAAGATCTGACTGTGTAGACCGTCATGAGCGATTATGAATTTGTGCATTAATGTGTCCTATTCAAGGCATCTCTAAGTAGGTCCCTAAATTGTGACCGATGCTCCCTGGAAACTATGCAATACAGTTCAATAAATGGATGAATTAAAGTGTGAAAAAAAAACTTTAATATTTGAATGAATATTGTAAACTAATATAATTTCTTCATTAATATATATCTATATATACTGTATCTCTCTCTCTCTCTCTCTCTCGCTCTCTCTCTCTCTCTCTCCCCCCCCCAAGCAGCATGAGCCCTCCTATATATACAGTATATATATATGAAAGCCAACATCTGTATGTCTGTCTGCTTTTCACGAGAAAACTGCTTAACGGATTTAGATCTGTTTTTTTTTCTACAATTTGCTTGAACATTTGTGTTGATTTTGCGACTTCTCTCATCGCGCTAAGAATCATAGTTTGCTTGCAGGAGCGATTTATTCGCACTAATTTGAGACAGAGGTTGCAGGCCAAGGGGAGGAGGAAGTGTGACATCAGGAGTAGTGGGCGGGGCCATCCTCACTCACGGACCACATTCCATTCGAGCCGCTCTACCTCTCGCCACGTGTTGGAGCATACCTTGCCTCCACTTAGCTAGCAATACCTGTTTGTTCAACAGATATTATCATCTAGAGATTGTTAAGGAGTAACATTTAACGTTTTTGAGAGAGAGATCAGAGCTATGTGTGTTTTAGAGGTTGGCTGCTGATTGCCTGAGATATCATGGCCACGTGCTTTTCTCGCCACACGGGGGACACTCTCCCGTCAGAGCTGAACACAATCAGATATGTTCGATGTTGGAGCGTACCTACCTCCCTCTTAGCCAAAATTACATTATTTTTTATATTTTAATTGATTTTTTAAAGTTTGTCCTGTTTCACTACTATGTGGGTGCAGCTTTGGGTTTACAGCTAGTTTTAAATAAAATTAACTTGACAAGACTTCTTAAAAAAAGCTTAGCAATCCCAATTGCGAATATTTTGATACGTCAATAAATCTTATAATAGCGAAAACAAGAATTAATGACTTGATATAAAAACATTCCTAATAATTTCTCCTAACAGAGTTCTAACTGTATGTCCATGGCAATAGTCTTTCTATGTTCAGTTCCATATTTCTAGAACCTTTATGAAATATCTAAAAAGAATCCAGTTGCATACAGAGGGACCAAGACCTGTCCTACAGTTAAGGCCAGATCTCTGGAGAGATACCAATCCTAGTCCATGCTCCCTATCATGTCTGCTTCAATGTTCACCTCACTGTGACTCTTTTAAGATAGGCAACAACAGTCTGTCTCTAATCTTTATTATTCTAAATACAAATTTATTTCATCATGCAGTGTCAAAACTTGGATACCGTTCAAAGCTAAATGTTAAAGGTGTGATGACTCCTTGCCAATGCTTATTTTGTGTCTATCATTCTGTAACTGTTTTCCTGAAGATCATTTTCTTTTAAAACTCAGCATGAAGATCAATATTACGTTCTATTACATAATTATCACAAACGTGTTTCAAAATATATAAAGCATGAGCCCAAACAATGAGTATCCACCTTAAAACTATGTATCGATCATTCCCTTTTCTAATCAGCGTAGCTTATCCAGTTTTGGGTCTCATACAAGAAAGGAGCCAACCTTGGTCAGGGTGCCAGCTCATCAGAGGGTACACTCACACATGTACCCACACTCACCTACCACCAATCAGGAATCACCAATTAACCTAACAAGCACATCTGTGGAAGGTGAGAGAAAAAGTGATGTAGACTCAAGGAGAGTATGCATATGGCTCTTTTATAAATCATATACTAAAATATTTTGACACATCTTTGTATAATGCAGCAATAAATTTACAGTACCTTCAGCTTGAACTCTTCCTTGCTTTTACATTAACTCTGTCTTTTTAGAGTATCCTGTATCCAACGTTCTCAGACATTTTAAATGCTGTAAATGCTTTGCTTTAATCAGTTTTGGTACTCGCATGATGAGCATGGGGAGGTGACTCTTTCAGCTTGCTGTGTATATAAAGACTGTGCATTATACCAAATAATGCATTTTAGTGTTTTTAAGCATTTGGAAAAATATAATTTACTTAGACTCATACATACGTTTTCCAACATGCTTTCTCAAACATGAATGGATGGGTGAATAAATGCTTTGTGAAATGTGCCATGTCACATAAATATAGTAAAGACAGCTCTAAAATGAGAAGAGAGGGCAAGGTCACTTTCAGGGATCCTCATAATGAGGGTGTCATTCAGGACACCATGAAGAATGCTGTTTCGATTAGGAGCAAAATGACCTCAGCTAGAGGGAGGACACAAACCAGGAGCTGGATGATGAATTAGGAAATTAACTCTCCAGTTGCCTCCATGCCATATTTGCCACTATGCAAATATCTTAATAACAGTTCAGAAAGCTCTCTGATTGAAAACAATGTGATTCAGCATGTTAGACATCCATGGTAATTAATCTTTTGCAAATGAAAATTTATGAGGAACATTTAACATATTTATAATGTAAACTGTTCATAATTAAAGTTTACCAATCTCGTTGGCATGTTAGAAGTAAGATGTTAACTGTTGACTGGGAAAAAGTGGCTAAATTCTGCTCATATAAGATGAGAAAATTTTGTGATGCAACATCAGAAATGGAGAGCAAAGCAGAAATGATTATGTTGACTGCTCCGGAGGTATCTGGTTTTTTTTTTTAACTGTAGTACTAGGGTGTTGTACTGTGTTAGCCATTATAAATTTAGCTTGAAGTCAAGTAAAATGACACCTTTTACTGGCTAACTAAAAAGATTACAATATGCAAGCTTTCGAAGCAACTCAGGCCCCTTCTTCAGGCAAGATAACTGTATAATGCTTTGAAGTTTCCCAGCCAATATCACTATACATCACTACCAGAGGTAGTGTATGTGAGTCGGATAGCAAGTCAACATCAAAATGTCCTGCGATACTGATATGATAACTAATATAACTTACACAATCTCAGCACAGTAACCGTGAGAAAACAACAAGGTGAAAATAACTGTATTAGATCAATCTTATATATAAAAAAAAACTATAAAATTCATGACTGCACCTCCCTCAATCCACATCCCCCCAAAAACAGTATATAAATAACTTAAAAGAAGAAATAAAACCCTTTGCCCCAAACAAACTCCAAAATCCAGACAGTTTCCAGACACTTATAACAATATTAGTCTATTTTCCTTGTTCTCTTTTTTCCCCCAGAGTCTCCAAACACTCTACCCCAGATAAGCAAGGATCACTCTTATCTCACCCACTATATCTCCTGACTGTCCTTTCCATTTATACTTTAGAGCGGGTCGGCCGGCAAAGTCTTTGAGGTGTCCACATCCGTAAGCAGGAGAGACGATCCTTTCTCTGACCATGGATAGTCAACATTTGCTGCTTTTTTGTCCCATTTATCAGTACAGTATGTGTTGAAAACCTTTTCTCTTTTCTTTTTTCCTCTTCTTCTTGCCTTTCGCAGTCTTTTTTTAACTGCATCCTGGTGTCCTTTCTCCATGACAATGCTTGGAAACCACAGCAACAGACCACACAACCCCCCGTAGCCCAATGTGCCTCATCACCATATTAAGGGTGTATAGGCAGCTACAGGGTTGGCATTGGGGATGCTAAGAGATAAAAGCCAATCAAATTGCATTTATGTGGCACCACAACTGGGCTACATGGCTATGCAGTGGTTAGCACTGTTGTCTCACAGCTCTAAGGACTACTCATTTTCTGTGAAGCTGATAACATCTCCTCACGTCTAAGTGGGTTTTCTCTCTCACCTCATATGTAGCCGTTTTAAGATGATTGATGGGTATAAATTGGCCCTGTACATATGAGTGTGCTCTGTGGTGGGTGGCCTACCGTGAACTTATGTTGGAAAAATCAGATTTGGATATTGAATAAATGAAAACCAAAAATTGTTTAGCAATTGCAAATGCTGAGGTAGAAATTGACTTTGAATTGAAAAGAGTGATGAGTGACGCAATGCAAGAACAAGTAATATGCTGAAGCATGAATAGGTGGAACCTGATCTCATTTCATTTTTGACAGGACAGCACTAGATACCTATTGAAATAATTGGGATGCCTGGTCTGATTAGCAATGGTATTACAGATTGGCAAGGTTGCAGAAAACAGAGACAGAGCCAAGCAACGGATTAAAAAGAAAAATACAGACACTGTCATGGGTGGCATTTGTTGTCCTTTCAATCTAGGAAGATAGACACTGCCAAGGAACATGAATCTCTGCAGATATTTTAAGTCTTTTGGAAAGCCACTAGGCAGGGGCACTAGACTAAAAGGGAAACATAGTGAAAGAGATGCAAGCAGGGAAGCAGAATGATGGTTTCTCCTAGGATGCTAAGGTGCAGATGTCCCTCTGATAGAGCATTCATCACACAAGCTGCCTTTAAGCCCTGGTCCTTTAGGGACAAAAAAGGTGCTGAGGTACAGTGACTACAGGGCCACTGGAAGGAGTTCTAACCTGGGTGGCCACCACTGACCCCAGAAGTAAATTTAAGACATGGCTTAAAGTGTCTCAGAGACTAAATCTAAAGCTACCTAACTGAATGTGGAGTTGGGAGGTGATTAGGAACAAACCCTCGGTTTGTGAAATGAAGAGTGGTCAGAGTTTAAAGTAAGGGGCATATGGGGAATAGAAGAATGTTTATTGCAGTATTGTATTTAAAAGTGGACCTGCCTCCCTTCTAAAGTAATCAGTTAGGGTGGAGATATTTAACATCAAGTCCCATTTTAAAGGTCCCTAAAGTCCTACCATTTAATATACCAGGTACCTTATACCGTGTGTCTATGGTTCTCTGTGTAATGAAAAATTTCTTAATGTTTGTGTAAAATTTACCCTTAACAAATTTCCAGCTGTGTCCCCGTGTTCT
Source organism: Polypterus senegalus (assembly GCF_016835505.1). NCBI lineage: Eukaryota > Metazoa > Chordata > Cladistia > Polypteriformes > Polypteridae > Polypterus > Polypterus senegalus. Next base: position 53,762,349 of record NC_053160.1, read on the forward strand.
TGATGAACTCATTTTAAAATAACAGTCTCAATCCACTGGACTAATTCCCTTTGGAATTTTAAAAACTTCAATCATGTCATCACTTAATCTTCTTTTGCTTAAACTAAAAAGCATCAGCTCTTTTAATCTTTCTTCATAATTTATCCCCTGTAGCCCTGGAATAAGCCTAGTCTCTCTTCTTTGGACTATTTCAAGTGATGTAACTTAGAGACCAAAACTTTATGCACTACTCCAGGTGAGGCCACACCAGTCCGTTATAACCTCCTTGGACGTATTCTACCCATCATACTTTATAACCTAACATTCTTAAAGGCTTCTGAACACAGTCTGGAAGTTGATAGTGATGAGTCCACTATGACTCTTAAATCCTTCTTCTAAGGTGTACTTTCAAATTTTAGACCTCCCATTGTGTATTCAAAGCTACTTTTTACTTTGTATATGTAATACTTCACATTTACAGTAGTTATATTACATTTTATATGCCACAAATCTACCCAAGCTTGTATGCTGTTGAAGTCCCTCTGTAATGATTCAAAGGATTCTAGATTACCTGCCAATCCATCTAGCTTGGTTATCATCTGTAAACTTAACCAGCTTGTTACTTATATACCTATCTAAATCATGTAAATATATTAAAATTTGGAGCAGCTTGAGCACTGACCCTGTGGAGTACCACTCTCAACATTAGCCAATTCTGATAGGGTACCTTGCACTGTAACCCACCACTTCCTGTGTCTGAGCCATTTAAGCGCCTATCTACACACAACACTCTGAACTCCCACTTATTTTAGTTTGAACCTCTCATGGTGCACCTTATCAAATGCTTTCTGAAAGTCAGGATAATAGTATATTATGTTCCAATTTGATCATATTATTTTGTTGCTTCCTCATAGAATTTCAGAATTTTGGTAAAAAATGACTTCCTTCTTCTGAACCCATACTTACTGTTCAGTAAAACTCCTGTCCTTGCCATGTGTTGCCCAGAATTTTCCATAATAATTCCTTCCATTAATTTACCTATGATGTTCGTTAAACTTACTGGCCTATAGTTGCTTGGATCGGCCCAATCGCCCTTTTTATATATTGAGATCACATTTTCTATTTTCCAGCACTTTGGAATGCCCCTAGTGTGCAGTGACCTCAGAAATAACTTGACAATAAATATTATCTGGTCCGGGTGCTTTTTTTGATTTCAGCCTATTTAATCTGTGCAGTACTTCTCTCTATACAACTTCCAAATCCCTCAGTACCTCCTTAGTAGTCCCATTTACCGCTGGGAGGTTATCCACTTCCTCTCATGTGAAGACCTCAGAAAAATGCGAGTTTAGAGCATCTGCTATTTCACTGTCTGTATTTTTAATTCCCCTTTACTATTCCTGATGCATTTCACCTCCTCCTTGATTTGACTAGAATACTGAAAGAATCTCTTTGGGTCATCTTTCACCTCATCTGCTATATTCCTCTTTAAGCCTCCCTACTATCCTCCTTAGTGGTTGCCCTCATTTTCTCATACAGCCAATTCACATTGGACCTATTAATATTATAAACATTATACAGCTGTTTTTGCACTGCAGCTTCTTTTTCAACTCTTTATTAATCTAATGGGGATTTTTTTTTCCTACTAATTCCAAATTTAGGTATGTACCTGTCCTACATTACATGTAAAACTTTTTTAAACCTGTTCCACTGCTCCTCGACTGTCTCTGCACTCCAGTTAATCCTCCTTAGACTTTGCTGCATCTGTTTAAAGTTTGTCCTGCCAAAGTTAAACTTAACAGTTTTAGTCATAGAATCTCCACTCTTCCTTAACACTGAGAATTGTATTATATTATGGTAACTTGACCCTAGTGGTTCAATCACCTCTACACCCTCAGTTTTATTCTGATTATTACAAAATACTAAACCTAGATAGGGTTTCTCCGTGTTGGTGCTTTAACATAATGTGTTATTTTTAATTCTCCTGCTGTTGTGCTAAGCTACTTGCAAAGTTATCCCAGTTAATAGATAGATAGATAGATAGATAGATAGATAGATAGATAGATAGATAGATAGATAGATAGATAGATAGATAGATAGATAGATAGATATTTTATTAATCCCAAGGGAAAATTCACATAATCCAGCAGCAGTATACTGATAAAAACAAAAAAAGAAACAATATTAAATTAAAGAGTAATAAAAATACATGTAAAAACAGACAGTAACTTTGTTACTGTTAGCATTTACTCCCCTGGGTGGAATTGAAGAGTCGCATAGCGTTGGGAAGGAACGATCTCCTCAGTCTGTCAGTGGAGCAGGACAGTGACAAAAATCTGTCACTGAAGCATCTCCTCTGCCTGGAGATGACACTGTTAAGTGGATGCAGTGGATTATTCATGATTGACAGGAGTTTGCTTTGTGCCCGTCGCTCTGCCACAGATGTTAAACTGTCCAGCTTTATTCCTACAATAGAGCCTGCCTTCTTAACAAGTTTGTCCAGGCGTGAGACGTCCTTCTTCTTTATGCTGCCTCCCCAGCACACCACCGTCTAGAAGAGGGCACTCGCCACAACCGTCTGGTAGAACATCTGCAGCATCTTATTGTAGATGCTGAAGGATGCCAACCTTCTAAGAAAGTATAGTCTGCTCTGACCTTTCTTACACAGAGCATCAGTATTGGCAGTCCAGTCCAATTTGTCATCCAGCTGCACCCACAGGTATTTATAGGTCTGTACCCTTTGCACACAGTCACCTCTGATGATCACAGGGTCCATGAGGGGCATGGGCCTCCTAAAATCCACCACCAGCTCCTGCTGGTGTTAAGGTGTAAGTGGTTTGAGTCACACCATTTAACAAAGTCTTTGATTAGCTTCCTGTACTCCTCCTCCTGCCCACTCCTGATGCAGCCCACAATAGCAGTGTCATCAGCGAACTTTTGCACATGTCAGGACTCCGAATCGTATTGGAAGTCTGATGTATATAGGCTGAACAGGACGAGAGAAAGTACAGTACCCTGCGGCGCTCCTGTGTTGCTGACCACAATGTCAGACCTGCAGTTCCCAAGACGCACATACTGAAGTCTGTCTGTAAGATAGTCCATGATCCATGCCACCAGGTGTGAGTCTACTCCCATCTCAGTCAGCTTGTCTCTAAGGAGCAGCGGTTGGATGGTGTTGAAGGCGCTAGAGAAGTCCAAAAACATAATTCTTACAGCACCACTGCCTCTGTCAAGGTGGGAGAGGGATCGGTGTAGCATATAGATGATCGCATCCTCCGCTCCCACCTTCTCCAGGTATGCGAACTGCAGAGGGTCGAGGGCGTGGTGGAACTGTGACCTCAGGTGGTGAAGCAGCAGCCGCTCCATGGTCTTCATCAGATGTGACATCAGAGCAACAGGCCGGAAGTTCAGCTCACTAGGACATGATACCTTTGGGACTGGGGTGACACAAGATGTTTTCCAAAGCCTCAGGATTCTCCCCTGTTCCAGGCTCAGGATGAAGATACACTGTAGAGGACTCCCCAGTTCCAACGCACACTGATATTCTGGTAATTAAATCCCCCTATGGCTATAATATTCCCCTATTTACTTTTTTTGCAATTCTAATGTTACTAAAAAGATGTGTGTTGAAATTGCTGTCTGCATTGGGTAGTCATTAATGTGCTCCCAAAATAAGGCCTCTTTCCCTTATGTTTTCCAGATACAGCCAGATGTCCTTACTAAGATGAGGCTCATCGTCCAAATGAAGGGGACATGTTTTTAAATTATATTTGACACAAACATCAAACCCACTGCCCTCCTTTTCTGTTCTGTCTATCTTTCCTAAAAAATGTTTATCTCTCTATGTTATAGTCAGTCCCCATCTTTTTTATATAGTCAGGTTTCTTTTATTGCTAAAATATCATAATTATACTCAGCTACATACAACTCCAACTCAGTTGTTTTATTGTTGATACTTCTAGCATTAAGTCAAGCTATTTTAATGTATTATTTATTTTACTTTTACTCTTAAACTTTGGGTTAGAATTTCTTTGGGTTTCTCTTTTTTCTTTGGGACTACTATATATGAAAGTTGCCTTTTCAGGACTTGTTACTTACCTTCAACAGACTGCTTTAATGTTATTTTATAATATAAAGCATGGTCTTCATGAAAAGTCAAGTAAAATCTAATGACTTAAAAAGAAAAACACCCTTCTTTTGTGATTCTGGCAAATTCTTCAGACCTTACGTAAACAATATTTAATTTAAGCAAATTTAATCCATTATGAAAGAATGTAAGAATATTAGAAGTTTGACTAAAGAGAAGAGGCCATTCACTCTACTAAGCTTGTTTGGTTAGCTAATAGATACATTGTCCCAATAGCTCATCCAGATTCTTTAAAATGTTGCCAAGGTTTTCACTACCCCTCCATGACTCAGTAGTTTATTCCAGATACCCATAACTCTTTGTGTGAAAAGGTGCTTGCTAGCTTCAGTTTTAAGTGCAGTTTCCCCTTCATTTGCATCACTGTTTTTGAGTATGTGATTCCCTATTTAATTGAAAGGATGCAGGATGGTGTAATGTTGTGCATTCAGTTCATACAGTTAGGTCCATAAATATTTGGACAGAGATAACTTTTTTCTAATTTTTGGTTCTGTACATTACCACAATGAATTTTGAATGAAACAACTCAGATGCAGTTGAAGTGCAGACTTTCAGCTTTAATTCAGTGGGTTGAACAAAAAGATTGTATAAAAATGTGAGGCAACTAAAGCATTTTTTTAACACAATCCCTTCATTTCAGGGGCTCAAAAGTAATTGGACAATTGACTCAAAGGCTATTTCATGGGCAGGTGTGGGGAAGTCCGTTGTTATGTCATTATCAATTAAGCAGATAAAAGGCCTGGAGTTGATTTGAGGTGTGGTGCTTGCGTGGAAGATTTTTCTGTGAAAGAAGCCATCCTTAAGCTGCGAAAACAGAAAAAACCCATCCGAGAAATTGCTACAATATTACGAGTGGCAAAATCTACAGTTTGGTACATCCTGAGAAAGAAAGCAAGCACTGGTGAACTCAGCGACGCAAAAAGACCTGGACATCCACAGAAGACAACAGTGGTAGATGATAGCAGAATCATTTCCATGGTGAAGAGAAACCCCTTCACAACAGCCAACCAAGTGAACAACACTCTCCAGGGCTTGGTAGGCGTATCGATACCCAAGTCTACCATAAAGAGAAGACTGCATGAAAGTAAATACAGAGGGCGCACTGCAAGGTGCAAGCCACTCATAAGGCTCAAGAATAGAAAGGCTAGATTGGACTTTGCTAAAGAACATCTAAAAAAGCCAGCACAGTTCTGGAAAAACATTCTATGGACAGATGAAACCAAGACCAACCTCTACCAGAATGATGGCAAGAAAAAAGTATGGAGAAAGTGTGGAACAGCTCATTATCCAAAACATACCACATCATCTGTAAAACACGGTGGAGGAAGTGTGATGGCTTGGGCGTGCATGGCTGCCAGTGGCACTGGGACACTAGTGTTTATTGATGATGTGACACAGGACAGAAGCAGCCGAATGAATTCTGAGGTGTTCAGAGACATACTGTCTGCTCAAATCCAGCTAAATGCAGTCAAATTGATGATACAGATGGACAATGACCCAAAACATACAGCCAAAGCAACCCAGGAGTTTATTAAAGCAAAGAAGTGGACAATTCTTGAATGGTCAAGTCAGTCACCTGATCTTAACCCAATTGAGCATGCATTTCACTTGTTGAAGACTAAACTTCGGTCAGAAAGGCCCACAAACAAACAGCAACTAAAAGCCGCTGCAGTAAAGGCCTGGCAGAGCATTAAAAAGGAGGAAACCCAGCATCTGGTGATGTCCACGAGTTCAAGACTTCTGGCTGTCATTGCCAGCAAAGGGTTTTCAACCAAGTATTAGAAATGAACATTTTATTTCCAGTTATTTAATTTGTCCAATTACTTTTGAGCCCCTAAAATGAAGGGATTGTGTTAAAAAAAAATACTTTAGCTCCCTCACATTTTTATGCAATCTTTTTGTTCACCCCACTGAATTAAAGCTGAAAGTCTGCACTTCAACTGCATCTGAGTTGTTTCATTCAAAATTCATTGGGGTAATGTACAGAACCAAAATTAGAAAAAAGGTTGTCTCTGTCCAAATATTAATGGACCTAACTGTATATAGATGCTATGGATGACTGCATTATTTCAGAGGCTAGCTTTGTAGTTGATTGTTTGATGTACTTTCCTGTTTGTCCTGGAACAATAACTTTAACTGTTGAATTACAACTTGTAATTCCATGTATTTAATGGAGTGGCTTGTCCATGCCCCCACTTAGTACTTCAGTAAAAACATCTATCTTTCTTCTTCTATTTTTTTTTTCTCTCTCTAAACAGTGGTTTTGCTTCCTCTTACTCACTTCCTAACTTGACACTCAAGGAAGTGGCTTTAAACCCCTATTTTCTACAGGGTAACCAAGAGTGGCTGTATGCTGTCATTTTCTTTATTGATTTTGCACTGATGCTTTATTTGTTCATCCCCCACCATGCACATCATTTTTAATATTGATACTTTTTTGTATTACTTTGACCTCCTTGCCAGTAGATATGGCTTCTTTGACAACAAAAACCACACCCCAGTGGTGTACACAAAATGTTCTAGAGATATATATAGTAGGGAAAATTTCATTAATCCCTAGTGTGTACTTGGTGCGTGGGTGTGTGTGTTTGCCTTGTGGTGGGCTGGCGCCCTGCCCAGGGTTTCTTTCCTGCCTTGCGCCCTGTGTAGGCTGGGATTGGCTCCAGCAGACCCCCTTGACCCTGTAGTTAGAATATAGCGGGTTGGATAATGGATGGATGGATGGATGAATATTTCATATTTATCATGCAGCAAAGAAGGTTTGTCTAATATTACATTGTTGCTTATTATGATGCATTTATGCTCTAATTACTAAGTAATTAAAAAAAATTCATAAGATTAGGCCATTCCGACCAATAAAGCTCACCAATCGTATCCACATAATTTCTTACAAATAAACAATGACATTTTTGAAGCTCCCAAAAGCCCTTCTCTCTACAACACTACTTGGTAATTTATTCCATGTGCCTATGGTTCTCTGTGTGAAATAAAAGATTCTAACAATTCTGTGAAATTTGCCCTTAACTGTCCCACAGGTTTTTATTGATGTCATTACTTTCTCGTATACAAAGTATAGGGGAAAGTATTGTAATCATCTAAGATTCGATGTCTAGATCTTGATGAATCTCGTCATTTTAGACTTCCCTGAGTTTCTCGTATATAAAGTAGTCCTCCAAAAATTCAGTTTCTAGATTTTGATAAATCCCGATGTTTTAGACCTCCCTAAGTCAGAAAATAGCATTTTTGGAATTATGTCTGTGTGTCTGTCTCTGTGTGTGTGTGTGTTGTGGTGGACAGCCAGGACCCATGCCCGACCAGGATGCCTAGAAGGACCAGTAGAGGGATTATACCTCCCCTGAGCCACGAGAGGGCGGCCGCCCTGGTCTGTATAGGGGTCACGGGAACGGAGCATGGAAGCTCAACCCTATTGGGACTCGTGGCCACCACAGGGGGGCACCCGTAGGATTGTGAAGCCCTGGATGTCAGCACTTCCGCCACACCAGGAAGTGTCGCCAGAAGGTCGTTAGAGAGCACCTGGAGCACATCCGGGTGATTATAACAGAGGCCACCTCCCTCAAGTTGAGAAGCCAGAGTTGGGTGAAAGAGAATGGAACTTGGAGGGAGGAATGGAGGCACCTGAAGGAAAGAAAAGGACTGAGTATAGTGTGGTGATTTGTGCGCTGTGCTGGTGTTGTATGTTGCACAATGAAGGGTGCGTGTTTTGAAGATTTGGAATCCATGTCTGTCTGTGCTGAGGCTGGTCTTTCACAGTGTGTATGTAAACACGATAACGTGAGTATGCTTTCACGTAGGTAAACCAAATTTTGCATTCAAGTATTAGTTACAAAATATAGATTTCTATCAACTTTTGGGCTATTTCCATTAGCCGGAAGTGGTACTTTACCTTTTATTCATGCAGCTGCAGAGTCCGATTTATTCAAATTTACATTTATAATAATTATTCAGTATATTATTAGTTTGATTTGATTTGTTGTTGATGTTTCTTTAATGTACATAATATAAAAATATAATCATTGTCTTTTGGTTTACTCCTCAAATATTCATCTTCATATCTGAGTACATGAGAAAGTCCAGGGGAGATCACTCCCGATTTTTTTTAAAGTAATCATCTGCATCCACTTCCTTTAATAATTTTCAAAAGTTCAATCATGTCACCTCTTAATTTCCTTTTGATTAAACTAAAAAGGTTAAACTCCCTTAATCCTTCTTTATAATGTAACCCTTGTAGCCCTGGAATTAGCCTAATCACTGTTCTCTGGACTTTCTAGTGCTGTTATGTCTTTTTTGTAGTCTATGTGTCAGAACTGTACACAGTACTCCAGGTGAGGCCTCACCAGTGTATTTCAATGCTTAACCTTCTTTAAAATGTATTACAAAGTTTAACCTGCTTTGACTACTACCCTACAAGCCATGCTATATAACCTAACATTCTTTAGACCTTCGTAATGGCTTCTGTACAATGTCTAGATGTTGATAGTGACGAGTATACTATGACTCCTAGGTCATTCTCATGAGGACTTTCATACCATTGTGTACTCAAGTCTGACATTTCTACTTTCTACATATAATAGCTTACATTTACTTCCATTTAATTTCAGTTGCAAAAAGTCAGATTTTAATGTAAGCAACCTAAAAATAACATTATCCAAATGCATCAAGACGTCATCCCTGAGATTCAGTTCTTGACTAGAGCAGTTTGATAATAATCTGGGGGTCTTCATCAGCACATTTACAGTATGTACTCAAAGACACTCTGATGCATGCATTTGTAACACTCAAGCCCAGCTCTCTTGTGCTTAATGATGAAGAAAGGCATAGTGAGCAGTCATTCATGCATCAATTTAAGTTTATTAAAAGATTTCATCGGAGCACGTCTCTCCTTCTGCAGCGGTTGCGTCACAACACAAATCATCAGTTTTACTCTGACCTCTGGCTCTATTTTATAGGCTTAATAATAATAAATCCTTGTCCCAAAATAGTTTCTGCAGATTACAGCAATCAATCAGAATTCTGGGAGCCTTAAAACCATTAATGTCATCAGCAGTGATCTAACACTGCAGGAATCCATCTAAATCAGCCATTATTACTGAAAAAGCCCAGAGATAAAGACAGTGTCTCCTAACATAAATCGCCCGTGCTCCTTTTTTCAGGCACTTAGCAGTGGTTTTAATGTAGACTCCTTATCTAGTTATCATGACATGTGGCCAGCTGAACTGTTTGCTTCCATGCAGTGATCTTAAAATAATTAAGAAAAATTGATATTTTAAGCCATTTATTTCATCACATTTTTTCTCGTCTGCAGTTTTCATTTCATAGATGTTCGTGTGCAATGACCACCTTATCACTTTGCTCAAGCAGGCCAAACTATATAAAGAAAGACATAATTGCTTTTGTGTCTGTTTGTTTATTTATGCAGTTGACTGTTTTGGAAAAATAATAAAAAGTAACATGGTGTAAATTTACAGGCATGTGATAAGTACAGTGACCTCAGCTGGTTTTAGTGAAGGTACACTGACCTGACAGCAGCCAGTCTCATTCCAAGCACAGCTGGCCGTGTTGAGATGGCTCCGTCAGGATTGCAGCATGGAATTTTCTAGATTGATTCCTCTCATCGGGATTGCTTAAGCAGTAGCATTTGGGGACACATGCACATTCCATTCAAGAGCCAAGACTAAAGCGGCTATAAGATCCAAGGGACATCAACGACTGTGTGCACGGAATGATAGGCTTTCTCATTTTCATCGTGTTTGAAATAACATAGTTTAGTTCTCTGTAGCACCTTCCACAAAGCAGGAAATAAATCTGGAACTGAGCACAATTACATCTAAGTGCCCATTCATGCACAAGGGACATTTATAAATAAAAAACTACAGGTGGTGCCTTTGGGTGGTGTTGCTCACTGGAAGAGGCCTCATACAAGGTTAGGCCAATGCATGTCAGCAAACAGGGCTTGGAAAGGAAGATTCAGGTGCAATCTGACTCATGGAAGTTATGGGTATCTGAAAGGGAAAGTACAACTCAGCAGGGCTGTCTTAACAGCATCATAGGCACCTGGCCAAAGCAGTGCACTGTGGTCCTTGTTTTGATTTCAAATCAGAAACATACATAGGCATCAGAATCACCATGGACCCCTATGCTCCTGGGGCCCCTGGCCAGTGCCCATTGTGCCCATATGTTAAGATGGCTTTGGTGCATGCTGGGTGATCAAGTAGTTTTGAGACTGATCTAAACACTTGTAAGCCCAACATTTTTCAACAGAATTCTTGTGAGCTCTAATTCACTTTTTGTAATGTTCGCAAGGTGTTTTTATACCACTCGAGTAAAAAAAAATGTTTTGTATATGTAAACACTCTTCTCTAGGTGACTTCATCATTGGCATATTGGATCTTATTGAGATAACTGTTTGTATTTGGGAACAGGCTGCAGTCACATGGAGCCCGAACAGGAGAATAGGGTGGATGCAACATCTAATTCCAGTTACAGTTTCTTTAGAACAGCCTTTGCAAACCTTGTAGTGTGAGTGGAGACCTTGCTGTGCAGCAGAAGGGAGATTGTTGACAGATCTTCTTACCGATTTTCCATAATTGACTGCATTAATGCCAAAGCAAATCATCAAAATGCTGACTAGTTATGTGGGCCTTTTGAATAACGTAAACAATATGGCTTACACCCTCAACATCATAAAAAAATTGTACACAGAATGATAGATAGATAGATAGATAGATAGATAGATAGATAGATAGATAGATAGATAGATAGATAGATAGATAGATAGATAGATAGATGTGATCTTTATTTGTCCCCAGGGGGAAATTTGGCTTTTTATAGAAGCACTTTAAATAAATAAATACATAACTAGACAGATAAATAAATATATATAAACACACACTATGGTCTGAACTGCACCAGAATGACCAAAAAGGTTGAAATCTTAAAACGTCTGACTTGACAGTAACAGTCGCAGTGAGGCATTATATAGAAATATTGCTGTTGGCATAAAGGAGCCCCAGTAGTGTTTTTGACACACTTCTGCTGAATGATTTGTTGGCTGAAAGTTCTCAGTTTTACTCAACAACAAGTTATACTGACAACTACTGTACATTAATTTTACTTATATTTATCATCTGTGCTAGTGTTGTATTTAATATAACGTATTGTTGTAATGAAAAGGACCCGTAAATGCTGAAAACGGACTGATTTCCACTGCTCACTTTCCTAAACTGTGAGGTTTCTCGATAAAATTAGCCAATATCACCATCTGAAGTACCCCAATGTATCTTCCTATTTTGATATAATCAACTCTAAACAGTCAAATGAATATATACAGTATATGTAAAAAAGACAGTTATTAGGCAATTTTAGCAACGCCATAAAAAAATAAAATTATATGTTGTGGTAAATAATCAAGCCTTGACACACAAAAAGGTTTGGGGCAACCTCCTGAACACTTGAGAATTGGCTGCAAAATTCAAAAAAGGGTAGAGAAAATGGTCTTTACAGACAAGAGTCCAAAACAGAACTGCCCAGGTTAGTTAACATGGCGGATATATAGTAGAACGGCAGGAAGAGTAGGGATCTTGGGACCGTAACCGGAAATGAGGTCATCAGGCTGCGACTTCTTGGAAGGCAGAACCAGAAGTGACATCTTCTGGGGCAGAACCAGGACCAGAACTGGTCTATGGGAAAATGAGAGAAAGGATTAATGCATTCTGTCATCCCCTGGTCTGATTTGAGCCCTTTAGCTGCCTCCCATGCACATGTTTGTGACAAAAAAGAAAGATGTAAAGACGAAAACAGCAACGACCTTTTTCTCCCCAACACACAATAGCCCCTATGTTAATGTGAATAATAATATGCAGGATGGCCCATATTTATGTATAAGATAGAAAAGGCGTTATTGTCAGGAAACTACCAATGTTATTATCAAGTAACATAATGCAATATGAACATTAAGAACCTTAAATGTTTTTTCATCCCTTGTTCTCCATGGTGTGGTTACCCATGCATCATTCAGATCGATACACGCCTGAAGAAGAACCCAACTTTGAAAGGCCACTAGAGTTGTGTTGGCATCAGTACGCACACTCCTGGGCCTATCTGCTCCCTTCGCTTGCAAACGAGTACCGCTGATGTCGAATTTTGTGTTTATTCTTGTGATGGTTAGCACACTAGGGCCAATGCCTCCAACCTCAACTCCCATCCTCTGTTTCACCACCACCTAGTTGTTTGTTGCAGAGTATAAATGTACACAATGTATGCACTGCTCTAGTGGCAATCGATTTGTCGCAATTCTGTTTTTGAACACAGCAGGGGTTGCCCAGTCCAGCACATCATTACTCACATTCTCAGACTACACAATGATGCCATTTTCAATAATAGTTTAAATGTTACAGCCTGTGAAACATCATGTACATAAATATGGGCCACCCTGTATACAGTGAAATACACACCTCAGCCCCTCCTAACATTCACACAATAGTCCCGAGTTCGAGTTGTCTTATTATAATAATGGGTGGATGAATTGTAGAAGCAGGCCAATGAAAGAATCTGAATATTTAAATGTAAAATGTTTCCACAGTCAGTACTGTGCCATTATAAAAAGAAGAACTTCAATGAGCTCACTTGAGAGAAATGCAGGATTCACACCTCTGGAGATGAACGATGAACTTTGCATATCTAGACAGTCTTCGTAGCCGTGGTTCCTTTTGCATGGCTATAATAGATGGATAAATAAAGGCATGTAACTTGTATAACAAACAAAATATAATATTGACGAGCTGGGCATAAGGCAGTTCAGATATGCATGGATATACAGAATAGATAAATAAATACTATGAACATTCAGATTTAAATCAGTTACTGAGGGAAAAACAGCCGGAAGGACCTGTGTGATTGAAAATGAGCAACAAAAAGGAACTAAAAACAACCCCAAGCTTCAAAGTGTGTTACTTCCTCCAAAAGGAAGTGAAGTAGTTTGTCTGAGATTACTGTACATGCTACACAGCACAAGCTCTGCCATTTATTCTTGCATGCTGTCCACAAGTTACGAGTATTTAAAAAAAGGTGAACCCTCTTTGTAAAATGATAAAAATGTATGAAAGTGACAGAGCTCAAATTAATGAATACTTGTAACAAAAATGAAATGTGGCTGCAATGGAATGTTTATTGGAGACATCCAAAGTTTATCTTCAGGCATTATTACAACTGGAATGCAAAGTTAGAACAATAACCTGAAAAGTATGCTATTTGAATAGTCTTGCTAGCATATTCACACTGCATGTGAATGCAGAGCTGGTGTAGAATGAGCAGACATCACTCTGTTTAGCAATTGAAGTCAGCCATGGATACATATAGAGAGCAGAAGCACAGCAGTAGTGCCAACAACAAAGTGAAGACAGGCTCAGCGTTGATTTTTATCTCATTAGAACAATACATATGCAGATTATGCATTACCAAAGTACAGTATAATTAACCAAATAATTTTCTAATAACTATGATAAACAGTTTTTACAAAAAATGTGCACTTTACAAATTACTTAAATTGGATAAACAAAGCATATCATCTTTATAAATATTCCTGGCAACAACCTATCTGTCTGTATGCAACATTTGGCTTTCAGATGAGAAACAGTCAAGCTTACCTTCCCACCTGTTATAAGTAACTGTTGAAATATCTCTTTTGAGTGTACAGGATGAGATATAGTGCCGTATATAATTGTGATTTTTAGTGAAACAATCAATATTTGCCTGGGGGTCATATTTGTTATGCTGAGAAGAAACAGACTAAGGTAGTGTGTGCTTGTGGTGTGAAAGACAGAGGATATCCAAGGCAATGTCACGTTAGCCAAGTTTTCTAGTGACTTTCAGTCACAGAGTTCATTTACATAATCTTAAAAAGTCTGGGGAAGCTGTGGACTATCCCTGTGATTGTGTAATTTAACTAACCCAGTGACTTGTTCCAACCAGTTTACTCATCCTACTGTCACCCTTAAGACAAAACCTTGAGCTGTTTGATTTTTTCTTAAGTTGTAGGAGTGGACTCTGTCTATGAAAGAGCTGACAACCAATTAACACTCAATACAATGCATATAATCCAGCTATGAGGAATAAGGAAGGAAGGCAGGTTTTTAGACAGAAGCAACTCATCTCTCTGATGTTATGTGTTTTACATACTACCTGAGAGTAATAAAATAAGGCTGAGATTGTGAGTGGACTTATTGTACCTGGAAACCAGCATTGTCAGCAGGTGATTATTGGCTGTCAGGAAAAGATACAAGTTTGTGATACTTTGCAAATGTGAAACTTTGTTGGAAACTCATCATGGAGACATCTAATTTAACATACCCTGCAATTTGTAGTATTGTGATATAACATCATCAGACAGTAAGATCACCCTTTCTGACTTGAAGTTGTGTAATATGACATCAACTTAGGTGAAGAGATGCACCAAGATGACAGTGGAAGTAACGAAGTCCAGAGACAAGGTTAGAGGTGGTGTAAGGTAATATAAAGGAAGGGGTGTCACCTCAAAGGATACAGAGGGCATGGAAGTAGAGGAAAAGAAATTGAGAGGCAACTGGCTAGCTGGTAAACCAGGAAAACGAACATTAAACTGGAGATGATGATGATGACAACCCTAACCCTAACCTGCAACCATCACAATGTGACAGCTTGTGTCACAGCAACAACATGAAGAATATAGGAGGGCCTGTATTCAACATTTTATCAATAAAAGGTCATTATTTACATTTACATTTATTTGCTTTGTAGATGCTTTTTTCCAAAGTGATTTACAAAAGAGGAAAACATAATAAATAACATTAAGTTAGGGCCTGTTTGCTCAGAAAATTTAATAGAATAGGCAACAGTAGTTAATTACCACAATTGAAAAGAAGTGGTAACTAATAATTTATAATCATAGATTATAATCGATTAAACTTAAACAACAAATTAATCAACAATATAAAGGATCACAGAGCAAAGGATTTTTTCTATCAATTAAAGAGATAATCACAGAACACATGGAACTTCAATTGTTTCTTAAATACATTGAGGGAGTCAACAGTACTGATGGTGATGGGTATCCCGTTGCACCAAGTATGAACTACACAGAAAAAGAGTCTGGATTGAGACTTGATACCATGCAGAGGTGGCTGTTCCCTGGTAAACCTGAGTACCCAAGAAGGAGTATAGCTCCTCGCTAGTGTCTCTGTATATACATGTACTGACTCTCTGACTACTGTCTAGGCAAGTATCAGGGATTTGAACTTAATGCGTGCTGTTACAGGGAGAACAATGTAGCGACCTGAAGAGAGGACTGACATGTGCCTGTCCCAGCTGGTTAAATACAAGATGAGCCACTGCATTCTGGACCATTTGCAGTGGCTTGATTGCACACACAAGTATTCCTGCCAGGAGTGAGTTGCAGCAGTCCAGGCACGACAAGACCAAAGCCTGGACAAGAGGTTGTGTGGTGTATTCTGTCAGCTAGGATCTGATCTTGCAGAACGAGGGACAGTAGGAATGTGATCGGAAAATGATACCTGCTCATCAATCATTACCACTGGGTTGCAAACTGACCTGGTGGGTGTTAGCAACAGCGAGCCAAGCTGTAAAGAGATGGGGAGCTTAACAGATTGGCTGTCCGGGATCAAATAAGGTCGTCTTTCATTCAGGTTGAGATATAAGTTAGAAATGCGGAGACTCTAGCTGATACTGTATTGTCCTTCAGAGGGAATGACAGGCACAGCTGTGTATCATTGGCACAACACTGATAAGGAAAACCATGTGACTGGATGATTATGCACATTATGCACATGCAGTCATGTACTGAAGCATTGTATGGCGAAGGTTATGATTATGGAGTGAGCTGATTGTCCACATGGTCAAACCTTTTCTCTAGGCCATCACAAAAATCCGTAGTCCAACATATGGTCCTGCGTGTGTGTGTGTTGTGAAATCCTGCCACATAGAATACAATCATGGTAAAGACCTTCAAAAACCTGCACAAAAGATCAGACTGACAGGAAATCCAGTCACCAAACTCCAAAATGTGGCCAAGCCTTGCAAAATCTCAACCAGGGCTCTGGGGATTATTGTTTAAAATGGCTTCTCCCGAAAAAGTTAAAGAGTCTTAGTCCTACACAGGAACAACACGGAAAGCCCACCAACCAAACAATTCTTAATAATCTTCTCAAGCAAATATTAATAGATTGAGAGAGAAAACATAAAAACTGTATTTTTGAAAAGAAGATTAAATATCAAAAAGGAAACTAGAGTGAAAAAAGAAGGCAAAACACACATTTGTCTAAAATGCAAGACAAACAACAAAATCCACAAAAACAGAGCAAAACGTCAAAAAACAGAAAATTCCGAAAGGTGCTCACAAATAGGATATTTCCATTGCAATTCTCAATGCCAGTCTGGAGGACCTGGTCCTCTACCAGCAATATAAAGGCAGTGGATGGTCCTTCAGCTGGAAATCACGGTGGCACTGACTCTGAAATACTATCATAAAGGGACAGAGCTCATAACTAAATAAAGCTATACAAAACTGAAAATACATGCATACATAATTAATAAACACCTTCAAACCAGAACAAAAACATAATATGCACAATAAAGACATTTAAATAACAATAAAAAGGACACAATAATGGAAACTACATACTGTATAAACTATGGTGTCATCTCTGGCTAAAGATGACATAGACCTGCCCTTAATTCAGGTTAGGGCCTCTGGATTGTGCCTCACCCTAGGCAGCCTAACCGCTAACGAAAGGCAGGCTTTGGCCTTTGCAGGCCCAGAAAAGAGGCTAAGGTTTGTTACAAGTTCTGAAGAACCAGAAAGTCACAATAAGGATAAAAGGAAAAGAGGGAAACTTCAGATTCAAACAACTAAATTAATCAAAAAAAGATATGAAAAGAGAGGATACGAAGTACAGGGAAAATAATTAGGACAAATCTGCGCAAAATCAAACCCTACAAAATCCAAGGATAGTACCATATTCACGAGCCATGGGTCAGAACCAGAAAATCCAACAAATATAAAGCAAAGCTAGATTCAAAAACAAACCACAAACAATCAATGCTACTGCTGTTCACACACATCAGCTATGGCTTAAGTACAGTTGGGGCTGTTACCTCTGCTGGCTAATTAAGTGGCCCACCTCCTTAGGCTCCACAAACAGAAGGCAAGGCAGATACCAAAAACACAAAACCAAATATGGGGCACCGGTCACTCTCTGCATGGTGTTTGTAGATTCCTGTGGTGTCTACATGGATGTTTCTCCCACCAGCTAAAGACGGCTGTGTCAACCATGTTTTTTTGAGAAAATGGATGCATTTGTGGTTAAACTAAGAATGAATGTAAGGTATTAATACACAATTTCAATAAAAGTGTCAAGGTTAACATAATTTATTCTTTTGATAAAATTGGCTTAAAATAATTTACAGATTAGGTACTACTTTCCAATGACACTGAACTGGGTAAGTGGGCATGAAAATGAAAAACAAATAGAATGGATGGACACCAGTCTATGACAGGAAGGTAGCTCTCTCATCATGTTAATATGTGTATCATGAGGGACAGGAGACTTGTTTGCAATCTACAGCTTCTGCAGGAATATGAGCACCCTAGGCAAATGTGTTGCATGTCTGTCCAAGGTGGTTGGGCACAGAAATGCAGAAGTAGTCCATGATGTTGTTTCAGTTCTGCTTTACTGTGTGCTTCACTGAAATGATATGGTTATGAAGGCAGTTGTAGATTTTTTATTGAGTTATCATTGTCATAGTATAATTGTGAATATGTGTATGAACTCTATACCTATGCTCAGTGAAATGCACTTTACAAACACAAACTGAACTGACTTAAATGTTGGTAGTTTACTTTAATAACACATGTTAAGTCAAGATCTCCATTACCCAGCAAGGAGCAAGCAATCGCTGGAAATTCTGAGCTTTGAGTTGATAAGCAGGGTAGAAAATGGATGAGTGACTGGCTTGGCAAGAGAAACAATCTTCTAACAGAGAGTTAAAAAATGAGATATTGGTGATTATCTATCCATCCGTCCATCCACTATCAAACTCATTTAATCCAACTGAGCCTTTGAGCCTTGCAAATCCATCCCTACAGCAGCAGTGTTGGGTTAACCCCAGGAACAACCCTAGGAAGGAAATACTACATTACACAGTCATGTAAAGGTACTGAGTGGCACATAGGTAGGTAGAGCTTAATGGATTAATTGTTTCACATTTTATGGACATTTAATGAAAGCTAAAATACATAGTGTTTTATTTAATATTAATAAGTGTTATATCAGATGATGGGAACCTGCCTGCATGTGCATGGAAGTGTTGGCAGATGTGTAAATTATATGTGTGTTTTAATGATGTTTTATTTTTAACACACATAACCAATTTTTTTTCTCTTTAAAGGATTTAAAAAGTTTACTTTTGACCTTTGTTTTTGACCCAAATTAAAACCCAGGCTCATTCTTAAATGCAGGATCCTGTCAAGCCAGGTGACAGCAGCACACACAAGAAGCTGCAATTACTTGAATTGAAAGGGCATTGCAGTAAGAATGATGGCTGTTCTCCGGACTAATACATCATTAGCCTATGCACAGCCTGTCAAGATTGTTGTTTCAATGACCCGGGGCATCAGATATCCACACATAACCGTACGAAACTGCACAGGCGTCGTGCTTCAAGGTTATGTCATTTTCTTCAATGAATACTGCAAATGGCTTTTGCTTTCTCTGTTTGCAAATGAGCACATTATGCTGAAATGCATGCGCTCCATCTCTTGGGCTTTTGTATTGTCTTTCTGTTTAATTGGGATGTATTGCACAAAAAATAATATTAACGATAATATGTTTTATTTATATAATGTCTTTACAATATTTAAAACTATTGTTTGGTCTTATTATCTAGCATTTATTTCACAACCTCAGCATTACACACTCACTGACACTTGTTTCTAAGCACTGTGTATTCATGGGTAACATCCCAGGAGACCCTGCTTAAAAAAACAAAAACACTAAACAGGACATTGATTTTGAACATTTGAACTGTTTTATACCACAAAGCCTAAAGCAACAGTCTATACCAGTCCAACCTCGGATCCCAGCCACTTTGGGATGCACCCTACACAGCCGCTATTACTGCTTATGCCACTTCAGCACCCTGCTGAAAATGAATGGAATGATTTCTAATACTAAAATTTTAAATAGACATAATTCAATTCAAGGTAAATGAGGACTAGAGCCTGTCCTGACAACATCAAGATCCAGTCCTGGATAGAATGCTAGTCACTCACCCACACAGACTGACAAGTTCAAGTTCATTGTCACGTGTACAGAGTACAGTGATAGTCTTTACTTACCGGTGAGACCAAAATGGTGCATCGTTACTCTGCATTTAATTTAAAAAGACAGAGTTTGCTCTACATGTCTTTAAAACAAAGACAAAGAACCAGACTATCTACATATAGGAGAACATGGTGACCCACCCAGACAATGCCTAGGCTGGTTTAGGTAAAACATAATATTATTTCTTAGACTCATTTCATTCAGGTAAGGGTCACTGGGGACTAAAGTATATGGCAGCAACAATACAAGCAAAGTGGAAAAGCATATTTGACTGGATGCCAGTGCATGACAGCGCCCACTCTTGTATTCACTCACACAATTCCAATTAATCGGAACCAAAACTTTGGGGTGTGGGATGAAAAATGGAGCAACCAGAGAAAATCCCCATACATCTATAATGAGCACATGCAAACTGCACACAGACAATGGCTACATTCAGGATGGCAGCCCTGAATGTAGAAACTGTGCCACCACATCACCCGGGTTTGATTACTATCTCTATAAATTAATGAGTCTTCCATATTGAGTCCTTCAGCTACTCAGATAGCTAAAATACATTCTGCCCTTCATGCAGACATGGCCGAAAAGGAATCCAATGAACTTATTCTGCACTTATTGCACTTTAATGTTAATGTGTTTTATTTCTCGGTGAAATTTCTAGTTGAGTTATTATATTATATATTGACAGTCATTGCTGGTCTGGACAAATGAAATCACAACTCATGGTTTCCAGATTTGCTTTTATTTTTTTGTTCCCAACCACTCCTTGGCGGTCAGCTAAGACAGGGCAAAATCAAACTGTGACCGTGTAATTTAAAATGCACGCATGTTCATAGGCCCTCTCTGTGTTGAGTTTGCATGTTCTCCCCACGTATGTGTGGGTTTCCTCCCACTGTCCAAAGATGTGCAGTTTAAGTGAATTGGCGATGCTAAATTTCTTTTTTGTTTTTTTTTGGGATTTTATTGATTTTATTGAATCAACAACAACAACATTTATTTATATAGCACATTTTCATACAAATTATGCAGCTCAAAGTGCTTTACATGATGAAGAAAGAGAAAAAAGACAAAATAAATAAAAATTAGAATAAGGGAACATTAATTAACATAGAATAAAAGTAAGGTCCGATGGCCTGGAAGGACAGAAAAAACAAAAAAAACTCCAGACGGCTGGAGAAAAAAAATAAAATCTGCAGGGGTTCCAAGCCACGAGACCGCTCAGTCCCCTCTGGGCATTCTACCTAACATAAATGATTCAGGGTATTCAGGGTTCTTATGGAAGAACTTGATGATGAAGGTTATGTGGACCTCTGGCCTTTAATCCATCAATATAAGGACATCACGGTGCTTTGATCAGGTGTTGGTGGTGCAGGTCGCCACCCCAGAAAACTGGAAAAAGAACAGAAGAGAAAGTAGTGGTTAGCACGGATTTTGGAGCCACCATGAATAATCACGATAATTAATTGAATATACAGAGCATCAGGATTAAACTAAAATGAAGTTATGAGAGGGCCATGCTAAAGTAATATGTTTTCAGCAGTGTTTTAAAGTGCTCTACTGTATCAGCCTGGCAAATTCCTATCGGCAGGCTATTCCAGATTTTAGGTGCATAACAGCAGAAGGCCGCCTCACCACTTCTTTTAAGTTTAGCTCTTGGAATTCAAAGCAGACACTCATTTGAAAATCTAAGGTTACGATTTGGAGTGTAAGATGTAAGACATTCTGAAATATAAGATGGAGCGAGATTATTTAAGGCTTTGTAAACTATAAGCAGGATTTTAAAGTCAATTCTAAATGACACAGGTGACCAATGTAGTGACATCAAAACTGGAGAGATGAAATCAAATAACATTCCATGCAAATAAGTCAAGTTTTACAAGACTTGGTTCAAAAAATAAATCAACCCACACCCATGAGAAAGAGAGCTAGGCCAGTAGAGTAAAACTTTAAGCTAGTAAAAATAAGTAAATAAATAATTTAATAAATGAATAATGATAGAGTAAAAAAAGAGGGGAGAGAATCTGCTTCCTCAATTTAAATGCTTATTCTGAAATGTTATTGATTAGTTCCTGCCAGTTTTTGAGAACGTTTTGAACAGATCCTCTAAGTGAGAATTAGATTTTTTCCAATTTCAAATAGTATATAACATCAGTTACCCACTGACTTAAAAGAGGTGGGTTAGGATTCTAAATATGGGATGCTAAAATTGACCTGTGTGTGTGTGGGTATGTGTGTTTGCCCTGTGATGGAATGGCGCCCAGTCCAGAGTTTGTTCCTGCCTTGCGTCCTAAGCTAGCTGGGATAGGCTCCAGCTCCCCCTGTGACCCTGGTCTGGATTACGTTGGTTAGATAATGACATGACTTGACAAACACTCACATATGGAGGAATATTTTAATATATCAATAAATACAGTAATATACTGTAAAATGTCACAATAAATTATACAAAATGGCATATGACCACAAATAACTCTAAATAAATAATGTGTTAGACTCTTTATTTCATTGACACACCTGATGCAATATGAAAGATGCCTTGAAATGAAAGCTGTCATTTTCACTCATCAATATTAAAGGGCCTAGTGATTGGTTAAAAAAATCGAAGAGAACCACCTCTAGTAACAAAAATCAAGCTGTGACCCACAAGATTCCCAAAGTGAGTGAAGTACAGTTGTGACAGTGCATGTCTGTGGTGAACACAAGTGCAGGAACAGGATGACTAGAATTACTGCACTTTAATTCAAGAGGCGCGGAATTCATCATCCTCTCTGGAGTGTGCATCTGAAGTGTCACCTGTAAATGTGGCACTTGATGGCCAGAGATTTATGTCCAGCCTACTGATGATTCACAAATCAAAAAATAGTTCATACTAGAGCCCACCCTCTCAAAGTTGATGGATGAAAAAGACTGTGCAGTTTCACTGAAATGAAGAAATTAAGAAATTATTTAATACATGTTTTGTTTTTGTCTGATATATACTTTTATACACACACACACATACATGTAAAATATATACACAACCATTATCAATCTTGCATAGTCCACTTTAGAATTGCAGAGACCAAAGGCTTATTGGTGTAATACAGAAACCAACCCTGGATGCAATGTCAGTATATTGCAGGGCCCTCAAATTGAGAATATTACAATACTTGTGACGAAAACAGCCCAACAAGGTTGGCCATCCTATTCACCTAGATTCCCCAAAAGATCTGAAAGTCTCTAAAGTCATATTCTCCACTGGAATATTTATTTTTGCTTTACGATCACATAAACTGAAGTCTATCCTGACTGTATGAGGTGCTTGGCAGGTGCAAGCCCTGGGCAGGGCAGAGGAGTAATCTGCCAATGGGCACACTCATTTCTAAAACCAGTTCAGTCAACCTTACCAGCATCTGTAAAACTGGAATACCAGAGGAAAAACCCACATTGACATAGGGAAAGGAAGAAGAAGAAGAAGAAAGCATTACATTTATATACTGTATTGAGTTTCAAAGCACTTTACATAGAGAGAGGTGAGCCACGTTAACCATCACCAATGTGCAGCATCCTCCTCGATGATGCGATGATAGCCATTTTGCACCAGTACGCTCACTACACGTTAGCTGTTAGGGGGTGAAGGGGTGAGAGATAGTTTGTTAACTAGAGACTGAGGATGCTTAGAAGGCCAGAATAACCAGGTCACAATGGGAAATTTAGCCAGGACATTAGGAAACATCCTACACTTTACAAAAGATTCCCAGGGGCCTTTTAGGACGGGGGTTGGCAATGTCGGTCTTGGGGGCTTGCAGTGGCTGCAGGTTTTGTTCCAACTCAGTTTCTTAATGAGAAGTCAATTATTGCTGATGAAGCACATATTGCTCAAGTGACATTTTGATGCTTCATTTTAGTGGTCTCACTTATTAAGGTTCCCCACCCTTATTTGCTTATTTCAGTCTTAAACAGCTGCATTTACTGTTTTTAATGGCTCCTTATTAGCAATAAGATGCAGATGACATAGGAGACAGCAGTTCTCCATCTAACTTGTTTCCGTTTAAACCTGTGTGGATTCATTGTGCACTATTTGGTTTAATTAAACACTTAAGAAAAAAATATGAAGGACTGAAAATTATCCATTTTAGCCTTCAAAAAATCTATGATATAAGAAACAAACATTGCAGACTTACAGGACATAACATTAAATAAGGTCTAAGATTGGCAAAGGGTTGGCTTCTAGTTAAGCAATTGGGTTGGAATGAAAACCTGCAGCCACTGTGGCCCTCTTTGTCCTCCCCTGTTTTAGGAGCACAGAGAATTAGGACCTTGGTTCTATGTCTCCTCTGATGGCACCATATTTGCAGCACACTGTCTGCGTCAATGCACTGGGGCATTGGGATCCACACTCAAACCACAGAGTAAGCACCTGTTAATGGCCTCACCAACACCTCTTCCAGCAGTAACCCAAACTTTTCCTAGATGGTCTCCCATCCAAGTACTGATCCAGCCCAAACATGCTTAGCTTCAGGTGGACTACCTGGTCTGAAGCACATGATGTATGGCAGCTGGCATGACCGCTGCACTCACTCATAGTGCATTAATTAAGCATTGTTATGCACCATGCCATGGTGTGGCACTTTATTTCCTTTCAGAGGGTTAAAATAACTGATGATGCAATATAAACTGCTCAATAAAATTAAAGGAACACTTTGAAAACACATCATCTTTCAATGGGGAAAAACATCCTGGATATCTATACTGATATACTGGGTAATGTGTTAGGAACGAAAGGATCCCACATCGTTAGATGGAAATGAAAATGATCAACATACAGAGCCCTGAATTCAAAGACACCCCGAAAATCAAAGTGAAAAAATTATACAACAGGCTAGTCCATTTTGCCGAAATTTCATTGCAGCAACTTCAAATCGTACTCAGTAGTTTGTATGGCCCCCACATGCTTGTATGCATGCCTGACAATGTCGAAGCATGCTCCTAATGAGACAATGGTGTCCTGGGGGATCTCCTCCCAGATCTGGACCAGGGCGTAAAGGAGCTCCTGGACAGTCTGAGGTGTAACCTGGTGGCACCTGATGGACCAAGACATAATGTCCCAGAGGTTTTCTATTGGATTTAGGTCAGGCGAGCGTGTGGGCCAGTCAATGGTATTATTTCGTTCATCCTCCAGGAACTGCCTGCATACTCTTGCCAGATTAGGCCGGGCATGTCGTGCATGAGGAGGAACCCAGGACCCACTGCACCAGCATAGGGTCTGACAATTGATCCGAGGATTTCATCCCGATACCTAATGGCAGTCTAGGTGTCATTGTCTAGCCTGTAGAGGTCTGTGTGTACCTCCATGGATATGCCTCCCCAGATCATTACTGACCCACCACCAAACCGGTCAGGCTGAACAATGTTACATGCAGCATAACGTTCTCCACGGCTTCTCCAGACCCTTTCAATTCTGTCACATGTGCTCAGGGTGAACATGCTCTCATCTGTGAAAAGCACAATTCTGGTATTCTATGGCAAATACCAATCAAGATCTACTGTGCCGGGCAGTGAGCACAGGGCCCACTACAGGACATCGAGCACTCAGGCCACCGTCATGAAGTCTGTTGGCAAGAGATTTATGTCCAGCCTACTGATGATTCACAAATCAAAAAATAGTTCTCACTAGAGCCCACCCTCTCAAAGTTGATGGATGAAAAAGACTGTGCATTTTCACTGAAATGAAGAAATTAAGAAATAATTTAATACATGTTTTGTTTTTGTCTGATATATACTTTTGGGCCTGCTGGAGGTCATTTTGTAGGGCTCTGGCAGTGCTCATCCTGTTCCTCCTTGCCCAAAGGAGCAGATACCGGTACTGCTGATGGGTTAAGGACCTTCTACGGCCCTATCCAGCTCTCCTAGGGTAACTGCCTGTCTCCTGGAATCTCCTCCATGCCCTTGAGACTGTGCTGGGAGACACAGCAAACCTTTAGGGAATAGCACATAGGCATATTGAAGTGCCATCCTGGAGAAGTTGGACTACCTGTGCAACCTCTGTAGGGTCCAGGTATCGCCTCATGCTACCAGTAGTGACATTGACTGTAGCCAAATGCAGAACTACTGAATAAAAAGTCAGAAAAGATGAGGAGGGAAAAATGTCAGTGGCCTCCACCTGTTAAACCATTCCTGTTTTGGGGGTCATCTCATTGTTGCCCCTTCAGTGCATCTTTTGTTAATTTCATTAACACCAAAGGAACTGAAACAACCCCCTCAACTACTTAACTGACCAGATCAATAGCCCAGAAGTTTCATTGACTTGATGCTATATTCTGATTAAAAAGTGTTCCTTTAATTGTTTTGAGCAGTATATATTTATATATCTATACACATATATTGTGATTGATAAATCTAAAGTTCAGGTTTGTTTCTGAGGCGAAATTCAGAAAGTGTCAAGAGAAGAGTACCATGTACTAGTATACCATGCTTCTATATGAAAATGAACAAGTGTTCCATCCATCCATCTATTTTCTAAACACAATGATTCAGAGCATGGTCACAAGGACGCTGGAGCCTATCCCAGCAAGCATTGCACTCAAGGCAGGAACAATCCCTGTGACACACAATCATCAAGGGCCAAATTAGCAATGCCAGTCCAGCTAAACTGCTTTTCTTTGGACTGTGGGGAGAAACCGGAGCACCTGGAAGAAACCCACAAAGGTTTAACATTCAAAATCTACAGTATGCAGGAACATGTTATTTAATTTAAATTTGTCTACTTTAGATAACCTGGCTTAAACCAATTAGCATTTTTGGGGGTTTGAGCCTATCAGGGCTACACTGTGTGCAAGTCAGGAAGTAAACCTGTATGGATTGTCAGTCCATTGCAAAGCCCAGCTATTCACACACCCAGTTTAAAGTTTCCAGCTAATCTAATGTACTTATTTTTGTGTGATATGAGAGAAACGTTGGAACATATGGATAAAAACCTATGCAGAAATGAAGTGAATAAGCCAACTCCACATCAACAGAAACAGGCACCGACTTTAAACCTAGAGCACAGTAGCAGCAGCACTGAACAATGCGCCTGACTCTTGCAGAAATTAAATATTTACATGAGCGACTTCATTTGCAATTTTTTCTTTACTGTAATTAATTTGTCCCCAGACCTATGTTGGCTCTTTTCCTTGAATTCAATGTTACTGACACCCTGCAGTCCTCAGGGGACTAAAATGGATGGAAGGATAGATTTCTTTCTCATGCATCTGTTTTGAAATCTTTGCGTTTGTACACACACTGTGGAATCATACTTCATTATTTATATCCATCACCATTTCTCCTTTAATGAAAATGCTATGAATTTATTTTTACATGTCAGGAGCAGCATGATAACTTTCAATTTTTAATTCACGTCGCCTCATCACACTTGAAAAAGACTGGATTAACAATGTGCATAATCAATACTCAGCCATCCTAAAGAGCATAGCAATATACTCCTATGCTTTTCATATATTAAACATTAACAGTTAAAACCTTTTTCATGTAACATCTCAACATTTTTTATCTGCCTTCACAATGGAGCCAATTTCTTTTTACTCCATTTTAAGGATATCCTATCTGTTGGCACTATGTCATTTCACACATTAACATGAACCACAACTTGTTTGTGTGAGGGAGGAAGCTCGAGTGACTGGAGGAATAACACATTGAGACAGTGAGAATGGCACTCGAGGTGGTTTTAATGCAATACGTTTCCTACAGATATTCAGCTTCTTTTCTTCTTTTTACTTCTTACTTGACCGTATTTTCAAAGATGACAATATCAATACCGCAATACAAACTCAGTTTCATTGTTCTTAACATTAGTGGCCCTGGTCTTAATGTTATTGCCTTACAGCACCAGAGTCCTGGATGTACTACCTGTTTGAAGTTTGCATGTTCTCCCTGTGTCCTGTGTTTTTCTACTTCTACTGATTTTTTATCCAAAGACATGGAAACTGGTGACTATAAACAAACTCTGCGTAAATATGTTTATGTGGGCACACGAGTGCACCCTGCAATGGACCAGCATCCCATCCAAATTCGTTCCCACTTTTTTTACAAAATGCTGCCAGGTTACTATCAGATCCCCATGACCTTGAAGTGGAAAAGCATGTTAGAAAATGTATGTATGATCTACTGATTAGAAGAGCAATGCTTAGCGCTACAACCTCAGACACAAGAGTCCAAGATGTGAGTCCCAACCCTGTCACTATCTGTATGAGGTTCTGACAATATCAACATGCCCACCAGGGTTTTCCTCCCATTTGACAAATATGTTCAAGATAGGTTAATTAGGAACTAAATTGGCACTCTGTCTAGGGGTGGTTCCTGCCTTGTGCATATTGCTACCATGGTTGGTTGTGGGCCTATGTGACTCTCAATTGGATTAAGCAG
The DNA here is from genome assembly GCF_016835505.1 of Polypterus senegalus. Classification (NCBI taxonomy): domain Eukaryota; kingdom Metazoa; phylum Chordata; class Cladistia; order Polypteriformes; family Polypteridae; genus Polypterus; species Polypterus senegalus. Next base: position 53,790,264 of record NC_053160.1, read on the forward strand.
GTATGAGAATATTATGTTAGGTTATGTTATGTTAAAATGGTCCAAAAAAGTGAATAAGCCATGCAATGCAGTGATATCCAATCCAGGGATGGTTCCTGCATTATGCCCAATGTTGGTAGCTACAGTCTCTGCAGGTTTGATAATATTATACTCTGTTATGTTATGTTAAAATGGTCTGAAAAAAGTGAACGCAAGCCATGCAATGCAGTGATATCCAATCCAGGGATGGTTCCTTGGACTGGATGCCCAATGTTGGTAGTTACAGTCTCCGGAGGTTTGAGAATGTTATGCTGTGTTATGTTATGTTATGTTAAAAATGCCCCAAAAAAGTGAATAAGCCATACCATGGACTGATGTCCAGTCCAGAGTTGGTTCCTGCATTATGTCCAATGTTACTGACTACAGTCTCTGGCCACTTATTCCTTAATTAGATAAGCCTAGACAGATGATTTATGATATCCCACTACTAACTAACACTACTGTGTTTGGACATTACCTGTGATGAAATCACCATTCTAATTTCTAGACCTCAAATTATCAAATACTTTGCTTTTTTAGATTTTTACATTTTTGTGTCCAATTTGGAATCACCAATTAAGAACATTTAAATCAGTCAGTGATCACAGCTGGATGGAGATGAATGCAGGAAGCTCAAACCAAAGTGCCACCCATCGATAAAAACTCTGAATCAAACTCATTTCTTAACCAGGAAGATATCTGTAACCTACAGATTGATTTCTGAACGTACAGTGCCAATAAAAGTATTTTCCACATTCTTTATTTCTTCTGTTATTTTTGACACTGAATTTTTTCCGGACTTCAACAATAATCTAACATTAAGTAAAAGGCACCTGGGTAAACAAATAACTTGGGTGTTTTTTTTTTATTTATTCTGATGAAAACATAAATTATGTCTTCTCGTGTTGAAAGATTGGTGCCTGTCAAAACAAAAATGAGCATCCTACTCTCCTTGAGGCTGCAGATTCTTCTACTCTGAAAGGTCCCACAATGAGCCAGGAGAACTCTCACCCTGAACACAGCTAGAGACAGAGAGATAAAACACAGTCATATTTCATTCAAGGGGAGAGAATGGAAATTAGCTGCACCTCCTTACTGTGACACAAGACATACATATGTATTTGGTAGCCCTGGTGTCTCCAAGGGCTGGCTAACATTGAAAATTATTTAAATTTGTGCGAATAATGGTTGGAGCAATTACAGCAACGGTGGGTTCTCTGCCGTAAGGGGCTTTAGAGGTGCAAATGAAGAGGTAAGCATATCATAATCTGATACACAAAGGTTACAATGCCGACACCATCCTGAGTGTCCCCTCCACCTCTACATCATTTACTGTCAGCCAACATGTACGAATGATGTGATTAAATTACCTCTCACCCCCTACTCCTGCCTTTCATGCAAAAACATCTGAAAGCACTTGTTGTGATGTGGGCATATGAAGAGATGCCAGTAAAAGCTTCTTTAAAGCCTTAATATCATTGCAGCATTCCCGATTACCCTGTCTAAGTTATAATATACCAATACACAAATAAATATCTGTGCAAAGTACTTTATGTGTGTGAGTGACAAATTACTCTATAGACAGCCATGCCTTTAACACATTGGTAAATTCTTGCTGGTGTTTACTCAGAAAACACAAAGATAATGACACTACACTGCTAAATTCATTAAAAATAAAAAACTGAAATATCTCATTAACAAATTTTTTCACTTGAAATCTGTTTCACATGCATCCAGTTCTTTTGATTATCATTGAAGTGCTTCTACTCCTTGTTTGGTTTCCACTTATGGTCAATGCAATGGATCTGAGATGATTAAAAAGGTACACGCCTGTCTGTAGACAGCCTCACAGTTGACAATGAGTATTAGAGCTAACACCAATCCATGAGGTCGAGAGAATGGCCTGCAATCTAGGTTTTATGGCAGAGTAGTCAGGTAGTGGCCTTTCCTCAGTAAAAGACACATTAAAGCCTGCTTGGATTTTGCATAAAGGCAAACAAAGAACTCACAGACAGTGACAAACAAGAGGTTTCAGTTCTCAGTACCACATCTCTCTATTACAAAATAAAATCTTACGACGAGACGTGATCTTTGGAAGAGAGATCTTTTGAACAGAGATCTTTTGAAGAGAGAAAGAAAGACACTTTCACGTCCTGCGAGATGGACAAGTCATGTCATACTGGTTAGAGATAATGGAAGTAGGAAAATTTGAAAGTCTCAGAAAAATGAGAGTAAATATCACATTAGCTCAAACAAACAGAAAATATTACTCAGTGAAATAACGGAACAGAGAAAAGAGATCGCATAGTGTTTGAGGATGTCTGGGAGACAAGAAGGTGTTGTACAGGCTTTTAAACGATTGCAGCACCGCACGAAATGCAGATCACGCGGCACAGCATGAGGAGCAAGCCAGCAAATGATCGAGCAAAGAGGAAGTTAAAGGAATACTGTATTTGTTTCCCATTGTATCACCATTTAAGAGGGGTTTCGGAGGAGCGGCCGCATGTCCTTGGAGTGCATTCAGCCCCCCTCTTCACAACGACGTGTCGTGCTGGCGGGAGGGAGGGGGAAGGGGTAGGTGAGCGAAGTGCAGATCACGCAGCACGGCAGAAACAGCAAGCCAGCAGATGATCGAGCAAAGAGGAGGTTAAAGAAACACTGTATTTGTTTCCCATTGTATCACCGTTTAAAAGGAGTTCTGGAGGGGCAGCTGCATCTCCTTCGGGTGTGCTCAGCCCCTCTCTTCACAATGGTGTATAGCGCTGGTTAGGCGAAGTGAGCAAGGGGCAAAGCCCCCTAGTCTGGAAGAAACTAGATATCACTTATCACCTCCAATGATGAAGCATGGTGAAGGCAGCATCATGCTGTAAGGTCATATTACAGTGACAGGGACTGGGAAACTAGTCAGGGTCAAGGTAAAGCTGAATGGAGCAAAGTACGGAGATATCCTTATTTGACACCTGTTCCAGAATGATCTAGACCTCAGAAGGACCTGAAGGTTCACCTTCCCACAGGATAGTAACCCTAAGCACAAAGCAAAGACAGCACAGGAGTGGCTTTGGGACAATGGCGATGTTCTTGAATTGCCCAATCAGAGTCAGCACTTGAATCCAATTGAATATCTCCATAGAGACCTGAAAATAGCTGTCCACAAATGGTCTTCATCCAATTTGCCAGAATGTCTGAAAGTTGTGGAGAACAATGGCAGAAAATCTCCAAATCCATGTGTGTGAAGCTTGTCGTGTCATCCCCAAGAAAATCAAGGCTAGAATGGCTTCCAAAGGAGCTTTAACTAAGTAAGCGAGTAAAGGGTTTTGAATACTTGTATCAAATGGATAGTTTTCCTCTTTTAATTTGTAATACATTTGCAAAGATTGCTAAAATCCTGTTTTTGCTTTGTTTTTCTCGGGTACTGAGTTTTGCTTGACTTGGAAATAAAATGAATTTAAATGATTTTAGCCTAAGACTGCAACATAACAAAATGTGGAAAAACTTAAGGAGTCTAAATACTTTCTGAATGCGCTGTATATTCAATGAATCAGTTTTCCTTCTGGTCATTTTCATTGTGTTATATATTAATTTTAACTGAAGTGCCAACTTGCTAGGAAGTGATATTTAATAAGTGTAATGTGATATTTAATAAATGTAATTTATACATCCATTACAGAACTTACTAATTAAATTCCATTGTTATGTTGTACTGGAGCTTACCCTGGAAACATCTGGAACCTTCCCTGGATTGGATGTCAGTCTATAAGAGTTCACCCATCAAATAAGCCATTATTATAACCTGCTTAATCCAGTTCAGAGTCGTATACACTAGAAAAAAGAAACAAGGAAGAATGGGGAGAATATGAAGACTACAAGCAGAAAGTGGAATTCAAGCTCAACAGTTTACAACTTTTTGGCGCACTGTGGCCACCCACTATATCATTCAAAAAACTCTTAATTATTGAAACAAAATTCTGTTTACACTATAAATATTAGTTCCATATAATATAATGTTCTCAAACCCTAGGGTAGGGTGTTGAGGGAGCAGAATCTGTCCAGGCAGGACAGAACGTAAGGCCAGGACAAATCTGGATGTAGTGCCAGTTCATTGTCCGCCCCACTCAGGACTAATTTAGAATCAGCTGCAGAGCTAAGACACATGCCTTTAGGATGTGACAGCAAAACTGGAGTACCCAAAGAAAAAGCAGCAGACATGGGGAGCATATGCAGACTTCACATAGACAGTAAGTATGATGTAGCAATGCTAACCACTTGACCAACATGACACCCAATTTCATATAAAGCTACATGAAGTATTAATGGCTAACTATTATTCCGCATTGAATTCTATTACACCAGTGAATTCCTATGTGATCATAATGAGTCATGGCAACATCTCCATCCCCATTGGGTCCACAACAGTGAGCACTATCATAAATTATTCATTCATTTATTTTCCCAGCCCAACACAAGGTCACTAGTAATATAAATGAACACCCCAGAAAACTTGTTTTATGCCCAAATAAAAGTGTATTCTCAATGAGGACCAGATTCATAGCCTAATAAAAAGTAATTTGAGCCTATGGAGTCAGGGAAGGACAAACAAAAGTAGCTGTTCTAATGGCCATTAGGAGGCCTGGAATTGCTGTACTAAATTGAAGAGAAACACTACGATAGATGTATAAGCATATACAATATTCAGCTAATTGAACATTATGCTTCATAATAATTATACTCCCTGTGATCTGAGGTTAGAAATAGGTCAGAAACAGAGGCTGCCACCAGAAAGAACTTGCTGGCCAGTTTCTCTACTGCACTCATTTAGAAAAAGTCAACCAGCCTGACCCATTGTCATCATCTGTCACTCATAGTGACCATGATTGTTTGTCAAATATATATATTTATTTAATTCTTGAGTTTGACTGCAGCACCTAATGATGGTTGAAGGATAATTCTGATGCGTCTGCATCTGGCGGTTCAGCATCCTGGATTGACAGGGAATGAACGAGGCTGAAAATGACACTGTAAGCTCGATTAACTGTAGCATTAAATCCTGCAAGCTTTAGAAAATCCGCACAATGGGAATAGCCTGCAGTGGAATTAAAAGCAGCAGTGTGGGGTTCTATTAAGATTTTAGGTGATATGGTGTGATTTAAAACTGTATAGAAACACAATGTTTGGTGTAGTCTTAAACTTGAACGTACAGTACACATTATGAGAGAACTTAAGAGATGAAGAGGACCCATCACTAAACATAACTGTACAGTGCGCAGAACTGATTAATAAGGCCAATAGGATGCAGGGCTACACAGCACGCTATTAGCAGAAGGAGGATATGATTGAGCTATGCAATATATTTGTGAGACCTCATTTCTACTAAAATGCTAATAGGTGTAATTTCAGCCCTGAGTTTGCCTACTTACACTCAATTGGAGTTCAAGATACTATATTTGAAAACCTCATTATCTTAAATTGTGCAGAAAAATATCAGAATTTGGATTGCATTAACATTACTAAATTAATTAATAAAAGAAAAACATGCTTACTACTGACTACAACATGGGCAGTCAGTCCAAAATAGGGAGTGAGGATCAAGAGGAAGAACTGAGTAAAAAGGGAAAAGACAGGGTCAAAACCATAATTTAAAAGAGAAAATCATTAGAGCTGAGTCACAAATGAAAATGAAAGTCAAAAGGCAGAACTTCGTGTCAAGAAATCTGTAATCAAAAATGGTCAAAAGTAAATGTGCTTCATTTGGTCCAGTCACTGATAGTGAATGACTTTTTCTGGGACCTTTACACCAGTGCACAAATAACAATATGCTAATAACTTGACCACAAAACAAGGTGTAATGGCAGAACATATTTAGTAGGTGTGTATCAAGTTTAGACCATCTTGAGACAGATTAGTTTTACCCTACTGATGATGGTATTGTTGCAATAGCAATCCTGCACAGAATAAGAGGAACCACAGGTTCAGACATTAGGTATATGTGCTTGGCTGAGAAGCCAATGGTGCAAAGCTACCATCTGCGGGATTATGACTGAATGCCTCTAAGTCAGAATCCTTCCTAAATGTATCAATAACCTAGTGCTGTGGAGCCTTGGAGGGCCAGGGACAGCAGGTGGCTGCCCCCCTCCCTCCCACTGCGTGGCAGATTGGCATGGAGGGCCATTCAAGACGGTGACAAGGAACAGCCCAGATATGCAGCCGCTCCCTCTTCCTCTTCTGCACTTAACGTTCATGGGGAACTCGGCGCTAAATCATTCGTAGATGACCTGATTTGTCTATCATAGAGGCAGCTGATATGCAATTCCAGTAAAATTTGAGTTCACATTCTTTATAGTTCAAAACAAAGATACCTTAGTATGCGATAAGCAATAGATTATATCAAACAGAACTTCATTCTGCACAATTCAACAACACAGGATCGCGCTGCAACAAGCCAAATGAAGGATGCATCGATCAAACATTTGTTTTTAAATATTTATTGCAAATTTATTTGTAATTGTATTACACTTACTGAATGAGTTTCTAATTGACATGACTTGTACCAAATACTTTCCAGTGTTGCATTCTCAGTTGCTTTCTTTGACCGTATATGTTGTTGGGTGAAACTCAACAGGTATTGTACTATTGATATGGCAAGAAACTCTTCCCAGGTTCCCATTAGTTTCCGTATTAAAAAAAGATATAACAGCACTAGAGAAGATCCAGAGGAGAACTACTAGACTTCACATTGTAAATATTAAAGGAGTTAAATTTCTCCTGTATAAGCAATGAAAAATTGTAAGATTGCAATGTTTGAAATTAAGAAAGGGATTACTAAAGTGATTGCTAGCTATTATTTTAAAAGGAGTTCTTCTGCAAGACCACAGGGACAATTTTGTGATAGAAGGTATTTCTTCACTTGCAGAACCAAGTAGTGTGAGTGTACATGGAGTAAATTTCAAATTTAATTTTTTTTTAAAGAATTACGACAATTTGATATGAATGAGCTAGGTTGAGCTGAATGACCTATTCTCAGAAAAGTTTGTTGTATCTTCTTTACCACCAAAAATATGCAAAGGAAAAAATGCATTGGTTTAACATCACCTATGGACATCTGCCAAACACTAGAGTTTTATGTCCATTAAAACCCATTGTAATCAAACAGATGGCATTGAAATGGTGTTGGTTTGAATGTTTCATACTTCTCTTTTAAATCAAATATAAGAACAGTAAATACGGTTTCAAGACACTATCCTGTGCCTTTTTGACCACTGAATTAACCACTGTGAGGCAGAATAAGTAAGTTTAGAAAAGGAAAAGTTGGTTTGAGGAGTGTGATCATTCTGGTGTGTTTATGCATTAATGGTGCTATAGAAAGAGGACTAAATCACTCAGTCAATTAATTATCAGTTTTGCCTTTGGCCTAATAATTAATTAAGACAACTAACAAGAGACCCACCCATAGGATGCCAAATTAATGTAGGTTCAGTGAGGGATCTGTTCTACTTTCTAGTAGGGATGCCAGGAATATAAAGAGATCAGTACAATTTATGAATGAGATTCATAAATTGGCAAAAATCTACATTAAAAACTTTCACTTTCTCTGTTGTGGATCGGACATGGAAATAGAATTATTTTCATAAATAACCCAAACATGCTTACTGCAATAAACAAAATAAAACAATTTATTTATAACATAAAGATAATAGAAAATGGATATATCAAAGTAAAATATAGATATATAGGTAAAACGTTTTGTCTAGTATAGAAAATGATACATAACTTATGAATTCTGATCTTTCGATCATGGGTTTTAAGACAGAAAAGTTCTTTTATTAGTTATTAAGTTTGTAATGCCTATCCGTGGCATTTGTTTTCTCACAGCTAGTCTACACTGGGTATCCTTTCTCCACACAGAGCTTCTGTGTGTTTGTGTATTTGCAAAGAGACGCTGCTCCACACTTTCTTACTGGGTTTAGGAAGAAACCTATAATAGCTAAAACTTATCATCCACAAAGTTATTTGTTACTTTTCAGTTATAGTGACACCAATGCTATAATACATTAGCTGGCTTTACCGTATCTATTAGGTTAGAATTAATAGTTCTCGGAGTCAATGCAGATGTACGTATGGCTTGATGTAAGCGATGCTTTGATCTTTTCCTGGTCAGCTTTCTTCAGACACATTGAAGAATCTTTTTTTCTTTGTTTAGGTGCTCATCTCATTCTTTGCTTTGGTTGCTCCTACTGATTGTGGGTTGTAATGCAGTTTTTCCTTACAAGTTTTTTTTTTTTAACACATTGTCCTTGGTTGGTAGAAAAGTTACTCCTGCTGAGCTGGCTGATGATCAGTAAGCTGTCATCATTAGCAAAGTGAATATGTGACTCCAAATATGTCTTCCTCTGCTTGGGCAATTGCTATGTTAGCAAGGTTTGGGCTAATGTTTGACAAATTCAACCCCTTTCATGGACCCTCTTTTTCTCCAGTCAAGCACCATTTACTCTTTGGTGTAGAAATGATTGCTGTAGCATTTGTTACAGCCACACCCTATAAACACTGGGGTCTCTGCTATGGAGCAGTTACGGCCAGGCCGAACAGTGAGCTTGACAGAGAAAGCAGTGGGTTGAGGTGTGCAAGGGTTTTTAAAGGTAGGAGTGGACATCTTGCCATTGTTTTTTAGTGCACATAAGTCCATACTTTTGATTGACAATTGGTGTTAAGTTTTGCCCATCTATGTTACTCATCATTGAGTTATAGTCTTTTGTCTGTGAGCAAGTACTTAGATGGTGCTTCATAGAGCCATCTCTGATCATTTTATTGGATAAGTTGCAGAGGCTGCATTCAAATGAGATAACCAGTCAAGATGCGGCTGATATTAAGACTGTCTGGCAGCAGCTCACTAAGCATTAGATTGGCATTCCAACCATAACAGAATAGATGTTGTCAGTCTGTCCTACAGTGCCAAGGATGTGAAATATGTCTCTGTTTCTGCCACATTCAGGAAGTCCCTGAACCAAAAGAAGAACTGTAATTATGAATTGACTACATTCACTTCACCTTGTATTGTTATACTGTTTTTTTTGACTGGAATGGAGGCAATCCACGTATCTCTCTTTTCTAATTTAACAACAATTAATGACAAAGTGCTTGCGCTCACTCCTCAGCCTCTCACCTGCCCATTAATAAGTATGGTAATTTCCACCTGGTTGCCTGAATCTTCTTTGTCTTTTCTGTGTTTTATCTTATTACAATAGGTAGATATGTTTTGTAACAGCAGGTAAACTACAATTTATTGTTACTCATGCTTGACATTTAACATTTTCTTAAACACATGATGAATAATTTTATATGAAATTTAAAATATAACATTCTAAATTCAGATTGATTTAATGTATGGTCACACTTGAAGGATGCTATCTCAGCAGCATCTGTCTTAAAGGAAAAACCAGCCATGAACATGGTGCTAGCTAATCACAGGGTAAATTTGAATGTGCTAGTTCTGGGGCTGGATTATGACCTCCACAGGCCTCAGGGTATCAAAAGCCCCCTCCTCACCTCACTTTCCTACCTCCACCGAAGATATGGTTTCATTTAATGATTATTGCATTATAGTTATAAATATGAACAAGTGTTTTAAACATCAAAAATACATTTTATTGAATTGAATTTCTGTCTTGTGCATGGTGCACCTCCATGTTCCCCTGTACTGGAAGGACACGGTTGAGAAAATAGATGGATAGTGTACAATGAAAAAGTAACATAAACGAAGATTGTCCAGAATGCAATCACTAAGGTCCTTTAACTCTAAAACATGAGAACAACATACAGTATGGCATATGCTGCTGTGTTCCTTAGAAAGCTATCAAAATTTAAAAACTATGTAGCTCCCAAAGCATTTCAGCTTGTCTTGTTTAGAATTTTATACAATGTATGAGCTCAAGAAATGACAGGATTTATGGATGAAGGGTGATGTCTTATTATTGGTCTCTTCAGGCTCTTAATTAAGTCATATAAAGTGTCAACAAGAGCTGTTCCCCTGTTGATAGCACATGAAGCAAAGCCGTGTCCCTCTTCCCTAAGCCACACCTCACATCAACATTTAAAATAAAGCGTTAATTAAAAATGAGCATTGGCTCAAAGAGACTGAATGCTCTACTTTCTGTTTTCTTCCACTGAGCATTCTAGTCATGCGAGTGTTTTTTTCTCAGAAAGTGTTTATAAATATTGTGGCAGAATGTACATTCATCATCCATTAGTGTTGCTTGGCAGAAGAGTCTGATATAATTCAAGCAAAAAAATCCATTGTGACTAAAGTAAGTCAATCTCAACATTAATAGTGAGGTCCGCTCTGAAATCTTTAACTGACGGCAAGGGCCGCAGGTCAAGGACTGTAACTCTTGAATAAATTAATGTAGATGAGCCATGCTAATTTAGGTACTGTCACAAAGAAAAAAAGTCAGGATGATTTTACATTTTTTTGCTCAGGTTTTCAATAACAGTAATTAGTTAAAATTGAGGTTTCCTGCCTTGGCTTTCATGAAGCTTGTTTTAGTAAACTATTCCATCTGACACAATGCGGGCTGCACTAACAAAACATAAAGACATCACAGCCATTCACTTTGGTTTGGTTGAAATATTCTTATTTCTTTGTGTTTTCACTTAGTAATCTAAGGAGATTATGGGTTTGCGAATTATACTAGAGAAAGGTTTATTTTTTTCAAGGGTTCTAAAAGAATGACTAAAAAGTGCTCTGAAACAGAGTCAAAGCCATGGATATATACAATCAAGCATAATTTAGGTAAAGACTTTAATAGTAGTACGAGTGGGAAAAGTGCTGTAAAAAGGGTTGTCAAAATGACGAACATGCATCTAGATAAAGTCAAGTCAAACTGGGGAGCATGCACTGGTACGGTGTGTTGCCACACCCACCATGCAACAAAACAGCTCAGGATCCCGGTTGGCAACCCCCCAGCCAGACACGAGGTCCAGTCCCACCCTCCGGAAATGACCCTCTATCTGCCACAGTCAGGTATTACGTAGGCGACCCCTGGGCCTTGTCCAGCCACTCAGGTCCCCAACATTGAGGATCTTACGAGCTGGATCACCTTCGGGGAAATGTGCCACATGGCCATAGTGCTGTAACTGACACTACCTCACAATGCAGGTAATATGCCTCATCCGGGACTCCATGAGCAACCGCTCATTTGACACAAAGTCAAACCAAAGTTACCCAAGGATTTTCCGGAGAGACACAGTACCAAAGGATTCCAGTCTTCGTCTCAGGTCACTGGATAGTGTCCATGTCTCGCAACCATATAGCAAGAAATAGACATTGGGACCAGTGACCTCACGACCCCCCATGCTGTCCCAATCTGTCTACTGACTTCATAGAAAGAGTCACCAGAGACATGAATGTCAGTACCAAGGTAAGTAAACCTCTCGACAAGGACTACACTCTCTATACAAACAGACACACTGCTGATGGCTGTGCCCAAGAGGTCATTAAAGGCTTGGATCTTGGTTTTTATCCAGGACACTCGCAAGTCCAGACACTCAAACTCCTTGCTCAGTCTCTCGAGTGCCCTGATCAGAGCTTCCATTGACTCTGTGAAGATCACAGCATCATTAGCAAAGTCAAGATCAGTGAAAACTTCTTCACCAACAAATGCCCCACAGCCACTGGACCCCACGACCTTGCCGAACACCTAGTCCATACAAGCATTGAAAAGAGTAGGAGGAAGAACAAACCCCTGACAAACCCCAGAATCAACTGGGAAAAACACAGCGGTTCTGCCTCTGTGCACTCACAGTACCAGTGTACAGGCCTCTCGTGATATCCAGCAACCTCGAGGGGATCCCACAAACCATCAGGATGTCCCACAGGGCAGCTTGATCAACTGAGTCGAATGCTTTATGAAAATCGACAAAGGCTGCAAAGAAACTCTGCCGATATTCGCGTTTGCGCTCCATGAGAACCCTCAGTGCCAGGATGCAGTCGATGGTAGACTTCTTAGGCGCAAAACCAGAATATTCCGGTCGCTGGTAGGTGAGCGAGTGATCATGGATCCTATTGAGGACTGAAACTCTCCGAAGAACAGATTCAAATGTGTGTAATGCTTTGATTCTTCTGTAAGCTTTACGTGGATCGCTAGACCGCAGATGGTGTGTCACTTGCTCACAGATTCCTCTAACAGACCCCTCTATATCTGCCCTCAGAGCCTTTTCAGTTCCCAGTACAGACCAGAGTTGCCATTGAGCCATGTACTGCAATTCCTCTTAATGATATCCAGGGTGCTCTGCGAGATGAAACACCTCCTTCTGGGAACACAGGTAACACCAACACAACCCTCAGCAATCTTCAGGGTCTTGTCACAGAAGGTCTCCCATATCACATTAGGATCGTCAGTCACACCCAAATCCACAAGTTCCTCACACAAACTGTGTGAGAACCAAGTCCAGGCTCATTTTCCTAGTTGGTGGTAACCTACTGGACCTAAGCTGGATCCTATGAGTAGCAAGAACAAGTCTGTGGTCAGAATTCACAAACTCGGCACTTCTGTAGACCCTGCAGTTTTGCAAGAGCCTCCAGCTTCTGCCCACGAGGATGTGATCGATGCTTTCACTGCACCACCAGTATTGGAGTACCAAGTCCAACGATGTGTTTCAGGGTGCTGGAACAAGGATCCAGTAATTCGCAGCCCCTAACCTTTTGCAAAGTCAAGGAACATGGAGCCACTTTCACCATGGTCACCAGACCCATGGGGACAGAGACAATCCTCATAGTCAACCCTGTCAGTGCTAGTAGCTGCACTGAAGTCACCCATGACTAGAGGAGTGTCACCTCGTGGGCACCCATCAACCACCAAGCGATGTTGCAAATAAAATGTCTCCCTCGCCGAGACATCACTCACCACAGTCGGTCATACACTGAGACAACAGACAAGGCACCCAGGAAGTGCTGCAATCTGAGTCTCATAATACACTCGTTGAAAGGAGTGGCATCGGACACCATCGGAAGAAGCCAATCCGCTACAGCAACAGCTACTCCCTGAGTATGACAGCCATCAGAGCGACCAGACCAATAAAAGGTGTATCCACCTACAGAGATCTGGCCAGTTCCTGGTCTGTGCACCTCAGAGAATGCTGCCACTGAAATGTGGAGTTTACACAACTCCTCTAACAGCAGAGGAAGATGATCATCTTGCTGGAGAGACAAGACGTTCCATGCACCTACCTGGATGGGCCACCTCAAATTGGGACCCGAGTGCTGCCGTGCAGCAGGCGATGCCTCAGTACCACAACAGTTCCAATATCCAACAGACCTGACCCCATTGGCTCTCCAACGGTTTCAACTCTTCCGGGTATGGGGCTCCCGAGGGCTTTCCCCCATCCCCTTCATGATGCGAGCAGCCTTCCTATTTGCGGCTGCAGCAGAACTACTACCGCGGAGAGCAAAAAGGATTCCTTTCTGTCATCTCGGAGCTGTGTGAAGTTTTTTTAAGGTGGTTGGAGTGTCAATCCTGCCACCAAACCCCCATGATTTCCCTGCAAGTTGGAGCACCACATGCAGGGTCAGATGCAGTTTAACGTCATACCCAGGACAAGGGTATGATAAACATAAAATAAAAATTATATCAGTTGTGTTAAAGTATAGAAAACACTCTATTGTCTTACAAATATAACTTTACATTTAATTGATAAAGCCAGTTCTTTTAAAACTTGCCTATCCTTATCAGAGAGATTGGGACCATCTCTATGAAAACATCCAGTTCAATCTAGTTGACAGCACATCTTTAGACTGATGTTTGAAAGAGTTAAAATGAATATGTAACGTGCAGACAAAACTCATATTCTGTAGATTGGAATCGAGAGCTATTAGGTGGTCATGCTTTCTCTTAAGTAACAACAATGACAACATTTATTTATATAGCACGTTTTCATAAAAATGATGTAGCTCAAAGTACTTTACAAGATGAAGAAAGAAAAAAGAAAGATATAAAAATAAGATTAGGCAATGCTAAGTAAAAAAGAATAAAGTAAGGTTCGATGGCCAGGAGAACAGAAAAAACAAAAAAGCTCAAGAGGGCTGGAGAAAAAAAAAAACAAAATCTGCAGGGGTTCCAAGGCCATGAGACTGCCCAGCCCCTGCCCTGGACATTCTACCTAACATAAATGATCTAAATCAGTCCTCATGGTTTTCAGGCTTCACTTCCTCTGGCCTTCCATCCATCAATGTAGGGACAGCATGGTGCTTTGATCAGGTGGTGGTGGCACAGAAAAAGGGAAAAAGAACAGCAGAGAAAGTAGGGATTAGTACGGTTTGTGGAGCCATGATAGAAATGATAATTAAATGCATATACAGAATATCAGGGTTACACTAAAACAAAGCTATGAGAAAGCCATGTTAAAATAATGGGTAACATTAAAAAAGTCACTTAATCCCGTTTAGTTTCCCAGGTGCTTATTCTGGCTGCATTAGGTACGAGGCAGCAAACAGCCCTGGACAAAGTGCTAGTCTATCACAAGGCCCACTAACATGCATATCCACACCATTTAGAATCGCCAATAAACATTATCTACACATCTTAGGGAGGAATGCAGGATAAAACAAAACACAAATACAGAAAAAATGTGCAAAATTCATAAAAAGAATTACTGAATGTGAAATTCAAAGCCAGGATGCAGGATCCATGAGGTAACAGTGACACTCACAGTGCCAACCTTCCCTAATTCATTAATCATCATTATATAGACTTCAAAGTGAGTAACATCATGAAGTGCCTTATAAGGTTTGATGAAATCAAACAATTTCAGCAAATAACAGGCGATGTAGTAAAGCCATTATATCAATAAGTTACGAAATGTACTCCTGCTGATAGATTCACATGCATTCACTGTTTTTCCACTATATACATAATAGCTAACAGCTCTTTTCTGTTACCTCTCATTTATAGATATGATCAATCACTTTTTGTTTCCTCCCTTACATTTTTTAACTTTTGCGGTTACAAAGATCATTTAATTCACCTAGTGTGACTGCACACAGCAGGAGAATTAAACTGGAGTTTTAGTGGTTCACTGCTGCTGCTTGCACAGGCACCATCAAACACAAGCTGCTGACGCACACATGCACAGAACTCTACTGGCGTTTCACAAAATTATATTGGAGATCTGCTTCACATATGTGTTAAAGACAGAAATGTACAAGCTGAAATAACCACCCTCATGCTACATTTTGGACAATAAACTAAAGCATAATGGGAGTTTTTGAAATTTCCACAATCAGTACAGCTTATTCTACAAGCATACCAGCAAAACCTCAATGAAAATGTAACTTCCATTAAATTTTCGGGAAGAATAAGTGTAGTAAATTTCATCAAAATTTGTCTATAGATAGATGAGTTGTTTCATGCAAGGACACAACCATGACAACGACAGTAGGTGCTTTTTAAATCATGTGCTTAAAAATGGCGAGGAACTACTACATATTACATGACTCCTTGTTGTTGGTGATGTCAGAACTGTTGACTGCACTTGGTTATCTTGTTGCCAGACCATGTAGGTTTGCACAACTAGAAACCCCTGGGGATGTCAAATTTAGTAAATTTGTCTCATCTTACCCACACAGACATACTAGCACCTTTATCTGATAGCAAAGAGCATGCTGCCTGATGGAGAATATGCTCTACAAAGGGTTAACAAGTATGGTGACTTCAGTTGCAGTTTTTTTTTCCTTTTTTCCATTCTTTCACTGTACATAAAATACGAGACATCAGACAGACGAGCTTCTATTAGTGTCACCTGCATTACATGCATTAAATGGTTGTCAGTTCTCACAAACATGAAGCTGTACCTACGATTAAACACAAAATCAAACTATCAGGGCCAGTTATGGATTAGTTGGAGTGATTTGCTGGGTATGTCAGACTAGGAGATGTTCCATATCAACACTCCATGGGGCATATTTAAGGTACCTGCTTTTACAATAGGAATAAAAGTCAGCTGGAGCAGATTTAGAGAAGAATTTCAAAGGGAGATCAAAAGACTGAAGTACGAGAAAGAAAGACTCATGAGTGTTACCCTGAAATGGCAATCTAGGGGAGGATTGTCCCCTGTTAAGCACTATGGAGGAGGGGGAAGTGATTAGGTGGCCTCCTAGCTGTCTTGTACATGGCAAAGAGGGAGTGTGGAAGACAGAGGTCCAGCTCTGAATGTCCCGGTGGATGTCGAAGGACGGTGGCCAACCTGAGAGCCAGAAAGAGGGAGCCCAGCTCTTGCTGTCTTGGAGGGGTGTGCTGGGGAGATGTGGAAGAAAGATGTGATTTTTAAAAGAGAAACCGATTCTGGATGATATACTATTATTGGATTTTAATGTATTAATTGCTAATTTTAATCTTGACAAGAGACATTGTTATTATAGACAGATTTTTAATTAATATAAGAATTCTGCACTGCACTTTGTTATAAAAGCACTGAGCTCTTTTACACCAACATCTTGTTGTTGTGTGTTCTCACTGCCCAGCCTGTTTTCAATTGTGACTATCGATGTCCTGAATTCAAGGACCATTGTGCCAAATGATGCCAACCCAGTCATCACACTGATAGCTGGGGTTTTGAAATCGGTGACGGAAAAAAAGGCATGCTTTAGGATCAACACTTTTCCAACATTATACTCAAGATGAGATGGCTAAAGTAGTCAATACAGTGTGAATAAAATACAAATGAATGATGCCTTGCATTTCACCCATTAATTAATTGATAAGTCTTCTTACATAGTTGCTGGGAACTGGAAGCAATCATAGTAACCTAAGGCAGAACCCTAGATGTGATGTTACTCCTTTACAGATACACTCATACACAGCTCACAGTCACTCATGTCTGGCTTGTTTGGACATATTTATTAATCTAACCTAACTCAGCGGGTATATGCACACCCCGCACAGTCAGTGGCCACACAAAGAATTGGACCTGGCTTTTAGCCACAGTAACACCATGTCAGTTAAGTCCTGTATTGTGTTATGTTCAGTTAAATAAAGTAGGTTGACCAAAGCTCAAGTTTGAGTTCATTCTTGGTCTTTGCTTTTGAACAGTGCTTTGCAAAAGTTTTCTGAACCTTTAGAAGTTTTCAAATGTTGTTTCTTTTTTTAATTTATTTTCAGAAACTTGGCCCCATGTCAATGAATAGTGCAATGAAGGCCAGCAAAGATGAAAAATGCCATCCAAACTTATCTGCTATCACTGACAGTGCAAAAACACCAACCTCCAAAAGTAATAAACTAATCTTATATATAAATGTCTACATGTGGAAGTGTGTGTGTCTGTCCAGCCCAGATGTGAGAGGTGGAGTCAGATGTAAGGGCTCCACCTCCGAGAAAACAGAAAACTCACTTAGCCGCTAATAACACAAGTGGGGCCAGCACGTCAGCAAAACAAAACCTCAGAAGAAAGACAAAGTCACTTGACTGCTAACATCGGCAAAACGATATCCCTTTTACTTTTCCTCCCGCCACTAATACACAAGCGAGGCCAGCACATTGGCAAAACGAAACCTCCAAAGAAAAACAAAGTCGCTTAGACACATAGATCGTAAGTCAATGACTATGTGTATAATGAGAGCAATACTTTTGCTTTGAGGTTCGGAAATGAATGTAAATGCTATATAATTATTCTTTAGTAGATGATTAGTGACTAGACAATTGTTATGTTAGAACAGTGGCTGGTGTGTGGTTTTTTAATGATATTTCCATGTCTGCACTTTCTTTGAGTTTTCTAAGACTTGTTTTTTTATATTAATTCTGAATTGGCCCATGTAGGGCCATTCAATGGACTGGTTAGGCCCTGGCCCTTCTGCAACCCCAAACTGAATTAAGCAGCTTTAAAAAATGAATGTAATGCATACAAATGTTAAAGAAATGTTACAATAGCTTCTGGAATATCTGCTACATTAATCTATGGGTAATTACGACTTAAAATAAAAAGGAGCCTTATTGAGGTAAAGAAATTCACTTTCTCAAATTTGGATAAATAATAATTTATACTTTTGCAATATATTTATGATATATATTAAGACTACAGGTCTTTACTTCATTGTGAGATAATCTAATAATAAATTGACCTGTAAAATAATTCATGCTACCCAAAAAATCTTTCTGAAACATTGTTTAATAATATTTTATATTAATTTATTTATACTTTATATTTTACAAAATACATCACATTAATTAACACTATAGCAAAATTATGTTGAAATCCATATTGTCACTGGCAATCTAGGTTTATAGGTTTTCCTAAATGTGTTTACCAAAGTGACCAAGAAGGGTGGCAGAGATTAGGAATTCAGGACCTTCACATCTCATCTAAATGTTACTCTGAAGAATCAAGGTGAATAGGACCAGCTTGTTGGGCTGAATGGCCTGGCCTTATCAGAACTGTTCTAATGTTCTGATGACCCAAAACAGGCACAATGCATCTTGGATGTCACTTAGAAGGATGTCTGTGAAAAAGACGGATGTCTCTATCTATGCTCATCATAATCTGAAGTCCATGCTCAGTGGTTCTATTACCTCCTACTGTAGTAAGGAGATCATTACAGGTGTTGGAGAAGAAGACACAGAATGTTTTATTCTCTCCTCTGGCAAATGGTGCAAGAACTATTAGATTCAGGGACAGTTTTCATCCCCAGGTTACTTCATAACCAGTCATAATGACAATGGCAGGAGTGTTTAAGGATATATTGTCTGATGTTCTAGTAAGTGTTTGCTGTTGTATGCATCTGTATTGTACAGTATACATTATCTGTTGTATTACTGTTACTAATCTGTGGGAGACATGAAAATGACATTTTTGTACTGTTTATACATGACAATAAACATGACCTCATAAACGAAGACTCATGTCTTCCTTGTTACAGTCTACATCTTAATTTTTTAAAGCTGTACCACTTGATTTTCTTTATTTTTCCAATATCCTCCAATGGCTTTACATATTCTACTTCTGCATCTAGTCCTCTTGTAAGGCCTTATTATGAGAATTAAGTACATATCATGGGAATGACTAAAAACAATAATGATCAGCTCATTAATTTCAGCTGAGGAAATGGATCACTGAACTTAGCCTTTTGATGTAGTTGTCATCCCAGTTACATGCATCTTTTGAATTGCAGAGAGAAAACAAGATGAGAAGAATATGACAGTTGGAGTGCGTCAAGAAAGACAAGAATAGTGACCCCTACTAGGAAAACCTTAGCGCAAACAGCCTAATGCCAGAAAATGACAACACTAGGGCAATAGCAAAGCACACATAGACTGATATCATGCTTTCCTTCATAGTTTACACAGCGTAAATGACAAGCAACATCTGCTACAGTTTCCAAACTGCAATGCACATAAGAAAGCAGCATACAATTCTAGAGGCAACTTAGCAGGAATATTATGAGGCATATAAGCCAAACTGAAGGGTGCAAAGCAGCATAGCTAAGGGATTGGAGCTGGGAGCCAAAATGTGACAGGTTCAGAGTCAAACTCCATCTTATATACCTTCTGCACATATCCTACTCTTATGTGTTGGACTTATAGGTGCTGAAAATCAATTTGTTTTGATAAATAGGTTTATAGTGATATAACGATAATATGTACAGAACACAGTGAAATTCTTAGTCACATGTGTCACACACATGCACATGGAAAGCAGCTAAAGGGTCCAAATGAGAGTAATTCCACGCCATACCAGGGGGTGGCGGAGTGTGCCAAGGTTTTTTCTCGCTTTCCTGCAGACAAAGAGCATTCTAGTTCAAGACCTTTTGATGATGTCACATCCAGGTCTGAGCCTAAGGAAGAGGACCCTTCCACTTCTGCTGTGGATGACCTCACTTCCCTTGCTGGCCTTTAAAACCGCCATGTTTGCCCTAACTCATCAGTTCTGTTTTGGACTTCGTTCCGAGTACATCTGTGTGAACAATTTATCCTATTGAAGCCAGGAAATATTATACGGGTGGCTGCCCCAAACCTTTTATGACTTTTGTGTCCATTTTTTTGTGACACATGTAACACATCAGCAATCTCTGGTGCCATGATTAGAAGGGATAATTGCTTTAACATCAAAATTTGTCCTCCTTATCTGAAATAATAATCTTACCTTGAAACCTCTGTTTACCTCACCTGAAAAATATCAGATGTAATGGATTAAGACATTTTGCTAAGACCTTTGAGATGCTGGCCCTGGACTATATGAAAGACCAGCTGGACCCACTGCAGTTTTCCTAGCAGCACTGTGAGGAATACGTTTTTGATTTATCCAGTGCTTTTGGTACCATCCAGCCATCCCTGTTTAGGGATAAAATCATGGGTATGCAGATGGATGAGGCTATGGTGACCTGAATAATGGATTATCTGTCAGGCAGACTGCAGTTTGTGAGACTCAAGGACAGTGCCTCTGATGCACATGTGAGCAACACTGGAGCACCACATGGAATAGTCCGGTCTCCTCTCCTCTTCACTCTGTAAAACCACGGACTATAAATATAACCAGGTCATGTCACTTACAGTTATGTGAAGATTCTGCACTAATGGGTTTATTGATAAAGAGATGAGACAGAGTATAGGAGTCTGGTGAAGAACTTCCTGGTGCAAAGAGAATTGTCTGAATCTTAACAACAAAGTGTACCAAAGAGCCTCTACACCCAGTTACTATTTCGGGAATATATATATGGATATGGTGCAATGTTACAAATACCTGGGATCCAAATTAATGACAGACTGGACTGGTCAAGTATTCATTAGAACTTACATAAGAAAGGGCAGAATAGACTTTTTTCTTTGGAGACAGCATTCCTTTAATGTGAGTATGACATCCTTTACATGTTCTACAACTCTGTGATGGCCAGTGTTATTATCTGTGTTTTAGTTTGGTGGGCTAATAACATCACTTCAAGAGAGGCCCATCAAATCAAACTATTAAATAAAAGGTCCGGCACAGTTATGTGACACACTCTCAACCCCTGGAGGTAGTATCGAAGCAGAGAATTAAAGTGAAAACTGTGTGCCATTATGAACAATGCTACACATCTTCACTCTGACACACTTAGCCAACAAATCTATAGTGCCCTTCACTATCTATCTATCTATCTATCTATCTATCTATCTATCTATCTATCTATCTATCTATCTATCTATCTATCTATCTATCTATCTATCTATCTATCTATCTATCTATAGTGCCCTTCACTATCTATCTATCTATCTATCTATCTATCTATCTATCTATCTATCTATCTATCTATCTATCTATAGTGCCCTTCACTATCTATCTATCTATCTATCTATCTATCTATCTATCTATCTATCGTGCCCTTCACTATCTATCTATCTATCTATCTATCTATCTATCTATCTATCTATCTATCTATCTATCTATCTATCTATAGTGCCCTTCACTATCTATCTATCTATCTATCTATCTATCTATCTATCTATCTATCTATCTATCTATCTATCTATAGTGCCCTTCACTATCTATCTATCTATCTATCTATCTATCTATCTATCTATCTATCTATCTATCTATCTATCTATCTATCTATCTATCTATCTGGTTAATTTTAATTTCAATCAGATAAAAAAGAAATAATAAATAAAAATTGTTAATGATTGTTCCCTCAAAATTAAGAAATCCACTAAAAGCAATATTTATTTTTAAATTTTACATTGGAATCATAAATTTAAGAGAACGGAGCACACAATTATAGTGGAACAATTATAAAGCCCACTCACTGCTGTTTTTGGGGCTCTACAGATCTTTTTTTAACATCACTAACTCTGCTCTTTTATCTCTTTATTAATCCACGACTATTCTGCAGCCTGAAATAAAACTGGCAAAAATACTTTTATACTTTTATTATTGTATAATAAATTGAGAGAATCTCAATTCAAGGTTAATGCTGGTTACCTAAATATATTTTCTGCTTTTATTTTTAAATATAAGATATAAGTAAATATAAATATTCACCATCCATTGTGGCAAAGGAAGTAAGTAATTTTGTAGGATACATTTTGGCCATCTGTTTGTCTTGTTTTGAGTATGGAAGAAAATGAAAAAAGGAGATATTTTAGAAAAAATAGCTGTTTGTTTTTCTTAAATATGTTAAGATGCAATAATTGGTAAATTGTTTAAGTGATAGTAAATTTATTACATATTTAGTCAAATTTATTTAATTTATAAGTGAATATTTTCAAGGAAGTTCATCGTACAGGTAAGATGGTAAATCCTGCGTTGGCTCTTCAGCCTGTCGCACCTCCACTGGTGCCCTTAGGTCAGCTGCAGGGCCATCAGCTGGAAACTGCTGCTCACAGATGTTTCGTCCCCTAAACCAGTACATCTCCCTTTGGGGGAGCCAGTGGTATCCTGGGGACGTCTTCGCGCCACCCCCTACTGAAGCCTTCTCTGGGGTATATATTAACAAAAATCACAGCTAGATATAAAATTGGTTTGGGATAATGACATGGGTTCCATTGGATGACAATGAGTCTATATGTTAATTAAATGTTACTGGAATTTTTAAGTCCTTAAATGCACCATTCATATATTGTAAGTAACAAAGCTCACAGTCAATGAGATTTGTGAAAAGTAAAGGGATTAATCGATAACAAATTTAACAGCAGGTCACAGTCAGTGACATAACTGGAATTTGATGGGCTCTAGTTCAAAAAATAAATTAGTTCTCCCAATGTGAAAATTATATTTCCTAGCTACCACGTATTATTATACACAAAGACAAGGGAAGTTTCAGTGACAGGAGCCAGCCATAGCATCCAAATGACCGAAAAGTATTATGAGTCTACTCTGCCATAATAATCTTAGCCATATATTTTTTAATGCTCTCTGGTCAAATTTTATAACAAAAGCAACATCAATGCTCACATAATGGTAGAGTGTTAAAAAATCTGTCCTGAGATTTTCAAGTAAGGATGACTAAAGTTTCGTGTTAAAGTAGTTATACTCACTAATCATGGTGCTGGACATGCTGCATGTTGATTAGAAGATTATAAGAATTTCAAGATAGACAGATAGCCGGGTGGTCATCCCTCATATTCCTTGCTAACAAAATGTTAAAAATTTACTGTGGGAAAAAATGTATGGACCAACAGTCTTCTTCTCAAAACTCTCATCACTACATGATCCCATTCTGCCAGCAGAACATTCAGCATGATCCATTCCATAATAAGTTTAAGGTCACTACTAGAAAAAATGTGGAAGGGGCAATTGACCACACTGAAAACTGCAAGCAATGTTCTTTATGTTTGTAAAGATACAGGACATTGACACAAGTCTTACACATCAGTGTTCAAAACAGATAGATAGATAGATAGATAGATAGATAGATAGATAGATAGATAGATAGATAGATAGATAGATAGATAGATAGATAGATAGATAGATGGTATACGAATGCTAGAGGTCGCTGTCGCCCCTTAAACCCAAAAGACAGATGCTTAGGACACAGAATAAAAGCACCAATATGTATTTTAATGCTTCTTCCTTTAAGCAGTTCCTCCAAATCACCCTACCTACAATAAACAGACAATACCACAATAATAATCACAATTAAAAAACACAAATCTCTCCTCCACACCTCCCAGCAAGCACTGCCACACTCTTCCCAACTCCGGCTTGCTTGCTGGGTTTCCAGCAGTCCTTTAAATAGTCTTTGACTCGGAAGTGCTTCTGTTCTTCCTACCACGTGACTTGCCAGCACTTCCGGGTCAAATGGAGGACTTGTTTTTCTTCAGCCCGGAAGTACTTCTGGATTTCCATCCTCATGACTCAACAGTACTTCTGGGCTATAAGGAAAGAACAATTCCCCCCTGCTCCTTCCATAGCACCTGCGGCACCCAACAAGGCTGGGATAATGAACTCCAGGTCCTAGGATGCCCTGTGGGAATCTAGGGTACTGCTATACTCCAAGGGAGCTGCCATCTAGTGTTTTGGGGGAAGCAATTTTCAAAAGTAGCTGCCTTCCCCCATCTTTTCATTCTCGGGGCATCCTGGCTGGGTTGAGCTGCTGGCCGTCAATCACAGTAGATAGATAGATAGATAGATAGATAGATAGATAGATAGATAGATAGATAGATAGATAGATAGATAGATAGATAGATAGATAGATACTTCCATATACATTTCAATAATGACCCTGTAAATATATGCACTCAAATGAAGTTTAGTGGAAATAGTAGGCAAAATCATCCACACTAGCATTCAATGCCAAACTCCTTTCTCTTTTATTTTCAAATGACAAAATGTCTAATTCATTGAACATGTTCTTTCCTATGTTGCTTCCAGGGTAAGTCTTGACACAGCTGCAGAAACACGTTTAGATGGTGCGGGTACTGTAGGAACAGTGGTGTTAATAATTTGCCAATTACCCTACCACTTACTGGTATTGTCTCTTACCCAGGTGGTTTTTGAACAGCATCTCTGGAAACTGGTAATTTCCTAACAATTTTGAAGTTATTTTGAGCGAGTTGGAATAACCTCTCACCTTTGTGTCCACCAGTCCTGATGAAAAGCTGCTACTTTTTCTACATAGCAAAAAACAAAATTCATCTCAACAGCATATAGCCACTTTCATTTATCATTCCACTGGTTAAAAGAATAAAATGGGAACATGTTTTCATCACCAAAATGTTTACCAGGGAAAACATGTTTGCAAGACTTAGCTAATGTGAGTTAATGCTCCTCCAGCACTTCATTTTTATTCCATTTCTACAACTTGTAAAGGATCCAGAGGCAGCTGTAGGCCCATTGCTACTGGTGCTAGCTAACTGACTAATAGCCGCTTCCTCATTTCTTACCAGCAAGACTGAGTGCCCTGCTGAGGTGGTAGGACTGCCATAAACAGGAGCAAAGCTGATGTTAGATGCACAGTCAGCTGCTAGGTTTCTTTGGCATTTGATGGATTGGTTTGGGGTGACAGAGTGTGGGTTAACTTCATTACATAAAGTGAATATGTTTGCATTATGTATTGTCTGATAAATGTTTGCTAGGGATTGCGGCAGGAGGAGGAGGTTGGGAGCATGCACTGATACAGCGCATTGCTGCTCCCACTGCATGCCAAACCACCTCAGGATTCCAAATTAGGACCTGAGCGCAGCCGTGCAATGGGTGAAACCTCAGCACCACACAAGTTCGAATGGAATGGAACAGTGTGAGGTTTTAACAGTGTCACTCAGCACCCTTAGAAACCCAACTTCCTGTAACTTGAGGAGCTTTAGCTTGCAGAATGAGTTTATTGTAGAAACAGTTAACAGCAACTGAGTGATTTGCTTTTATTGGTGGTGGTGTGTCTACCACATTGCCACACTATCATGTTGTTCCAAAACTGAAGGCCGGGTAATCATAATATTAGCAGTAGCAGCCGTGTACCCCTTGCCCATCAAGTTTGCTTCTTTCCTCTCTATTTTATATTTTTATTTCATACTCTGGACTCCACTTATGTGTTTTGCTTACCTGAGCACCTCTGTAGTGTAAATATCAATAACTAGCATGCTAATCTTGCAAATTACCTAGCAGGGTAGCTGACTATATTGAATTTATCATTGCAGTACATACTCTAAGTAACATTTCCTCTCTGAGATTAAATAATAAGATGTTAAGTTGTCACATTGGCCAAGCAAATACCTAACATTATATAAAAATACAGATTTTGTTGCATTGCTTGAATTGAATTGAATTGAGTCTTTATGATCTTGTAAAGGGTTTATGTGGAAAGTTTCAATAATGAAAGTGTTTTTTTACTTTTAAAGAATGACCACCAACATCGATTAATTAGATGAGGCATATGAACTACATAAATAATCAGCAGTCAGAGGCAAAATCTATAATTCTGAGGTAATAATGACGTCAGTAAATTTCTTATCTCAATGTCAATTATGCAAACATGGAAATACTGTAGAAAGACCCTGGGAATTAACCATATGGTTGCAATAAGCCTGTCTGCATTGCCAAAAGGTCATAATAAAGCAAACAAAAAAATGAAACTCTAACATGAAACAATGAAGTCAAGTGTCAAGTGGCCTTATTGTCATACCATCCATACACAGTAATACAGCATACAGTGTCACGAAATAACACTCACCAGTACCACAATGTAGCATATACATAAACGCAGGACAAGTACAAGACAGGCAAAGAAAAATTCTATGCTATAAATGGATAACTTAATAACAAGTAAGTGAAGAGATAACATCAACTAATAATAATAAACAACAGTAGTAACAAATGGAACAAATGTACAGCATATAAACAAGCTACTAGGAGCAGATCTGAAGGCGGTGGGCAGGACAGAGTTCAGAGTCCAGACAGCCAAAGGATAAAAGCTGTTGCCGTACCTAGCAGAACCAGTTCAGATGCTATAATACCTTCTGCTAGATGGAAGTGGTCCAAACAGACCATGTGAGGGGTTGGCAGTGGTATTATAACAATGCCATAACACTGCAGATTCAATGCTTTATAAAGATGTCGTTAATAGAGTGCAGAGAGGTCCTGATGATCCATTCTGCAGTGTGCGCTGTCTGTTGCTTACGGTCAGAGACACTGAAGTTTACAAATCAGATGGTAATGCAAATGGTCAGAAAAATCATCACTTCTTCTTCTTCTTCTTTTTCTTCTTCTTCCTCTTCATCTTTCCAGTTTCTATGTGGGTTTGATGTGCTTGATCAACCTTTCTCCAAACAATTTGGTCCTATACCTCCTCGTCAGTCAAACTCTTTTCCTTCAGATTTCCTTTTACTTTATCCATCCTCCTTTGGCCTCCCTCACTTTCTCTTCCCCTGTACTTCCATTCCCAGCTGATGAACTTTCCAGCATGTGTCTAAGAAGTGTGTATAGGAAAAAAGTCAAAGCTGCTGCTGTTAGACACAGAATGAGTCCATCTGTCCATTTTCTGCCACTTTCTTTTGACACAAAGTAGAAACTAACATGAGATGGGATGACATTCCGTTTCTGGGTTCTTCACAGGGCAGGAACATACAAAAACACTTGCACACACAGATACACAGATATACTAAGAAAATTGTGTAGTCAACAGTTGCACATCATTAAAAACCCACAGGAACATAAAGAAATTCCAAACTATCAGTTGTACTCTCATTCAACTTGATTAATGAACAATATGCTCACCTATTCAAAATGGAAGTAAAAACCTATTGATAAATTCTTTGTTTTCGTCTCTTTTATGTAAATTCAATTATCTGCATTTCCTGCATTTCTATAATTCACTTTTGGCATGTGAAATTTCACGGCTTATTCTTACAGTATTTCAAATTTTGTGTATTTCAAGCATGGCATTCAGTAAAAATTATTATGATAAGCTATACATTATTTATTCTGGACCAGCATTTTCCCACCCAGTTATTGAGGATCAATATGGAAATAAACATGAAATATTAGACAAAAGATGCTCTAGGCATTTGCATAAAAAGGACACAGAATACCACAAAAAGTTCATATGACCTTTTATCAAACCAGTCTCACTTCTAGATTATTTAAATTTAGCTCTTAAGAAACAAAAAAAAAAAAACCAAAACAATGGAAGATAAAAGTTCTATAATCTCCCCTACGTTATATATTATTTTCCTTTGCATTCTGCTCACAGGATCATGTTAAAGTTAAGAAAAGAATATGTAGTATGAGCTAAAGCTCCTTTGGGTCCATCTGTAGCAAAACTAACTGATGTTCCTTTTGATCTTCAATTACGTACAAATGATAGGGGGATCAGCAAAAGACTTTTACACTGAGCTTCCGCTGCAAGTTTTTATGTACTCTTGACCAGTGAATGAGGGGGGGAGGTGATTCTTCAATTAAAAAACTCAATCCCATGTGAATTACCTTTCCTGTTTATGATGTACACCGATTTCTCAGGAAGTGTCTATCTTACAATGTTTTAGCAAGAAAGTGTTTTGCATGTTGTGAGCAAATTACTGGACAAATGATATGTTGACTATGCAACAGAAGTGATCGCATTGTAACTCATGTGGGCGAGATTTGTTGATCAGTTTCTAAATTGTCTTCTATCGCTATGGAGCATAAGCAGTGTGAACAAGATGCGCAGAAATATAATTATGCCAAGAAAACCAAACATTGTAAATTCAAAAAGGGCAATCAGCTACTGGTTTTGGTCCAGTCTGACCAACATAAATTTCAGGCGAAGTGGATAGGTCTGGCAGTTTTTGAAAAACATGTCTCATGTTAATGATAAATTTAGGATTCCCAGACAACAAAAACCTGTACAAATCTTACATGTTAATCTTTTGAAGGAGTGACACAAACCCTAGGAGGTGTTGGCCACCTCTACCACAGTATCTCAGACAAAGAATGTTTTTAGTGAGGATGTGACAGACAAACAGAAGGCTGAGTTGCTGTCACTGGTCAGAAGCAACACGGATGTCATTTTGGCTGTGCCTGGCTGGACTGAAATTTCTGAACACTAGATCATAAGTGTAACATGGCATTAAAATACAGATGTACCATTATTGTCTTATAGAAGCAACGAGGAAGGTGATACACGAGTAGGTGACTCAGATGCTTGAGCTGAGTGTAATTCATGAGAGTAAAAGTGAGTGGTGAAGTCCAATTGTTCTGGTCCCAAAACTAGATGGTTTGGTGTGGTTCTGTATAGATTTTAGATGCTTAAAAAGACCACATTCACCACTCTGGATAGGTTGTTTGAGTTCAGCTGATGATGGATTAAATTCCGCGAATGCTGGAGCATATCTCGATGATGTGGTAATTTTCAGTAATAATTAGAGGTTGTTTCTCAACCTGACTGCAATTGGTGCGTTACAGTTTGAGGTTGGCTGGTTTGACAGCTAACCCTAAGAAGTGAAAATTCTGTATGTCGGAAGCACATTATTTGGGGTACTCTATGGGGAATGGTTTGATTAAACCTCAGTTGAACTAGATGGGTAAGGTGCTTTCATATCCCCGCAGAACGCAGAAGCAGGTTCAGGATTTCCATGGACTTGCTGGTTATTACAGATGATTCATTCCAATATTTGCACATAGAGCTGCCCCTCTCACTGACCTGACGAAGGGCAGAAAAATAATGCAGCAATTTCTGGAGCAATAAGTTTGAGAAGTTTGACTTAAAGGCCGATTTGTCTTCATTCTTGGTTTTCTAAGGAGTTCATTCTACAGATGGAGGAGAGTATTTTCGGTTTGGGGGCAGTGCTTTCTCAGTGTTCCGATAGGGAAGAACATCCCATCACGTTTCTGAGCAGTAAATTACTCCCCAGGGAGCATAATTACTCAACCATCAAGAAGGAATGTTTGGCAATTAAGTGGGCAGTGGAGGCCCTGCTCTATTACTTGTGGGGCAGACAGTTTATTATAGCAATGGATCATGCTCCACTCCAGTGGCTCTACCAATAGGAAGATATAAACTCCTGACTCACTAGGTGGTTCAATAGTTTGCAGCCATTTGCTTTTGATGTTCACCATCGTCCCAGGTCTGCACATGTCAATGCTGATGTCCTCTCGCATCTGGCCGAACCTGTTGCTTTGCTCATCCCAGTGTGAACAAAGCTGGGGGGGTGGGGGATAGGTGAGATTTTTCAGACCCTGAAAACTCCACAGGTATGCTGTGCATCGACACTCTGTTAACATAGGAAGGAATTGCTTGTCTGTCGTCGAGGCAACC
Organism: Polypterus senegalus; assembly: GCF_016835505.1. Taxonomy (NCBI): domain Eukaryota; kingdom Metazoa; phylum Chordata; class Cladistia; order Polypteriformes; family Polypteridae; genus Polypterus; species Polypterus senegalus. The sequence continues at coordinate 53,819,953 of NC_053160.1, forward strand.
GCTGGTAACAGCCTCGCTGTGTAACGTGCTTGTCACCCAATGGTTGATGCGGGGAACAGTCTAACCTGGCCACTGACTTGGCCCCGTCACTGCTTGTTTGCTGTGTTTGTGTGTATTAAAGTGGTAGCTCCCATTTGAATAAGGACCCTGATTGTTCCTGTTTAAATTGGAATTAAGTTGGTTTTCTTGAAGCCTTTGGACTCAGCATCTTCTGTGCGGTGTAAGACAGTGACTTAAGCGTTACAATATATATTATTGAATTTTCCTCTCTATATTAGAGCATCACATGGAAACCAACACACTTGTTTTAATAAATCTTTGCAGTTATTTCTGCTGTAGTGTTATTTAAAAAGTACACTAATCAGTTTTGATTTTTTTATGCATAAATATCTACAAAAAAAACTTGGACAATTTCACTAAATGTTGCCATTTTCACTGAACCTTTGCACCTTTTAACCTCAATAACTCCTGAACTCAACATGATATCATTGTGATTTTTACTTCTAAAGAATTAGAAACAGTTGCATAACAACATCACTATTGCTTATGTTGATGACAATGATTATTGTGAATGTATAAAAATTTCAGCATGTTAAAAAATTTGCATATGCCACCTTAATTCAGGATGTTCAAAAGAAATGTTATTATTTACTTCATGAGGTGGAAATCATAATAAACAAGAATACCATACCATATCATTTTCTAAGCCCTCTTAATCCTGAGCAAGGTTGCCCATCTCACCAAGCATAAGGCAGGAACAATCTCCATGGACAGGCTGCCAGTCCTTAGCAGGGGACAAACAAGACGTGTTGTGTCAAATATTTCAAGAATTAAAATGTCTGCTTCAATGTAAACTTTAAAGTCTAAATTTTCTCAACTGTAATAGAAATTGAACATTTTTCACCTTTTGATAGAGGTCCATAGAGGGCCAGATACCTAGAAAAATAACAGCACATTTGTAATCACTGACCTTGAAATAGTCTAGAATGATATCTTGTGTTTGAAATGTATCACTTTTAACCTTTTATGAATACCTCTTAGCAGGCTAGGACCATTGGTAAAGAATCAAATATGAAAAATATTATCATATTTGTGAATAGCAACCTCAAAATAGCCGAATCCCTGGAATCGATTGATGTGGCATGCTGAACGTCTGATCTTTTGGTTTTCCTTTTTAGCATAAGGGTACAATTTTCTGCATAAAATATGGTCCGAAAATGGCCTAAAACTAAGAGTTTTATTGGTCTAGAGGGCAAAAATAGGAGGAACCCTAAAGAAACTCAATGTCTTGCTTAAGAAGATATTTAACACACGTCGAAAGGTGAGCCAGGAGGCACCGGATAAATCTGTGGACAGATGTGAAATGTCCAGATGTGCAGATTCCACATTTTTATGGACATTCTATGCCTCAAGCAAAAAAGGAATTTTGTAAAGAGGAATAATGGTTTCCCACTTGTTACCTACTAGATCTAATGCAGTTACAATCTGCCTGTAAGAAGGTTGTCTTCTACAAGTAAGAGGGATTATTTGGATTAAATTAATTTACAGTCTTTAGAGGATAATTCTACATTCATACATTATTAAGGAAATTGGTACCTGACCAAAGCTTTATTGTGAATGGTAGGTAGACATTTAAAAATCTCAGAGGGTTGAGAACTTTAAAAACAAGTCTCAACAAGAAAATGAGATTAAAAAAAGAAGCATAATTATGTAGTTAACCTAATATTAAGAGCAAAAACTAGCAATTGTGATGTACTTCTGACCTAAGGCTCAGAAGCAGGTACTGCCAGACTTTATTAATAATTTTATAGAAAACTCTGCTAATCACTATACTCCTAATTTAGGTAGTACAAATGTCAAAGTCATATTATTGATTCTTTTACTAGAACACCTTCGTCACAATGATAGCCAAACACCTCACTTCTTATCTTCTTTAGTTCAGGTAGATTTAAACAAGGGGCTCCAGAACTGACTGGAGGGGTACATTTGTGCATCATGCTTCAGCTCTGCTGGTGCTCAAAGGCCTTTCAAAGGCTGCATTTTCAGATGAGTCTGCCTTACGCATGCATAGCTCGGTTTGCAGTTTTGTGAAGGCCAAAAGTGGACCTACTGTACATATGACAGCCAAATCAGCAACAATATATAAGTGTAGGGTCTGCTTTACAAACAAATGAAACAGTGAACCATCGACCCATTTCTTGACAGCTTACCAAGGTTATGGGTTATGTGGACAAACAAAACTTAGACCAGAAATGTATTTAAAAATGAAATGTTTCCTCTCATCTCTAAAAGCGAACTTTGGAACAACGTAAATTACTATAATCTATATAAGTAAAACCGTAAGGTGTTTGTATGCATGTTTGTCAGTCACACAAAAATGGTTGAACTGCCTTGACATGATCCAACTTGAACTATAGGCTTTATGGCATATCAGGTAAAGTGGTTGTAAAGGGAAGATGCGACACAAAAACTAATACTGACATGGGGACTGCAATTCCCATCAGGTAGCAGGAGTACACTGGGGCTGATGGGAGGACATCGCCATCCCCAGTGCAGGCAAATGTTTCCATTGGCCAAAGTGGTACCTCATCTAAGACCTCAGGTAGATGGTTTTCATCTCATCTAACGTGAATAACAATTTTATTGTCTTGCTGGATTACATCTTTTGTTTAAGCAGTGGCGTAGCTAGGGGCGGGCGGAGGGGGCAGTTTGCCCTGAGCGGCACATTTTTGGGGACGGCATTATTGGCCAAAAGGCTCAGTACAATTCGCGTGTAAGCAGCAGGGTTTGGAAAAATATCACTCATGAATGAAAAAAGGAAACTTCTCTGATTTTTATCCAAAAATGCTTCAAAAATCATTTTCAGACTGTCCTTCTGTGACGGCATCAGACACAGCAGTTGAAATTTATGAGGCAACAACAAAAATAAACATAAACATTACACCGATAATAATTCCTAGGAAGATAAACAACTAATTTACATTTTATAATTTTCTTTCGTTATCAGTCTGAATCCATTCTTGTTCTGCACAGAAAACATCCAAACACTTATCACTTGTACACTACACTGGTTCTGGTTTTCGCAGCGTAATTATATTAAACTAATAATTACAACACGGTTTATCAGTGTGTCTATATTATACTCTTGTCTAGTTGATGGTTATAAATAATTATATGTGAAAAAGTATTGCTGTTTCTCTATATACAAATAAATTTATGCAAAATTTATCTTAATTTTTCTCTATACGCCATTTTCATTTTCTATTTAAATAGGTTAACATATTCAGATATGTTGGAGGGCGGCAAATTGAAGCACCGGCCCACCCTACCCCGAGCGGCACAAACTCGAACTACGCCACTGGGTTTAAGAGAACATCTTTTTGTCTCTCTGGTGTTGTGTTAAGTCAGGATTCCCAAGCTACAGGTTTTCATTCTAACCCTTTTCTTAATTAGTAACCTGTTTTTGCTGCTAAATAACTTCTTTTAAATTAATTTTAATTGACTTGTTTCTTTTAAGATTTGTTCCCTGGAGTTTCTTCATTGTTCCTCTGAATTGCTTCATTTCTTTCCTTAAACAGAAATGAAATGTGAAGTGAGTGAGCCAACAGAAGACCAACTAAGTCAGGTCCTCAAACTCCAACCAATTTCACTCCAACCAGTTTCTTAATTAGGTGCTGATTCTTCTTGTTAATTAAACTCATTTTTTAATTCCATGGCCTGTTGCTGCTTTCATTATGCATTAGTAAACATTTCTTTAATTGTTGATTTCTCTTTTCTAAGAGCACAGTTAAAATGTTTTGTGAACCTGACAAGATCAGCATTCCTGAGACCTTTACCTTTCTTTATTTTCAGATATTGTATGATGGACACCAGTTGTTTTGGTTCATTTTGTATCTCATTATTGTTTGGCTGCTAATTAAGGAAAAAGAAACAATTAAGGGGTCCGAGTCTTCAAGAGCAAGTCAATTAAAATTAATTCAAAAGGTGCACTAATTAAGAAAAGGGTTAGAATGAAAACCTGCAGCCACTGTGACCCTCTAGGACTGAAGTTTGAGAACCCTGTGTTAAGCCATTTCCAAAAATCATTTTTTTTCCTACTTATTTATAGGTACTTTTGGCAAGTCATTTTTATTACATGTCATTTTCTCAGTCAGACAGAACAGAGGACTGCCTAAAAAATATCTAGTTAACTTATAAAATCAACCATTATTGATCGTTTTCTTTAATTAAGAAATTGGACTATATATTGTGAAAGTGAAACTTTATTTTAACAGCATAATACAGGATGAAAGCAATGCAAAACAGACATAATTATCAAATAAAAGTGAGCTTAAGCATAACAAAAAGAAGATGGTACAGTAGTTGTGGAAACAAGAAAAACAAAAGAATGTGCCTCTCATACTAGGCGAAAAATCCAATTGTAAGACAATTCAACAGAGCAATTTTATTAAAATCCCTTGGGGAAATTTGGAAATGATTACCAAGAAGAACAAGCAAGCAACAATAATTTGAGGTCGCTATGATAATGTCAAAATATATATTTTTCGAGCCTTTTCATGTTTTATTTATGCCAGACCTCTAAAAAAAAACAATTTCAGTATAAAAGTCCGATTTGAAATAAACGAAGCACATAATGGATTTATTTTTTATGTTAAAACTTTCTGTTAAAATGTATAGTATGGCTTCATTTGTCATCTTTGAAATAGTCTGAAATGCTGAAAGAAAAAAGGGGAAAAAAATGAAAAACCTAAAAGCATATACAGAATATCAGACACTGTTCTAACCACCCAAAGCTACAGTCGAGGGATGAAACTTGACACCATTCAGCTTGTCAAAATGTGCACTGAATGATTTGTGCTCATTTAATACTTTTCACCTTGTTTAAAATATGTAGAGTGTAGTATTTCATTCTCTTCAGGCCAAAAAATGACTGTAACTGATGGACAGATGGCTCTTGCTGTAGTTGACATAATAAATGAAAAAAAACAATGCATGTAAACGCAACATGTGAAAAATGTGTACTAAAAAGTAAAACTCTGCTTTGCAACTATATGTTCTCCTTTTGAGAGCAAATATGTAATACATTACAATACACTAATAACCCGGTAATGCTATAATAATCTTCATTACTTTTATTAATACTTCCATTACAATGGATGAATAGTTTCAAGTTTAGATTAGCCACTACACAATAATGCGCCGCTATTGAGTAAATTATTGTTAAAAGATGTATTATACAGTATGTTTATTATTGGCTTTTTATTAGTTATTATAAAGTGTTATCAACAAATGAGCTCTCATTTAATGATGTACACAAACAAGCACTTGAATGTATAGAAACTAATAATCTGTATAACTTCATTAATGTTATTAATGACCTATTAAGGAAATTTATTATAGAGTGTTACAAATAACCTCTCCAGTACATTGGGTTAACTGAAAAAGGCAAAACCAGAATACACAATCCCTCCAAAAAATACTCCCTTGTGGATTTCCTTATATTGCCAATCACTATCTCTTGTTGCCAGGAAGGTTGGTGCAGTTGTCTCGCTGAGCCAGAGAGGAGAACGGTTGGGAACCTTCGCTGTTATGGTGCGTTTCTGCACCCACCATACAATGAACCACTTCAGGATCTCAAATTAGGCCCTAAGCGCACCCATGTGGAACGGGTGACACCCCAGCACCACACTACTTCGAATGGAATGGAACGGTGCGAGGCTTTTTACAGTGGCTGGAGTGCCAATCCTATCCCATGAGTTCTCCCGGCAAGTTGGAGGACCTTCATAATTCTATGTATATACGTCTGGAGACAATTATGAGTGAATTTTGCTTAAAGCTGTGTGGGAACAGTTAGATGGCTCACCACCGACTGTCACATTTCTAAACCATTCCAATGCATGATGAAGGGGGTACTCAAAGAAGAAAGGTGGATTTGGAGCTGCAAAGAAGAATAAAGGTGCTCATGTTAACCTGGTCTGACAGAATAGCAAGCTTCCGATTACGATAAACTGTCTACGGTCGAAAAGTCTCCTAAAAAGACCCATCTTAAACATTTCAATGAGTGTTGCACATGATTACCTGTTGCAGGGGATAAACCTTCTAAAAATTCTGTAACATTATTTTATACATTGGCATTCGAAGACATCAATGAGCCAATGGTAAAAGTGAACAATACGTTATTACAGGTGCTGTGTGTGCTCTCTGTTGTTCAGTTACAAGAGTAATGAAATCGAGGTAATGCTAACAGATATGGCAGCTCTATGCATGAAAATATAAATTGCAAGATATGCATTTGAAATAAACAATGTGTCACATCTCATCAAAAAGGAAGAGAAAATCAGTGCCGCTAAGAGAGTTGATAGCGAAGAGCCGCAAGAGATGCAGATTTTGGTGCACTAAACACACAAATCAGTAAATGTTTGTAATGACACCAGCAGAAGCACGGACAAAGCTGCACAATCTCCATCTTCTTACTGCACATCTAAAGTAAGTAAACATTACTGTCTAATTGGAAATGCAAACGTGCCATGCCAGAATATAGCTGCTGCATTTTAAAACGTAGTATTATCTACACAGAACTGTGTATTTACTGTTTTTATACCATAAAATGCTGCAATATTCAAAATGAGAGATTTTTTAGCAGGCAGAAACACTTTGAAATGCATGTGACCAAGAACCCGCAGTGTCCTACATGTATGCGTGTCTGTCTGTTGGTCGGTCAGTTCTGTTGCTGCACTCATTAAAATGTACAAATTAACCCCAAAAGCTTTCGTTACTGAGCTCCTGAACGGATAATAACAATTTTAGTTTCATTTTCTGGCAGTTTCAAGTCTTAAGCTCAGTATCTTTTCCTATCATCCTGAATCCATGGCATGGACTGGAGGAATTGCAGGCGGGTGTTTTAGGATTGCACTGGCAGGTTCTGCTGCTATTCGCTATAAACGTTTTAACATGTTGTCCCCAGACGTGAGACTAGTAATGCAATAGTTCAGGCTTCCACTTCATTGCTTCTGGAATCCAGGCCTGGACATAAGACATTTCACAAATGAGAGAAGACCATTCAGTGCCATGAAAGCTCCTTTGGTTAGCTAATAGCTAAGCTGACTCAAAGCTTCATCCATATACTTCTCAAAGGTTGTCAAGACCTTGGTAGTTTCTTCCAGATTCCTACAACTCTTCCCATTCTTGTTAACTGTGGGGGTATACTCCAGGTTCATTATTTAATTTTCCACCGATACCTTAAAGACAAGCGTGTTAACTTAAAAGACTGTTTAGGATGGACCCTAAACTTAACCAATATGACTAAACAAGTGTACACATGTGTTAAGTGTATGATAGCCTGGCAACCCATCCATAGTAAATTGCTGTGCAAAGCCTGTCGCTACTTGCACAAGCTAAGGCAATAGTTTAATATATACTGCCACTTTACATTTAAAGAGTGGGACAAATATAGAATGAAGTAATCATTATGGGTTTCAGGGGTACAGTCTATTCTGTGCATTTTACCTGTAAATTTTGTATCTAATAGAAAACAAATACTTCCTAAAAGTGACCAAAGAGGAAACACATGCAAACATTGGGCAAAGGCAATTTTACACAGTTACAGATCACCGGGCAACAAAATATTGTATTAATACACTCACTTCAATAGTTTAATCTTTTATTTATGCAACTAAATAAAATGTGTAAATATACACCTTTGCGAAATGAGTGACAGGCAGAATAAATAACAATTCTGAATACCTGTGTATGAGAGGACACATACTTGACAGTGCAAAGTAGTAAAGGCAGAAAAGAGTTTAATGGTGCTCAGCACAGAAAATGCTCCAAAACCTTAGTGATGTAAAAAGAAAGAAATAAACCCTATCTGATCTAAAATGCATACAACTTTAAAAGTGTTTTTATTGTTTATTGTTAGCTTTTTAGATACTATATTTTATATAGTGCATGTAACAGTTTTTTTAAAGTGTACTGGTATGTAATTTAACAAGTATGTCACAAGTTACCAGTTTTATCAATTTTAAACAGTAAAGGGGTTTTCTGATACAGAAAATACACTACAATATTTAAAAAAAAAAAAAAAGACATCCTCACCGACCTTTCTAAAGTTAATTTGCCACCATAGACTATCATTCATACCACCCAGATGTTTCATTTCAGGTCAATGCATGTGGGGATTTTTTCAAGATTAACAGATGCATTGTATTAGGCTGTTTTCTTTCATTTTCTTTCTTTCTTTTACATTAAAACCTCAAATTAGAATATTCCACTGTCTCTGGGATTCCCAACCCCCCAGTTACATAAAAATATCCTCCAGGTTCAGAAAGAAATAATCATTAATGCATGATAGGGGTGAAAATTGAAAAAAATAAAATAAAATAAAGTTCTGTTAACTTAAGCAAGCTTTGTCCAACAAAGCATTTTATATAAATTCTTTGTAATACATAAAACCAAAAAAAAAAAAGTTTTGTCATTGCAAAAAATGAAAGTATATTTTAATAATTAATAATAAAGCCAATTGTTTCTGGGTATGCAGCGAGGCATCTTGTTAAATATATAATGGAACAATGACACAAATAAAAAATGAAAATAAAAACAAGCTTATATTAATGGTACAATTTAAAATAAAAATTCAGCACTGAATGGAAAAAGCAGAAGTTTTGCATAGCACAATTAGCGTAAAATGAAGGATGAGCAGAAAATGTTTGGTATTTTAGGTTCTATTACATAGTTTTGCTTCAAGTCCTTCCTTTACTATGTACAATATGATATACCATGTCGGTCTTTCCTGCTTTTAGTCCAAAGATCAGGGGAAACAGTCATTCACAAGTTTCCACTAGTGCTTGAGAGGAGGAAAAAAAAAAAAAAAAAAATCAGTATCTTGAGGTTAGATTTTACAAAGCTGTACCACATTCGTAGTCAAGTCCTCTCAAGAGAAGTTTCAGTTACTTGAAAGTGCCATTTTGCTACATAAATCACCTGGTCCAAGCACTAAAAATGAAGGCTGGACTGATGGGGGAGGAAAACTGGGTGCTTCCCATCCCAAACAGGGTAACTGGTTTTATATACACACACACACACACACACGCACACAAGAACAAACAACAAAATTTGAAAAATAATAATTAAAAAAAAAAAAAAAACAACACCATCTGTACAAAAAAAAGTTCTTGCACCCCATGTCTCAGCGTTTGACATTCCAGCTGGTAAAGCTTTGAAAAGAATGTAAACAAGCACCATTAAGAAAAGGCCTCTGTGTCCTCCGACCAGGAGATAGTATAGCAGTCCCATTTTGTGCTTTTATTTCTTAATAGTTTATTTCTTTCTCTTTTTAAAAGCACTAGAAAATCAAAAAAGTACATTCACAGCTCAACACCGTTTACTGTCGCTTTCTTTCCTTCTCCAGCTGAAATGTGCAGTAGGCTCATGTCAGGCCTGATAAAACATACACAGGCATTCTCAGCTCCAAAGGCATCCTTTGTATTCCTTTCAAGAGGCCATCAGTCCATTTTGTCCAGCATAAAGCATGTTGCCTTCATCGTCTTTGCTGTGCATAAACTGGGTATGCTAGAGTCACATTCAAAGAGTCATTGTGCTGTACAAGTGATGTGTGCTGGTAATGAAGCACCAGTTCTTTAAGGGAATTATACAAGTTGTATGGCTCTGCAAACCCATATCCTGTAGGAGTCTTGTTGATGACACAGTGCTTCACTTCATTGTCCACACTATAAAATAAAAAAAAAACAGAAATACATGTCAGACGCATAAGGTTTTTATGTTTAATAATTTTAACTGTTCTTCAAAGAGCAAACATAGAGACACATAAGTAGAAACCTTAAGTACTGATAATTGTGATGTAATTCAGCAAAATATAAAAATAGATGAAAACAATAAAACACCCCAGCCTTTCGTTTAGACCAAATTAATTAAAAACTAAATTGAACCTAGTTCACATGGTTATAATTTAAAACCTTTCCTTAAAAATTCTGACCTTAAGAGTTACAGATTAAGCACAAATTATACATACACAACACTACAGGCATAACAGCCTTGCTTGCTGCTCTCCCGGACAAGGAATGTCCCATCTCTCTTTCCTCGGAGCAAAGCTTCTGCTTGAGTTCTGTTGATGTTCCCCAGCTTCCATAAATGCTCGTTGTGGTGAGGCAAGTCTTCTTCATCTTCCACCATAGAGTATTGGCTAAAATAAGTAGAACAAAACTAAGCTTTCACATATTCTCTTTAAATGCAATGCTGTAATTAAGAAAAAACAATATACACTTACTCTTCTGTATTATCATTCTTCATGCACAACCATTCATTGAGTTTCTTTTGCCTTACACCCTTTTGTGTTAACCACCTGAGAAAGACACAAAAAACAGAAAAAAGGTCAAAAACTGAAATGCATAATCTGTAACAAAGATGATGTATGGCCATAAAACAAAACATTAAAAAATACCACAATAACCACATGCATACTTACAATAAGTACTGGTCTCTTGTTTTTCGGAGCTGAATAAGGTCAGGCTTGATACTGTTCATGCGTTTGTCAATCTCACGGTAATCTGATGCTTGTTTCTTTAAATCCTCTTCCAAACGCCGTTTGCTATCTACAATTTCACTGATTCGAGACTTCAGCTTCTCATAATTCACCATGATTCTGAAAGAGACAAAGAAGGCATTGCAAGTTAAACACCTCACAACTGAAACATTTAACAATTTTTTTTAATATCTGAATTTTTGATACTCCTTTCACGACAGTTAAAACTGTATTTGTCTTGTACAGTAACATACTTATAAGTAATGTTTTTCACCTATAACTAGATAAAATGTAATGTGTACCTTTGAATTTCTTTTTCATTTCCTTCTCTCCTGAATTTCTCTATGTACTCTTTGCTGTATCGTTCCTGTGTTTGGCACTGCTCTTCAAAAATTTTGATGGTCTCATTAAAGGCTTCAATAGCTGTTCTTTTCATTTGAATCTCCTAATTAAAAGAAATTGATAAAAAGAAAGTCACCATCTGTATATTGAATGCTTAAGGCACAAATCAGTATCCCGATATTAAAGACAGAAAATTATACATACACACACACACACACACACACAGTATATAGTATTATAAAAATATATACACAAAATATATAAACAGTACACAGTTCTCATCTGAATAACATAGAATTATAATTAAAACAGTATAATGATAAGAGGCTCAGTTCAAGTTAAACAATAATAAATAATATAAAACATTACAAGATACATTCTTAATATTGTGCATCTTAAGGAGACTAGCAAAATACTTACTTGTGATGTTCTTGTATAGTCTTCATATAGTCTATCATACTCTTTGTTTTTTTCCTGATACAGGAGATGATATTCATGTAGTTTCTTGCCCACTGCATCTATGCTATCTTCTTTTACAACCTGATCCTGCAAATCAGAGATAAATACAACTTTAACACACACACGTTTTTACGGTTACTATTGTAAAAAAGTATGTATATTTTACAAATAAATCCAAACACATTAATCAACAGGAACTGAAAAGAGCCATACTACATTTTAAATGTATGTATAAAGCATTGAGAATAATAATAAAATAAAGTCACAGAAATGCAGCAGAGATAGACACCTGTTACACAATTTTACTAAAGCAGATGCCATATCTTACCTGCTGGAACTTGGACACAGGGTATAGCAGCTTCACATCTAACTTAGGGTTGTACTGAGCAAGTGAATCATGGCGATAATGGTTTATGAGCTCAACCACAGAGTTAAAAGTAAGTGGGTCTGAAAAACCATATTTTCCATCTCGATGAAATATCTTAATAAGTTTGTTGTTTCCTCCTTTCCTGTTCAGAGCAAATTAAAACAGATGCACATTATTAATATACAGTGCCATTATTTCCATGAGCTCACTCTTAATTCTTCTTCCATGAAAGTGATTAAAAAAGTAAATATATATTTTCAGGTTACCTTAATGTTAACGTATAATCTCCATGCATTTTCGTTGAGGCATCACGAACTAAGAAAGTACCATCTGCTGTGTCCCTCAACTTTTCATTGACTTCTTCCCTAAAATAAAGATGATGAAATGTTATGGATTGTTGTGCAAACACAGCTTTAATGCTGGATAAAAAGGAACAGCACTACACCCACTAGAAACAGATAATATGAAGTTATCACTTCAGTTTCTTCTTCAGAACTTATTTAGGCACACGTTTTTACACTAAAGGCTAGAGCAAAACTCATTAGATGTCTAAATGAAATCTGCATTTTTAATTTTTAATTTAATTTAATTGAATTTAAACTAGATTACTATTTTATCCTGATATAAACTGGACTCAGACATGCACACAACCCCTTTCAAGGCCTGTATCTAAATAACTACTTTCTTGAGCACTGAACAACTGTTTTTACTTTGTGTTCAGTTTTCATCATGCTCCTTTAAATCTTGAAGGTGTTAAGGTATACACAAAAGAACACACAGAATTTATATACCTGGATATATCACCCCAGTACCATTCTGCCTCTTGCAGGGACATGTTGTTATTCATACCGTTGTTTGCAACTGCAGTGGGCTTAGGAGGTTTCGGAGGCAATGCTGTTGAAGAAAAATTAAAGTATGTTACATTATACATCCTTTAATAAACATCTTGTTTCCAGACTATCTAAAATGATTTGCTAAAATATTTGTGGAATCTGCTTTTAATACACAACAATTAAATAAAATATATGAATTGTGCAGTTTCAATAGCCTCAGGAGATGTTAAGCTGTGTCTGTCTCACTGCATTACTTATTAGTCTCCCTTATTTTCACAAACAATTTTCTCTCAGCGGTTAGCATGGTATTTGGTAGAATTTCCTAACTTAATGAAAATTCTAGTCAATAATTACCAAATTACTCAAGAAGTTTCCTAAACAAACATGCCATTTCTCTGCAGTTCTATGAAATAAACCATATGCAGCAAAGTTCACTTTCTTTCAGAATTTCACTCCACTCTAATAATTTATAATCACACTGAGGCACTTGTTAAGAAGGCAATATGACAAGAAAGGACATGGTGAACGATCTTTTTCAAAGACAAAAGAAACAACAGTGCCATGAAAGCAACTTAGCATTCATATAGAACGTTTTCAAGACTCCCTTCAGAAAGGTCTGTCTTAAGTATGACATCTGATTTTAAAGTACAGAGCTTATCTGCATTGACAAGTCAAAGCTACAATGATATACTTTGCACCAAACAGTATATAATTCACCTTTGAACATTAATACAAACATTCATTTTATCTTTTAATAACCTAAATGTTAAAGAAAAAAGATGCAGAAATGGCAATATACTTGGGTTAGCTTCGATGTGCTTTCTAATACTTCAATCATTTCATTACAGAAACTATCATTTTATCTGATATAAATGATCTACAGCACTGAAAATTTAAAAGACTGCTATAAACTCATACACTTCTACATAATTTTCTATTATCTCATATAATAATACATAAAAGCCCATTTAATTTAAGTTGTTTGCTCTTCAAATAAAATTGCTCTCTTTGTATTCATGAATGGAAAAACCTAATCTTATTTTTATATTCATATTGAAAAGCACAATACACACACAATAAAAATCCAAACACACAGAAACACATGCACAATAAGGCATAAAGATTATGCAGGCAAACATCCTCAGACAGCTAACAAAGACTTGACAAAAGAACCCCTGTAATACAGCATTACTGCAGTGGGTTACCTGGAGGATCCATTTCTATATAAAAAAGGAGATCAGCAGTGCAATTCATGTCAGTTCTTGGATAATCTGTCTCTAAATCTTCCATGTTACACACCGTGTTGTGCATTGGTATCCAAGAAATCAATGATCAAGTCCACAAATAAGAAAAGCAGCAGTGTTTCTTTGTAATGGTGTCTTGGAATTCATTTTAAAAGCTATAAAAGGCTGCACAGTAATCTGTTACATCAAACAGCCCAGCCAATAGCACAAGAATATTGTCCCCAGGCTCCTCCTGCTTCAGTGCCTGCTGCACCTTTCATTTCCCTTCAGCAATGATGTCATTTTAAAAGCTCTCTGTCTGCTTAACAGAATGAAACCTGAAAGCCTCATATGCTGCTTTAGACCAGTACATATAATTACACTAAAAAGGGACTTGTATATAATAACAAAAGAAATCAAAGCAATGATTTATCAAATAAGATCTTCAATGTATTTTTTCAGATCATTTGATTTCACTGCTGTTCTGCCTCAATAAACTATGTGCAGGTTTATGCCTGACCCCAGAGCTGACAGGCTTGAATGCAGCTGTGTGTATTCTCCTCTGTTGAATGGACAAGCACGTCTCTAACTAACAAATAGCCTCGTAGCACTGCTGTACCAAAGCTAACATATTTCAGAACAATAAGAGTACTTAAAATAAAATCCTCTAAAATATTCTATAAAACTGAAGATATTTTAAATTTTTAAAATATACTTGCTCTTATACTTCAGCATTGGCTATGACACATTGTATTACACACACAAAAAAAGAAACACACACTTCTGACTGGCAGTATTAAGTTATAATTATAATAATTCCTTGGTCAGTAAATATCTATTTTAAATGAAAAATAGAGGATATATAAACAGTTACAATTTGCAATATTTTACCCAAATCACATTTACAAATATAATAGAATGACGCTAAGGAAATCCAGTCACAGTACATTATAATAAACCTTCTAAGCTCTTAGATTTGTTATGCAGTAGTAAAATTCAGCATGCTCACTGCACAAGAAATATACATAAATGCACAAGTGACATGTTCAAAAAAATCCCAACTGACATATCTTTATAATTCATTCTATTAGGATTAAAAAGTCAGCAACCTGGAAAATACAAACTTGCATCCTACAATATAGCTTTTGCATGTCTCTAATCATGTCTTGGCACAATTAGATTAGGCAAAGGAAATAAAACCTGTGACAAGGCACAACGATTTTGAGAGAGTGATTGATCTAAATTCATTTGATTCTTTTTCCACTCTTCTCACAACCAACCTAACAGACCCAACAAATTATACATTCTGAATGTAGAGCCTAATAGGTCTCTGTTAGTTAACAACACAGGACAAGAAAAAATCTAAAGCCAACAAAAATGAAGCACCAATATCTAATAAGATGATTAATATGAAAGGTTTAAAAAAAAAAATGATGTGGTCCTATAGGTAACAAGGTGTGAGTAATAAATCTTAATCTTCTTGAAAAAAGCGCTGATATAGGTCAGGAATTTCAAATACCCTCAGGGTGATTGAAGAGTGTGGAGAAAACACCCTTACTTGCAATAAACTGGTCTAGCAAGCACTTTCAGGACATACTACTACTTTAAGAAAAAGGAAAAAAAAAAGGTCAACCAAAATCTATGCAATATATAGAAACTTTAATACCAATTAATTTACTACAAAGTAAAACCAAAAGGAAAAAGTACTTTAATACTAAGTACATACAAATATATAAAACACTTCTGTTCTCTTAGACCATGTCATTTTTTTACTTACTTTGCAAATTGTGCATTTTCCAAAATACTGTATTTTGTAAAAAATACAAAAAGTGCCTTAAATTTCCTTCAAAACTTCCATTAAGTATTGCAAAAAAAAAAAACAAAAAACAAAAATAAATTCCAAATAAAAGAATACTTCAGGCTTCAATTTCCACCACTGTTAAATGCAAAAAAGAGCTTCTGCAGTATTTAAATAGTAACTGTACTGCTCCTAATTAAAACTCCAGTAATCCAGTAATACCACAGGTGCTACGTGCAGCAACGTACGGAAAGTGCAGGCTGAGTTAATGATATAAAACTTGGAAGCAGCCAGGAAGATTCTATAACTCGTTGTAGAGTTAATGATTACAGGAATGAACCTGGTGTCATTATGGGCTGTACTCAGAGCAGCTCCCACTTCTCTTAACTCTTGATAGAGATCTGTGTCTTATGATTAACTCACACTGTCGGAAATATTTGCTGAGCTGGTGGTTTTAGCTGCTAGAGGTAGGTGGCAGTAAAGAAAGAGTGTGTGTGCGTGCATGTCTGCGCGTGTGTCCAGCACTTGGAGATTCAGTTCATTTAAGTTTAAGCTGTCATCAGCAATAACTCTTCACTTAAAATTTCAGTTTTCTGATCCCAACAAATACACTACACACAAGCTACTTCTGAACACACCAAAGACCATTTAACTTCTTAGGAATACCATTTCATCATTAGAGTTTCTTTTATTACACTTGATAAACAAGAATAACTTAAAGTAACTTATAAAAGACTAGAAGCACAGAAAATAGGATTACATAAACACAATTTTTTCTTTCATTGAAGGGTTCTCTACTTATTTTTTAAGAAGCTGAAACTGTAAACTCTTAAATGCTTAAGCTATCAATTAAATTAAAAATTACTTCCAATACCACCAATAACAAAAAATTAAACTCCTCCAGTTCAAACAATGTGGTAAAAATCCAGATAACAAAAAATCTAACAAAGGCATATATGCATGAAAGTCAGTCATATATTGCCAAAAAACTCTTTTGGACAATACAAATAATATCCTTAGAAGCAAATGTTAAACTGCACACCAGTAAGCTGTTTCAGATTAAAAAAAAGTTTTATTTTACACAATACCTAAAACAATCCGAAAAATCACACTACATCAAACCAAAGCCAGTATATGTATGAAACTGAACCAAACGAGAGGCACAAAAGTCATTATAAAGCAACATATAAAGCCAAATGAAAACCATTGAGTAAGCCAGAGGCCTCATTTCAATTTCAAAATATAAGAATAGATGGATAAAGCCTAAATTGACTGCACAGAAACAATTAACCAAAAAAAAAAAAACTAAAATAATAAATTAACATTACCTTAATATCAAAAGACATGTTGCCCCTTTATAAACATTATGCCTGCAATTATTTTCATTATATCAAGAACCAGAACACAATCAAGTTATTCGGTAATGATTAATAATTATATTGTGTTAAGGTAATCTCTCATTTCAAACAAAGCGACCCATCAAATCTTTGCGACAGAAACATGAAACAAGTCTATCATGATGACACAATGGGACTGAACTTAATCCTTCTCAAAGAAAGAGCACCCTCTGCTGTTACAAAGTTACAACACCAGTCTTTCTGTTACATAAGGATCTGTATAATAAATGAAAACCCAGGAGATGATAATGTATGATTTGATAATATTTTATACGTTTTACAGACAAAATTATACATTTTACTGCATATCTATGAATTAAGAATAAAACAGTGTAATGAAAATAGATATGACTTATAACTGACAATTAGACTAAAGACCAATACAGTGAGAAAAATAGGGGGACTAAAACTTTGAAAAAGCTCAGTAAGATCACCCTGGCTCTAATTTATGCCATGGTGTTCCACGGTTACATTTAATATCGTGATTACTATCAGAATAGATTCATATCTTAGTAACACCAAATTTCCTCATTATTATTGTCATGTAATTCAATAGCCTAATTACTATGACCATTTCAAAGTAAAACAAAATGAAGTTGTAGGTAATGTATAAATGGAGACTTATTTTCACTAAATATTATATGCTACAAATAGTCCTTTAATAAAAAGTAATTGATAAAAAATTCAAACAAATGCACAACTGTAGATTAGTGTTTTCACATCATTGGCAAGACTAAATTCAGTAAAAGAAAGCAGAATATCAGCAAAACAGAAACGGTAATCAGGCAACAAATTCAATTATAGAGATCTGTCATCTTGCAACCAAAAATGTGTGAATATGTTACTGAATATGCCAAGACCAATATGGTCTGATGCTAAAATAATTTATTTTTTAATTTTAATTTTATTGTCTAGATATCGGTAAACAATTACTAAGCAGACAGGCTCAGACTTTCAACCACGTCTTCTAAAAGTTACACCATAACAACAGTTATTCAGAAACATCTGATAAACAAATTTTGACATTAAAAGCATTCTGAATGCTTATAATAATAAACAAATTCCTACTATGTTGCAGATTCTTGACAGTGCAAAACTTCCAGTGTAACATGCTATATTACTAAGTTTAAAGTAATGCTTTTTAAACCAGTATCACCATCTTCCCACAAGTCTGCCATCTTGAAGATAGTTCATTTTAAACTAACAATGTATCAAATTCTTTAGCACATTACTTAATTTAAAAAGCATAGCAATCTAGCAACATGCAGAAGGCTCCAAAACTTTAAAATGTACCAGAGTTGCACAGAGTTTAAATATAATAAACAAATTCTTACCTGGGGCAACCTGACTTTCATTCCATTCGCTGGTTATTAAAACTTCTATTATCTTTATGTGATGCTCAGGATTTGAATCACAGCTGTTTTAAGAAAACACAATTATTTTACAAACTAAGCAATTACAAGTGAAGATGAGAGGGTAAAACTAAAAACATTAAAAATAAAAGTGTACCTTGCTGCCTGATGCCTGAACAGCAAAGGGCTGAAAACTTCAGCCAGAAGTCTTGCAGTTAGCAAATTTTTGCTTGAATGCTGGCACACTCTACAACAATGCTTGACTAGATAATCAAGCGTAAGCCAATACTGCTGAGGCACATTGGGTGACCGGACAATCCTCTTCAGCAGCTGGGCACACTCCTCTGCATTTTGTACCTCTGCCAGAAAGAAAGATGCTGCTTTGTTAAACTGCCTAGAAATAACCAACACTTCAGTCCAGCAATGAAAAAAACAATCAGCATTAATCCTATAATTACAAGTATCCTGGAGCAAAGTCCACCATTAAACAAACTGTACAAGCAGCATTTCTGACCAGTAATTAGTAAAGACTAGAGGAACTTAATGCATGTGTATACTTAATATATGGTTGAGATGGTAAAGAAAGATAAAGCTGTTTGTTGCACCTTTTTTTTTTAATGCTAATATAACAAAAACAGCATCCTGTTTCCGGTTCATGTGGCAGGCAGACTTCACAGATACAAGTCTTGTGAGAATGAATATTCTTTTAAACAAGATAACTGCAATGTTTGGTTTCCTGAACTCACTGCTTGATCATACAAAGAGTATTGAGTATACTCTATTTACGGCCAGTGGAAAAAGGACATAGCTCTAACTTAAACTTGAATCTACTAAGTCTGCTAAATTAAAGCATTTATAATAAAGATGATTAAAAGTATGCATTCGAATTACATTTAATGTACCAGAACAATACAAATGGGAGAAACATACTGATCTAATGTATGAACAAAGAGGCTTCCACTTTTTTTTGTAAACCCATTTATTCTTTCAAGACTAGTGCCATTTCTCTAATGTTTAAATCTAAAAAGGAGTGTTAGTCAGTCTGGTTTGATGAACAGTGTAATGGCACAATGGTTAACAGTGTTGAAATCCCAGCCTGGACTATGGCTATGTGGGGTAAATATATCCACTTTGCCTTTGCATGTTTTGCTTCAAGTT
The DNA here is from genome assembly GCF_016835505.1 of Polypterus senegalus. Lineage (NCBI taxonomy): Eukaryota > Metazoa > Chordata > Cladistia > Polypteriformes > Polypteridae > Polypterus > Polypterus senegalus. The sequence continues at coordinate 53,839,419 of NC_053160.1, forward strand.
CTTGGGATGTCCTGCAAAGACATGCATGTACTGTATGGTTAACTGTCAACTTTTATTTGACCTTGCATGGGTCAGTGTTCTTACACTTCTCAAAGAGATGCTGAAATAGTTATCACCTTCCAATAATCCTGAACTGGATAATCAACTTAGAAAATGGCTAGGTGGATGCACTTTACTTTAACAATGTACTGTTTCTTGAAGGAATTATTCATAATTGGACAGTCATTTAGATAGTTTTTCAGGCAGAAATACAGGTTATGTTTACCCTCTCCAGAGTATCAAAAATAATAGTCTTGCATGTTCATTTTGTCTGTTGTAATTATTTATTAAAAAAGCAAATCTTACCTTGTGCCACATGTACCATTTCACTGTAAACAGATGCTGGAATGACAGGATTTGGCAGATCCTGCAGATACCTTCTTAGACCTTCCAACAAAATCTGTAGGTCTAACTGATCAAAATCAACTGAAGCAGCATCTGTTTGAACAAAAAAGGGACATCTATACCATATTTCAACAGCATACATACATGTAATTAATTTTAACATGCACCAAATACTTTTCTGTTAAATATTACACATTATGGAATTGGATAAAACATACAACCACAAAATATTATCTTTCAATTCTCTCACAATGACATGTTGTTCCTAAGGTCATTACAGTGCTAAAACATACACCCTACGTACAGTTTAACACTCTCCATCCCAACAGTATATGCAGCTTTGTGGCTAAGGCGCTCCTCCCCAAACATTAGCTCTAGAACGCCTTCCAATTCACCATGTTACCCTAAGTTTATAAAGGACAGCTATAATATACAAATACTTTAGCTCTGTAGTTGTAAAACACCTTTAGAATGCTTCCCATTATTGAAATAATGCTTTAGTGATTCAAGCTAAAGTTTAAAGCACATGAACCAGCTGTTTCTACAGAACTATGAAGAACTAGGGTTTAATCTACTGTAGTTAATATAACATTTACTGCATAATCAGCGACACTCAGTGACAAGTGACTTGTTTTAATAACATAGCAACATGACAGCTGATGTTGCAGTACAATACAGAAGATAAAAAAACCCTAAAAACATCTGTCTGCTAAAGCTTTTTTCTTATGCATTTAGGTTGAAACTTACCACCACTTTCTAAACACTGTCTTAACTCTGGACCTATGTGTGACCCAAAGTTTCGGTAGAGAGTCTGGTTATCCAAACCTAATGAGAGAAAAAAAACAATTATTATTATTTAAAGAAAACAAAGTTATTTCAAATTATGTAAACACAACTCTCATTGCACAAGATGGGTAATGAATAGCTACAGTTCCTTTCATGCCATGCATAAGTCAGTGTATTTTCGTCTGTTATAGGAATGTTGTGTGCTTGCCATTGATTTGCAATTACTAAAAGAGTGGAATCAGTAAGGTAACTGACAGTTTTTGATCAAAGAATGAAGAGTCACAGTTCACAAATAATAAGTAGCTAGCTACTTTATTCATTATCTGCATCATTTGAGTAGTTATACTAGCTAGGCAGCGATTAGTGGACAAACATAATACCACCATATTCCTTATGTTTGTAGTTAAAAGAGACAATGAAACAATGTTGAGTGTCTTAACTTATTGCAATTCCAATTGTAACTGCAAAATTTTAACAATAGTAATTTCACAAAAACGTACAGTAGGTAATATGAGTACTAAAGCAATTGTTTAAACTCTGCTTTGATTCTTGCCTGCTGGAACATTATCACTTAGTTTTCATTCTCTCTGAGATTTTGGTCAATATAAAATTTATTTTAAAAATCACAATTTTAGTACAAGTCTTAAATTGTTTTGAATGGTAAGCCCAAGTACCACTTTTAGACCTTTCATTTGTACTGAACACATGACTGGCACCTTGCTCAAACTCATCTTTTTGTTTTGCAGGTGATTAACCCAGAGAGTAATTCCATATAGCAATTTTAGCCCGGTTAAATGGAAAGCCTCATGCAACAACAGAAGGAAGTTGAAGTGATCTTGTGAAAATGGCCTTTGGGATAAATATCAATTATGGTGTGTAAGATTTATCCAGAAAAAAAAAATGCACACCTTATATCACAACACTAACCTGGGAGCCTTAGGAACAGCTGGAATTTGTTACTAGAGATAATGCTTAGAGCTTGTTACCAAAGTAATTTTAACAACCAATCATCAGAAGATGGATGAATGAATAAAGAAGCAAATGACACAGTAACAGGGATGAAGAAGTCAATATTCATAATCTCACACACTGATTACTCAGTCCCATTACAGGTTTACCTTATATCTTTTGAGTGTCATAAAAGAAAAATCCAGCATTACATAAATGTTTGTTTAACTTCAGTTAATAATAGTAATGTTTAATATGTATTTTTGAAATTGCAAAGATATTCTAGTAGTACTCTCTTTTCTGGAGAATTCCTCTTAATTACATGTATTGTCATGAGACATTAAGCTATTAGTATACTTCAAAATGGTCTCATGGACTAACAGAATTCAATTCAGTAATACTTTGGAAAATATTAGTCACAGTAGTGAGCAATAAACCTGTTGATCCAGTATGCCAGAAGGAATTCTTCTAAAATAAAACGCAAAACTTGCACGTGAAACAAAATTTGAAATGTGATTTTGTGTCAGTGTCTTCAAGGCGATGTCTTGTATATGAAATGTGTATGATACATGAGGCTGTCGCTTTACGAGATTACCCAGAGTGCTGTGCAGTTCATCCAGATTGGTAAATCAATGCAAACAGAATTGTCTCAGTGGTGGTTTAAGTGAGCATTTGAATGAGAGACAACAAAGCTCTACTTTTATCTGTTAAAGTAGGGTGAACATATACAGTTGAATCTATTTGAGTAGCAGAGCATTAAGAAGCATTTTGATGGATAAGAGGTACATCTGTGTTAATGACACTAATCACTACATTAATTAGTAATGCATTTGTTAGTTGTTACAGAAATAAGTTTCAGTGTAAAAAGTTCATACAGTAAAACCTCGACTGTCACTCAATTAACAGTCAGGGGCCAAACAAAAAATTACTGTACTGGTACTGCCGTGTGGTAGGCTGCGAGCGTTGCATATTGGAGCAACTCTCCCTTGTGCTAGTGTGTAGAGTTCTTCCCCAGCACCATGTATCATACAGCTTTTTTGAAATCACAGAGACAGATACGTACATTAAGTTTTAAAAGCATTTCACAGCTTTTCTGCTTTATTATAATTAATCTAACGTACATTGTTATGGCTGATAAATGTAAGCGTGTGGTGTTGGAATTGTCACAAAAAAATTTATTTATTAAATGTTTACAAAACAGCGAAAGTGCTTCAAGCATTGCTTCAATTTACGGAACAGGAAGAGCAACAGTGAATGTTACAAAGCATGATGCCAACAAAAATGAAAAATGTGTTGAAAATGGAAACCACTGACTATAATGTATGTGTTAATGTTAATGTTCTTCTCTATTGTAATTTTCTTCTTAAATTCTGTTATATTAGGTTATGTTAATATATTGTGATGTGCAGGCAGCTTGTAAAGTGCTGCTGGGGGGTAGAAAGTGTGGAATGAATGCTGTAAGTGATGTGACTGGGTGAACGGCTTCTGTTCTGCAAGGAGCGGACACGTCTGTTAGGAGATGAGTGACAGGAGAAGTTAGGAGAGGGTGTGGTGGAAGGAGGTTTTGAGTAGAGAGTCAAGAAACAATAACCAGGAGTGTTTGCAGTATAGAGAAAAAAGGAACATGAGTGGCAGGAGATAAACTGATTGGTAGGGAAAGATTTCTTTTATTGTTTTGGAGGTGTGCTCCATAACCAAGAAAATGGAGTGTAAAGCAGAGCACCATTTGTTATGGAAGGAAGACTAAGTAAAATGTAGAAAACTCCAGTGCCTCCAAGTTGTTTTCTATTATTACGCTAGTTGTTACAATATTGTATGAATTAATTAATTTTGTTAATACTATATTATATGTTGTTTTGTAAATAATTATGACTATTCCCTAATCTACAGTATATGATTTAAAAAGTAGCTGTTCTGTTATCCATCACAGCCTTGGTCCCAACCCCTGACAGATATTCAAGATTTCACTGTTCAAATACATTGTATTAGTACCTAGTGAAACCATTAGGAATTTCTATTAAACCGTGATGTGTGTTTTAGGCAGTACCATTCATAATCAGACAGATTAGATTGGATTACCTATATTGGGATGACTGACTCTATTAAAAAGATGGATGGGGGACTTTCTTGCATGTGATTTTGCGGCCGAAACCAAGCAAATACACAAGGATCAAAAATGTAAACAGTATGCTACGCACTACAGTAAATGGAATTAAAGTAATCATGTATAATCCAATATACTCCAAAATACTTTTTCCTGCCATAGACAAATCTCCAAACCCCAGCACCCATAACTTTGACACAAAATAGTAAACCATGTACAGAATAATCTTTAGTTTTGCAAAAAACTCCACCAATGCAAATAATTTATTTTTATTTACACTAACTGCCACAGTGAGTGACCAAATGTAAACTGGGACCAGCAAAGAAATGTTTGTGAAGTAACAGGAGTTCTGAAGCACACAATTTTGAACGTCTACACTTTGTAAAATTCTGAACAATATTCACTATTTTGTTAAAATAAAGAAATCAATTGCTTAGATCTTACCTTTCATTTCTATGGCTTCTATCAACTTTACAAGCACTGGTGGGGCTATGTCAGGAGGAGAGAACTGTTCTGTGAGATCCTGAAGAGTGGATACTAAAGATGAGAGACAGAGAAAAAGAACATTTCAAGTGAGTTTTCACAGCTAGTCATTTATATTCTGCAATTTGACAGATTAATTTTTAAACTCAGGACAGGCTCTTGATTCATGTCTGTGTAAACAGCTACTGTACAGTTTACTTGGTAGTCTGAACTTTGGAAATTTTGCTTTAACTATGTCTTTAACTTTCTTTAGAGGCAAATGTCCTATAACAAATGAATCAAAGTATAATATAACATGACCTGGGGTCAAAACAGAAGTATTAATTTTGGATCATTTTAAAACTTAAGCTAAGAATCTGTGGGGTGAATGCTTTCTTGAAATACATTCCTCAAAAATGATCAGTTTAAAGCACACCGTGAAATGTTGTTTTTTTTTTCCCCTACTATTGATCACTTGGTACAGACAAAGAAAGACTTTTGGAAAACTAATAACAAAGCTGCTGTTAACAATAAGAGCTGCTGCATCCTGATAGCATAATGCTAATGGAAAAAAATGATGTGCACAAAAATATTACAATGTGTACTTATTTCAAAAGTGTGCTGCACTAATATTAAAAAGTAAATACGTGTACACATTTACACATACAGTATATGACCTAAAAATGGATTATTCATATTGACTGCCATTTTCAAAATTATGAAAATGTATTTTATTTAATATGTCTAAAGTACACAGAATGACAGTGGTTATTCTAATATTATTTTGCACAGTAAAATACTAGCCAGTCATATCAGTTACAATAATTTCTATTATGGTTTACTACTGAAAGAACCAAACACACTGTACTTCAGTAATATAATGTTGAGTTTTCAAGTCTGTTTACTTCACAATTATTTTCATGAATAGTTTATGCATATATGCAGTACTTGAATACATGAGCAATCCACTGTCTATGAGCGACAGGTTACACATCAGAAACTAGTGACTTTGATTAAAGCATTCCAGAAAAAGTATTACAAGCAGTTTACTCCATTTCCTGTACATCAAACTCAAAACTGAGGTACTTCCAGTTGGAAAAAAGTCATTGTTATTAAACAGAGTGCAACAAAGGCACCTACTAGCTTCTTCCAGCAGTAATAATTTCTTAACACTGGCAGTGTCCTTGTAGTGGGTCACATTTGTACTATGCTGCTCTGTGCTCTTGCATTATCCCAAATATACAAAAGTTACATCCAAATGCTGCATTCTCACTGATGCATGTTACAATTAGGCGATCACAATCTTCACATGCTCTTACAATGAAGAAAAAAAAAAAAGTAGGCAGCAGGTGAAAATTTTACCCGTAATTCACTGCTAAAGTGAATGAACAAGACAACCTGAATATGGGGAATATGTTTGTGCGTCTTCTGTGTGCTTATGTAAGAGTGTATTATTTCAGGAGATCAGACAGTGTTGTCTTTGCAATGCACCAAAATTCATCGGTTGGTTATAAAAATGTATCCACTGGTCTTTACCAAAGAAATGAATATTAATCATATGAATCTTAGCCAATTTTGTTTTTATGTGTTTCCTCAGTTTGTCATAAAAAAGACAAATGTTTGAGAAATGAAGCAAAATGAGCTATGCATAAAAACACCCCCCAAAAGGGCTCTTCTTTGATTCTTCATATTAAATTATGATATATTCCTAGAAACAGGCAAAAGAAAACCAGTACAGTGCTACATAAATAAAGAATGGCATGCTCATAAATCCTCCATCAGGTTTAGCCTTTCACATAGCAAGAGTAATTCTAAACCAAAGAACTCCTATTCCCAGTTACTGGGTTCTAGGAAAGAGTCCAACGCATGGAACTGAAATTAACTCCACCTTGCATTTTGATATCTTAATGCTACTTAAATTGTTTCTAGGCTGTCAGAAATGGCAGGAAAAATAAAGTAGTCTGCTTCACTTCACTTTATACACTATGACTAGAGTTAGCCCTTAATGCTTTGGACTGCCTTATGGTGATAGACCTAAATTAGAAGAAGTATTCTGTGTATGCACAATTGGGTGTAGGCATGGGGGTTTGGGGAGAGAAAGGAGGCAGCCACTACTAATACATACACACAACCACAGACACCAACTGCAGGATATCACATTCGCAGCAGCATGATGAAACCAGACAAGAAACTGTCATCACCGGCATATGCTTGCCAATAAGGCTAGAAAAAGACAGAATTCATCAACCCTATCAGATGAATAAGATTATAAAAATTATGATGAATGTCCAATAAAGTGTTGGTAATTCAGGCTGAAGGCTAATGGTGATTGAGGATCCTAAATTAGTCTAACAATTATTTCACAACTAGAGGAAAAACTGTACAAAGAAAGTAAATGATGTGAAAATAAAACAAACATGAAAGTTTTCACATTAAGAAATAGTTTTCTAAAACAGCATAATCCCTAAACCTCCACCTTATTTAACTTCACAGCAACTCTGCTCAACATTCTTTCTAAGGCAGAAATTGAATGTTTGAACTTGGTTAATAATACTTTAATTCCAATATCCTTTAAAGTTAAAGCAACAAAAATATTTTACACAACTTCTTCAGAAATGTTATTGCATGAATTAAGGAGTGCTAAACTTAAAAAGGAACACCATTAACTCCAGTGTATATATCACCTATCCATTCGATAATTTTGAAGTACACTCTCGCAGTTTAAATTAAGGTTTTATGATTGAACACAGAGAAGCCTAGGAAAATCTACCCGTGTTTGTATAAGTAGAATAAGGTTAAGGAATTGGCCAAACTGTTTCTGTACGTCCCTCTAAAAAGAGACTGAGACATAAGTTAACACCGCAGGCTCACAATGTTTGTCAATGAGACCAACGAGCTTTCCTATGCATTTTGGATTCAAAATTAGAGGTTGCAAGTTTTGGGTTTCTCTGCTCACCAGTCAAAAGATAATGATGTTTTCTACAATAAGGTACCCACTGACTCTTGCAAAGCACATATAGAATTCCTTTGTTAATTTAGAATTTGCTTAGATTTTTTTAACTCCTTTTTTATCAGATGCTCAAACTATAATATGCATTTTGCACAAAATCATTTATAATAGTAATTAACCTGGGTCCCTGGAGCTTTGAAACACAAAGGGTAACCACTGCACTACTATGACGTCATATACATTCCCCAATATTCATTACAGGTTTTGCATCACCATATCTGACATTTTTCTATTTTACTTATGCATATATTTCATTCAAATCTCTCACCTTATTATTATCAATGTCATTTTTTAATATTTTTCCATTAAAGTATCTTATACTTAAAACTATAATATCCCTGTACTACTACTGTTAAATGTTGTGGTAACTGCATTCTTACTGTAGAACTAAACATACAATCATCTTTATCCATTACGGAGTTAATTTGAACATCCTTATCTCAATTTTTCAAAGAAGCAGCTAAATAAATGTAAATGTAACACTGTCATCTGTGGTCAAGGTACAGCTGTTTCACAGAAAACACCATGATTTACTTTAGTGCACAAGTGAATGTTAAGTTTATTAGCAAATAGTATCTATGTAAAGTCTGACTAATCCAAAATTATTAAAATTGCACAACTGAGGTCAACATTTTATGTTAAAATAAAATTCACAACTTGAAAAGCATAGCTGCAGGAAAGATACAGAAACAGTGTTGTTTAAAACTACTTGTCTCTGTTGAAACCATTAATTTTTGGACACATGAAATAATTTAAATTAATTTACAAACAATTGTAAGTGGGTGGAGTCTAGGAACCCCATGGAGTATATGTCCACCTGCCAGTTAGTTGCTCTGCACGTGCCAAACATGGGCTGTTATAAAAATGAAAAATGACTTACTATGACCCCCCCCTTCAAAAATATGCTTTTCTTCTCTACTAATCTGTGTGTATTCTTTTTCATCAAACAACATTAACGTTTTAATAAATTTACTTAAATAAATAAAAAAGTATCAAAGGCTAATACAGTAAATTCATCCAGCAATAAAGTGACTCTAAGCAGAATCAAGGGAGTTGCTTCCTGCATGTTCCCCAAATTATCAACAGCAGATAGCATGAACAACTACTGGAATGAATGAGAAGGCAGTGATATTAAGCTGGTTGGTACTGGTTTTCCAAACTAATACAGCAAGCAACTAGTTTGAAAGTTTGATGAGAGGCTGGTGGTTGAACTTTCTGAGCAGAAAAGTAGCACAATTCAAAAGTCAAAGTAATACTAGCTGTAATATGCCAAATTTAAACTTAAGAATTATTTCAGACTCAGAAACAGTTAAATTAAAGGCAGGAACTGCGCAGGTCTCTCATATCCTGTAAACTGCTCTGAAGTAAATAAATAAAAATTATGAATTTCTATCCAGAAACAAATTACTACCTTTAGATAAGAATGTCTAAATAGGAGTACAAACACAGCTACAATAATATCTTAGGTAAAGTGTCACTTGGTTACATGTATTTAACCCATTCATATTACTTTTAGCAAAACAGTTCGTCCATACTGTATTTCATGATTGTTTTCTCATGCTTAAATCATTTCAATGAGCATGAAGAAAAATGATAATTTATTAAGGCTAAAAAGTCTTGTTAAGTATAGTGTATATTGATTGTGTCCTCATAGTTTAAAAATGTTCTCTTCCTATGTTAAGTACAAAGAAGCAATATGTCCTCAATGAATTTTCACAAATAGTGAAAGAAATAGGGCATTTTTTCTTTCATTAATTGACACTGAAATTTAGAGAAATACAGTATATAATACAATACTGCGGTGGGCTGGCACCCTGCCCGGGGATTTGTTACTGTCTTGCGCCCTGTGTTGGCTGGGATTGGCTCCAGCAGACCCCCGGTGACCCTGTGTTAGGATATAGCGGGTTAGAGGATGACTGACTGATTGATATAATACAATACACAATTATAAATAATCAAAATACACTAAGAAACTAAAATGTTCCAATCATATCTTACTAACTTAGCAACTCAATTAATTGATTTATACATTGTCATTGTTTCCATATAGCTAAATAAAAAGTTCTATACTGTATATATCCCATTATCCCTGTGTAGTTTTAATCCACAATTCTAACTGCTCTCTCTAAACTATTGTTTGCTTTGACTAAAACTCATTGCACCTTTTTCAAAATTCACATCCTTTGGTCTTGTTTAATGTTTCAGCGTACCTTTTTAAATGTGTTATCCTTAACAAAGAAAGAGTAAAATTACTGAGAAAAAAAAGCTGCAGACATTAATGTAATCCATGCTATGTTTTGAAATGTAATGTTTAATAGCATTATTTACACTAGAGGTCAACAAATTTTATTGACAAATTCCACTTTCTGGTTAATGGCTTCTCATGCTTTAACACTTTTTATACTGCAGCATTGTATGTGTATTTCAATACTAGAGGTATACAGCTCAACTTTAAAGCTAATTACAGCAGATGTGTCTCAGAGACATAATATTTGCAAACATTGATCATTCAATTGTAAAATAGATAATAAAAGCAGAACTAAACATAAAATTAAACTTGCAAGAAATCCTCAACCATAGTGAGCTATCCCGATGATAATATAATTTTACATGCATCAAGTATAAATGCCACCATCATCAAATATATATCAAATATATTCAAACAGTTCAAAAAGATACAGTTCTTCAATCCACAAACACTTCTTATTCATAACATTTAAATACCTGGTTTCACATTATGGCTTTGGAATATTGATTGTTGCACTATCCCACACCAACCCACGTCCATGCATCTTTTGTCAAAGGTTTGGTAAAGCTTGTAAATGCTTTCCCTGCAGTCCAGTAGAATATTTTCATCAACTGTTATCATAATTGCCAAGGTGCTCACTTGTTGCTATCCTCTGAATCTGATCCTTTGGCTTAAGATGACTAAAAAAGCAACTGATTTAACAACACTGCATAAACTGTAAGGATTGCTCCACATGCATGCATTACACATTACTGTTCCAAATACATGCCTTTCATATCTATTTTTATCAGAGGCTATAACATTAACCAATCAGGTGCATCTTCTCATGTATTTCCATCCAATCCGTGGGAACAGTCACCCTGGCAACACACGGTCAGACTGGAATCATGTCCAAATTAAAAAAAAAAAAAAAAAAAAAACACACGTCTATAGCAGCAGGGGTGAGAAATGTCTCTCCCAATTGCTATGGAAAAATCTGAGGTATAGACAGGGCACTAAGCCTCTTAAAAATGTCAGGGCAAGGAATCTTGCACCCACATTTAACATTTAATAATAACCCCCCCACACTCCATCCATTGTTTTGTAACAAAAAAAGCTACTGTAAAAGAGTATTTCAGACATTAAGCCACCCAACAGGATGATGCCTTCGCTAATAGTTTTTATTAAACTGCACAAGACAGGTGAAGGTTGCAAGTCTAAGCATTCATTTACTTTCATACTTTCCATTACAGTATCCCATTACTGACAAATGGACTTGCTGTTTAACACTTACAGCAGTTAATGAAAATAAGCCACATCTTTATGGCAAAAAAGTCAAAAAGGAATTTCAAATTAAAAAATCTTTAAAGAACTAACAATTATTCGAAACAAAAGTAATGGTTCCAAAAAAAACTAAAATTTGCTGTTTTGATAGTAGACAGTGAAGTGTAGAGTTTAAGGCTTTGGGGTTCAAAACCTGAAGTTATATGTATGTATTATAGTTTATTACACCATACCAGGAGTATAATAAACTCAGACTGAGGTATTCAAGGTCTTAGTTCAGACTAAAAATAGCATGATACAGCTTCCACCCCCATTACCCCTCCTTGGACTGTGATTTTGGCATGGGGTGGGGAGGTGTCATGTGTTTGTATGCATCAAGGACTCTTTGAACTATGTAATATGCAGATATGTGCTCCTGAAAGGTCTGGCCCTTACTTTAGACCAGTTTGCTTTGGATAACCCTAACAACTATCCATTAAAGGCCCTCATGATAGTCTCAAACAAATTAAACATTGTTCAGAAATTGGATACTACTTTCCCACTTCTGGAGCGAGGCTTGTTAGTGGAGTTTTCCATCAAGCAATCTAGCCTACTACAACCCAATTCAAAAAATCTCACTAACCATGAAGTGATTGACGAGGATATGGTGCAGTGCAAAAGAAAACAGTAGGATTGATTCAGGCACACTAGATCTCTGCAATTAAAAATGTTTTTTCTAATATGCAACATAACTTCTAATGTGGGGAAGGAGTCAGACTCATGAAGAAGGCTGTAAAATACCAGCTAGATACCGTATAGTCAAGCTCACCTATCTGCACAGAATTGGCTCTGGACCTAAACTTTTTGATGAAGGGTGGTTCCTTTCCTATTCACGAGTTGCTGTAAAGGAGAAGCACTAATTGTTGAGGTAATACAATCCTCAGCTGGACCCCATACAGTTGGAGACTGTTTGGTTGAACAACAGAGTTGTGCAACTTTGAACAGCAGTAGTTAAAATATTAATTGTAGTTTGAATGTATGCTCTATGCAATTATTCGTTAGTATTTGGCCATTTTCGGAACACTACATTTGATGCTGAAAAGGGTGTCATCTATTGACCCTATAGTCCTACTAGGAGACTTCATTTCTCACAAGGTGATAAAATACCTGGACAGGTGTGAGTGGGATAAACAGCTTGTCTGATCTAAACCCAAGAAATGACTTATTACTGAATTCATGTGCTAGGCATGGATGAACACTGTGTACCTGGTACCACATTACCTTTGGCCAAATGTTAATGTTCAACTTTACTGGTGTACCATCTGATCTTAGGCCATATGCTCAGATAATTATTAGTACTAATAGTAACAGCCTCTCCAATACAGCTGAACTCCAGATTCAGGATGAACAATGAGAAGTCTGGACAGAAAACAGAAAACCAACTCTCTGACCTTCCATATATTTAAGTGGCAATGAGTGTCAGGCAATCTAGTTTATATGTGCTTTATGAATATGTAAAAAGCTTTGTGCCTTGTTTTATTTTGTGGGTGGTGTTTCAATAATATGCAGCTCCTGGACTGTTGTTCTGTGACATTTATTGTTACAGAATCATTCAAGGGTTTGTCTTATCTATCAACATGCATCTGAGGAGTAAGGAGTACTCAGGTGAGAACCCAAAAATGCCATCTGTTCTATTTGCAGATAATAGTGGCTTCATTAGATTGTTCTCTGGTATTCATTAGAAAAGTTCTATAGGTGAATTGTGATCTTTTTGGGATGAGAATGAGCACCTCCATAACAGTGGTTGTGACCCTTTCCTTGAGCGAGTGTGCATAAGTTTACCTGAGGTTGACCTTCTCTTATGCTTACTTCTGCCAGAATAAGCCCCTCAGTCCACACAATCTAATCTTGAAAGCAAATGACTTAGAAAATTAAAAAAAAAAAAAATGTAGGGGTGTCAAAGTCAGTACTTGGAGGGTTGCAGTGGCCACAGGTTTTCATTCTAACCACTTTTTTCTTTGCTTTAATTTTAACCAACTTGCATTTTAATTGTTTAATTTCTTCTTTAACCAGCAGATAAGCAATAATGACATGTAAAGCAAGCAAGTAGAAAAGCTGGCTGTCTTTGATCCCACTTTCACCTGTGTCTTTCAAACAATACTTGTCTTAGTAAAAAATCTAATGAGAAAAAGTGGAGGTCTGAGAAATATTAATCTGCTGTGGTATACACATCATCTGGATTCGACAGTGATCTCAGAATAAAGAAAACCAGTTCTGTAAATGACTGGTGAGGCATAATGTGAACATAAACAATCCACATAATTCAACAATGGGTTTAATTAACAGCTGAATAACAGATTAGGTTAAATGACAATGGTGGCCCTTCTGGACTGCTACAGGTCCTGAGTTAGCTATTCATCTTTTGGCATGGTTTGCATCGTTTATTGTTTGAGTGCCAGTTAAGGGAAAAAACAATTAAAGAAGTCTATTATAATTAAATGCAAAAGAGGTAACTGGTTACTATCAAGAAGGAGGAATGAAAACGCAGTCAATGTTGCCCTCCAGGATCAGAGTGCGACACCCCTGCTCTGGGTTATGTACAGTAGTCAAATTGTTGTATGATTTACCCTGCCACAGAATCAAAAGTTTTCCATAGTTAGTTGCACAAAAAGTGTTGTTGAGATCTGGGATTAGTAAACCTAACCTCCTCTTTTTGTCAACAACAGGAATGAAAATGCAGGAAAGTAGGCACCTAAAATTGGAAGTAAATGTATCACATTTTACAATTATTGGGTACATTGGCAAACATCTTTTTTACTGCTTTCATTTAACCAAATAAACAACTCCCTCTACAGATAATACAAGGCATTGCACCACAATGAGTGGCTTCATTAATCTCTTTATCACATTATAAAAAAAAGTTTTTTCTTCAGCTTCTTAATCATTATTCCTATATCAAACTTTACAAAAGTACTCTATGTCAGAATCTTTTTAAAACCAATTGACAAGTATACTCAAAAACTAAAGAGTAAGTCTAAAAAAGATGTATACACACATTACAATTAACATCATACACAGAAAGCAATTATTCTAATAACGTGAATTATCAACATGCCAACTGGAGAAATATTTAGGACCATTCAAAAATGATTAGATGAAAATTCACATACTCCCTGCAGTATTAATGAAATAAACAGACAGCTATTGGCAAAACAAGCAGATGCTCTAGTGAAAGTGGTTAAGACTCTAGTGGTATTTAACCAGAGTTACAAATGCCTTATTTGTAGCCGTTTTGGAAAGATCTGTGCCAGCTTTATACAGCTTCAGAAGTCTCAGATTTCCTATGAACAAAAACAGTAGTAGATATAATCTAAAATATTATTGGATACAAACAAAGTATCTGCTAATCATTATTATGAAGCAATACTACTTCATTATTAAAGAGTAACCTTGGCACACTAACATTTCAATGCTAGTACTTTTAATTAAAAAGGATTATTATTACCCTGCTATGCTTGTCTCTTCACTTAGATATACTAGTCAAAACATTTTCTGAGCCAGGTTTGAAGTTACAAAATAGCAAGGTTATGCTTTTATTTGTTCCATCTTTGCGTGCACAAAAGGAAACTGCTACGGACAGAATGACAGTTCACTGAAGAACTACCGTAGATACTCGCGTATTAGTCGATCTCGCAGATAAGTCGAGTGTTATTTTTAAGCCGAAAATGACAAAATTTGTTATGACCCGCATATAAGTCGAGGGTAAAACTTGGGTTTTTTCATGGCCCGTTGTCTTAATAAGTACGGTCTTCTCACCAAAACCTGCTACAGTTCGATTCCCTGGCATATCAAATATCATTGGCGTTTCATCCACGTTACCAATGTTACGGAGATCAAAGTCATGCCTTTGTCTTTGCTTGATAATAAATTTATGAAAGGAACTGACCTTTTCTTCTAGATCTTTTGACAGCTTCTGCGCGATTTTTGTTCGCTGACGAAGGCACAGCCCATATCTGTTCATAAACCGCGTACACCAGCCTGCCGATGCTTGAAATTCCAACAAAGGCTTATGTGGTGTTATGGGTCCACAGCTCTCTTAGCAAAGGCTGTTTTAGTTTTTAAATAAATAATCTCCGCGCTTGCGACTTAGCGAGCCACAGGGCGATCTGCGATGTGGGCATTTCTCACCTAGTGCACAGGTGAGGGACTGCCCACATCCGTGACTGTTCCTGTGGCTAATGTGCTGCAGCTGCTATGTCCTCTCTGCATATAAAAAGAAGTGCGAGTCAGTTAGAGAGGAAGGAAAAAAGGAGTTGAAAAAAAAAAAAAAAAAAAAAAACAAGGAAGCGAAAGTAAGACGGAGATGGCTGAGAGAGAGAGAGAGAAAAAATGTGCCAGCTGTGTGGAAGCCAAAATGGAGTAAAAAAAAAAAGGAAGAGAAAGAAAGACGGGGGGCTGGAGAAAGCAGGAGAGAGAGGTGTTGCGAGTGGGCGAGCGAGCGAACGAGCGTTCCCAGGCAACTGTGTGGAAGCCTGGGTGCTAGGCCGGGTTTTTAAAGGATTGTTTTTCTATTTTATTGATATTATAACCTCCAAGTTTGCTTTATGGATTATTTATTTAATGAAGAGTTCTTTTGAATCACTGCACTGTTTACTTTGAAAACTGATTTTGATTGACTGTTTTAAATAAAAGCACTGTGCACTGTGCCATTAACCAAATTCTATGGAAAATTGTGTTGCCCCGCGGATAAGTCGACCTGTTTTTTTGAATGAATTTTAAGGCATAAATTTTTCGACTTATACGCAAGTATCTACAGTAATTCATGCATATGCTTCCTCTCTCATAAAACACAAATCTGAACACATTTCCATGGAAACTATACTTGTATAATTCAAAGTATATGACTGGGCCAAATCAAACTGCAAAAAAAAAAAAAATATATATGATTTTGAAGTATTGGTTTTGTAAAGTTAGTCCAAGTAAATCAGAAAATTCACAATAAAAAACAGTATTTGCCATTTTCAGGAAATTTCAGAAAATAGATTCACGCACATTTTAAAGTCTTACTAAATTTCAATATTCAATTGTAACATTCTGTAGAAAAAGCTAATTTTTATTTAAAAAAGACAGAACGGTAGTCACACAAACAACTGATAGTGATGTGATTATACAGTGTTAATAAATATATAAACTGCAGTATTTTGACCAAATGTACCATTGTTTCTTTGTTCCACTTTTGCAGTCTGCAGCGTACAATGGCATTTTTTTGACAATTTATATTCTTGTCCATTCCAGTTCTCGGGCAGAGAGGAAGACATCATATTTTGAAAATAAGTGGGGTTGAAGGAAATTTCTCTACAACCAGACTGAGATTAGGGCAAAACAATTTTTCATTATGATAAACTACAATTGTACAGGATTTTATGATACTTTAAGCTTGTACCTTATGAAGGCACTTCCTTTTACAAAGCACTTTTAGGTATTGAACGGTATTAATAAAGGGTTGCATGTGGTATTTGTTATTTTTATTACATTTTCCACATTAAAAAGATTAAAGTTATATCTGGAGGCTGACTGGTTACTGATTCCACAAATTTGTTTTGCCAAAAAAGCTCTCCCTAAACCAAACAACAATTGAACTGAAATGTTAGGAGGTTACAAACTGAAAACAATCTTCATGTAGATATGCAGGTACCTCTCTCCCTTGCTTTACACAGTATAGAGTTCCAGGGCAACATGAAAATACTAAAAGACAGAAGTAAGGAACCAAGTCTCAAAGGATACCATACTAGTCCATCACAGAGCACAATCTGAACTACGCAATTAGAGCAGATCAGTATTGTGCCTGAGAACAACTGCATATCATGATCTTGAACAGTCAGAAATAATCTACCATATATAAATTAGGAATTCTACAAACTGTCTTCTCACAGACTGCCACCACAGTGATACTGCAAGTTCTCATCTTAAAACAGCAACAGAAGAATCTGTCTAAAAAAATGTTCCTATTGAGTATTCCATCACTACATGGAATTCCATCTATGTCCTTTTTGATGACTTGTGTGAATAAAAGTGAACAAATCAGACATTCATAAGGCATACAGATGCTGGCACGTGATTCAACTAATGAGTGCTGGTTCATTCAGGAAAAGTGGTATGCCTGTCTCAGTGGCATACTCTAGAATAACTATACTGTTGTCAATATATGTATTAACAGTACAGGTCAAAAGCTTGGTGGCTACTAAATCACTGAATAACTAACATGTAAATAAACAAAACATGTTAAATTAACAATGTAAGCAAAGCAGGTTGAGTCCACAATGTACCTGTAAGAAGATCAGAACATCTCACTGACAAAAATTCTGTTTTGGTAGGTTAAAAAAAAAAAAAGGCACTCAACTCACATGCCTAACCAAGACTTGTCTATACATTGAAGGGACTTCAATTTCACGTCAGAGAATACTTTCCACTACATATCAAATAAGCTCTATTTGCATCCAGTGTGGACATGCTGATCTTCCTTATTGTTAATCATAACCTGACTATTTTTAGAAGATGGAATGCGGCACGATTTTGGACTTGTTATTTCTATGGATAAAATAAAAAAGCACACAGATGCAGATATGTGTTTAAGTTTAAATATTGAAGGAGACAGCCCAAAAGTTAAAGGCCTAAAAGAGAGGAACAATTATAAAAAAAAAAACCTGCTCCCTGTTTTGTAGTAGTTTTTATTTTACACCCTCTGGGAAATTTCATGCAACTGCCATTATGAAATGTGCAGAGTTTTCACTCCATTTAACTTTGTTGCAAGCAAATGCTAAAAACGTAATTTTTTCAATAAACAGCATTTTCGTTGAAACACTTTGAATTAAAATGCTTTCTTCTTTTGTGTTGTAGATTACATATTATAAATGGTAAATAGGGAAAAACCTCATTAACATTTGGCAAATTAATTTAGCAGTGGCATTCCTAAATTCCTGCAGTTTTCAAAGAAAATATTTAACAGGTATGAAATGTTCATTAATAAACCATAGACAACAGATCAAAAAAATAATTTGCCAAAATAAATGTGCATCTAAAGAAACGTACTTCTTGGGTTTTGACAACAATATTACCGACATAAGTAAAACTGGGTCAATAAGTGAGAAATAACATCAGTTTATGATATTTTTCCCAGGTCAAGTTCTACAAATGCCAAGTAGGCAACTTACCTATTATTGCCAAAGATGAATTTACAGAACTATAAAGGATTTTGCTCTCATACACACAATCATTATCGTCTACACAAGTTGATATCCAGGAAAATTAATTCAACAATGGTTTGAATGTGGACCTGCACCATCCTAATAACTGGTCAAAAAGAAAATACTTAAGAATATGCCTATTAGCAATGTAAAAATACTTAAAATTCACTTAGAATACCCAAATAATATTTAAACATCAATGAGTAAAAGAAAAAAAGTAATGTGATTTTTATCAACACTAATTTTATTATTTATTCGGTTACAGTTTACAAGAATGTTTTAAAGTAAAGATAAAAAATACTGTAACTTTACACAGTTAAAGCATTCCATGGAATTCAAACCTTTTTGATTATGTATTGCCTTAATACCACAAAAATCAGACCCTAAAATATTAAAAGCCTTATTGAAATCAATGATCCTTTAGTCACTTCAATTGATTACTAACATAATCAATGTGTTGGAAGAATCACTAAAATTAATCTCCAAATTACACTTGAAACTGAATCCTTCAATGCGACACAAGTAATTCATTCTCCTTGTCATGTATTTGTAAAGTCTGTTTGTTGGCAAGTTTATGAAAGCTGTGCTTCCAGATGTCATTCTTTTAAAGTGTGATACAGGAAGAGTAGTGTTACTGTGTTCTGACAATATCTTTATTGCCCTGAGGTAGGAGTTCCACTGAGAAACAAATTAGCAATGAAAAAGTTTAAAAACAAACCATTCTTTTTGGCATCCTTCGCAGTAAATAGGTCTGTAAAGAGCTTTACATGAACCCAGAATTTGCATATTTCTACAGCTGGAGTACACATAAGTAAAAGCAAATTGTTTTTGGTAATACAGTATGTTAATGCCAAGACTGACTTTGCAGTCTTTCTTGTTTACCCACCCAGGCTGTAGTTTCAAAAGAAAAATCAAGTTGATATAAAGATTAATGCTGTCCTTTATGCTGTACTTAAACAAGTACAGAACTGTGAATTTCAGCAACAGAGTTAATTACTCAACAGCTCAATAACAACATTACATTGATGTGGTTCTACAAGGTTAAGACTTCAAGAATACTGTACACAAATTAACATAATCCTTCAGATTGAATTTGCATACTGCATAACAATATTCAATGCAAAAAGCATTGTATTACTAAGTTAAAAGAGGCTCATAAATTACTATTTTAAGTAGCTCTGGATACAAAGATGAAGTCATCATCATTTAAAAAAAAACAAACTATTTTTAGTTATGAAAAAAAAATTAATTGTTAAAATGCAATTCTGTTAAATAAAAAACAGCAACTCTATGAAAGTACTATTTGGTACCATTTTACCTTTTTTCCTTCATCTAGAGCTCAGGAGATTAAATTAAGACCACATTTTTATTCTTTCTTGTAAAGTTCAGAGTTTCCACATGCATCTTATAACACATAATTTTCTGCTCTTTCATGGGTCCTAAACTGTTTCACTTTTTGGACATGTCGCTAATCCAGCCAACAGACATGCTTTGCTTCCAGTAAGAAGATTTGGCAATTTAAATAGCAGTCTCTTGAGGTGATCAAGTAATAAAGCACACATGGAAATCTCTCACGCACATACACTGTAATAAAACAGCTAAATATTCTAAAATGGCTGCAACTGAGACAAGTGCCCAAAGGCTTTCATTGTGCTTTATAAGTATGATTTTTTTCATTTCTTATTTTTCTATAAGCATTGACATATGTGAAAAAAAAATAATAAACCAAAAATTCAGGCAATACCTGCAAAACATCTAAACCCCTCAAAACATGCCACATGATTTAAGTGAGTACATATATAAACCCTTGATGTATATTTTTAGAAAGTCACTGTGTACTAGGGAAATTCCTAAGGACTGGAAAATAGTTATTATTATCATGTTATAAAAAAGGGTGACTGGGCAGTTCCAAGTAGCTATAGGACAGTAATCTTAATGTGCATCTCAGGCAAATTTATGGAAGGAATTAAGGAAAAAAAAAAGTGACACATGAAAAGTGCAAGAGTTTCACTGAATAGTCCACATGTGTCGTCCTGACAGAGGAGGTCCTGTTTTACTAACATGCTGGAGGGTACAATCAAAGCAGTGTATAGGTTATAGTTTTCAGAAAGCATTTGACAAGGTACTACATTAGAGGTTGACTTTCAAACTAAAAAGAAGTGGGAGTTCAGAGTGTAGTGTGTAGATGCTGTATGTTGCAAGGAAGATTTACTTTAACATGAGTTCAACAGGAACAGAGTTGGAAATATGTTAAAAGTAAATTTCACATAAACATTTTTTCAACACAGAGGATCAGACACGTGAAAAAGAAAAAAAATGACCAAGCAGGATTTTAGGGCCCTTCATATCTAGACTTGATGTTTTGGAAGGAGAACTGGACAGAATTGGTGAGCTTTGTTTGGCTGTATGGTCCGATATGATCAAAATGTTTCTAATGTTTTAATGATGTTCAAGAAGAAACATATGTTAAACATTAAAGAATCCAGGAAATACACTGGCTAGCTTCAGGAGATTTTTCAAAACATAATACTTTTTTATTGTAACATACACAATTTAGTGAGTGGACACAACTAAATGCTATTTATGAAGTCAAGTGTTTGCAGTTAAACAGAGAGTTTAATGTCTGCAATATAAAAGTTTCAAACTAAAAGAAAAAGATGTAACCAAAATTTGCAGTAGGTATACCTGAACAGATCCATACTTAAGCTTATATATTTATCAATCTGCTTGAAACAAAGCTGTAATTCTTTTTTGCAACATTAGTAAAATTTTTCAGTTCAGTTAAATAGTACTATCTATATGATTTGCTGGCACATAGTACACAGTGTAAAAGGGTTTGGACTGAATGAGCCTTAATTTGCTGAGAATTTCAGCAGTCTTCCTACCATTAACAATACATTAATCATACTATGAGCAAGTTGCAGACTGTCAGCAAATGCAGTTTAGAAACAATTTTTAAATTTCAGAATAATTTTAAAAATAAGCCACACACAGCAATACGACAAATTAAACTAAAAAGAAAATAAAATAATAAATCAAAGGCTATCAGTGTCCATTACTCAAGCCATACTTAATAAAGACGTTTATAGCACATACTGTAAATGTATCATGCATATGGACTGTATGCCATGTAAATCTTATCCAATTTACAGTGCAAATTTCTGGAAAAACCACATCTGCTCTCACATCCTTCTCATATAAAAACTGAACTTATTGTTCTATAGCTAATTAAATCAGTGGCTGATTGTTTGTAGATGATTTGTAACATTAAAAAAAATAGTAAAAAGGATAAAATCTATGTACAGCACAGATTAAAAATGACAATATTTTACAAACTTTGATGAAACAGGTTTTAAGAATTGAACATTTCAAGAAATTTCAAGAATTTTAAGAATCAAATTTCATAAGTATATGCATAAAGCATCTACCACCACTAGATGGTGGAAATGAGAGTAGTACAGTAAATGAAAAAAACGCATACATGCAATGACATACTAAAACCTTTAATAAGATATACATTTTAAAATACTGTTGTGGATTGATTCCATTTAAAAATATATGAAATAGCATAAATGTTGGACTAAAAGTGATACATCACAATTCAGCTAAATCAGAAATTAAACCTATCACTTTTAAGATTTCACCTGGTAGGGCATTCACATGAAAATTTCCCACAGAAGTGGGTAGTTGATAAAAAAGAGAAATAAAAAATGCTGCAAAAGGTAAACAGTACTTTTTCCACACCCAATTAGATGCCAAAATGTAAATATATATATATGTAGATTTAAGTTTTTTTTCTTCATACTTTTTTTTATTAATTCATGAAATTCATGTTACAGAGTGAGGATTGCTCAGCTTTTCTCCATTTTGCATCATAAACCTTTTTTGTTTTTTTAAATATTCGCTGAATACTTGTCCAATAATTTTTCTGACTTCTTAGCTTCCTCTGCAAAGACTTGATGGTATGAGCAACAGCAGAGGGGTAAACAAATATTCACCATAAAAACAGAATCTGGCTCTTACATTTTTTGTTACACTTCTAATTGAATGGTTCACTGATAATTTCTTCCCTTTCTTTAGGATTGCTGCACCAACCAGAGGCCACCCCATTTCAAGTTTACATGCTATCATAAACAATAAGTAATGAATAAATAAAAAAAAAAACACACACAAGCATATAAAAAAGTGCATTCTTTCCAGTGCTGGTTTCTGTCTTCCACCCAGTATTGCTAGGATAGTTCAGTGTACACACGTAGAAAAATACATGCTTGAATATAAATGCATTAATTGATGAATGGATTTTCCACAGGAAATAATGTTTATGTACAAAGGTGACAAAGTTGTCAGAAGTAACATAGAAAAACATATATAAAAAAGCCTTAAATAATCAACATTAAACAATCAAAGTTGTAACAAATCATTGGTTTATTAATTTGCAAACCCTACAGTACAACAGCTGTCTAGTCTACCATGTAAAACATTTGGGCAGGATCATAAGCAAAGCCCAGCAAACCAAACTTCCATGAAATATTCTCATCTTAGCAGATGTAGACCATAGCAGTAGCGGGGCCCATTCAAGGGGTAAGGACATTATCTCAAACTCCAAGAATGCAATGTGTCACATCAACACAAGCAGAGTGTTGTTCATTTCAGCTCGAGTCCACATATGTTAAGAAAAAACATCTAGGGTGCAATGACTGTTACTGAAATGCACACAGAACCACATGCATGTAAACCTATCATTTAAAACCAAGCAGTTTAATTACATGCAGGTTCCTCAATGGCTTCATTTGATCTCTCCCAAATATATTCTTCAAAGCAGTTCGCAGAAGTCCTGCAGCAGATTTAGATTTAATCAATAGAACCAAAGAGAACTATTAACCATTTTACATACAGAATACAAAGGAATACTAATTACAGCTCTACTTAAAAAAAAATTAATTAAATTAAATTTTAAGAACTACTTAAAACCCACAAAATAGTAAAGCACATGAGTTTCTGCTGTGTTTTTGTGTACACGTGTGTTTAGCTCACAAATATTAACACAGAATTTTCTTTGACACAACCAAATTCTAAATCAACAAATGATGTTCAAAGTATTAATTTTACTTTTATGTATAGCATCAATAAAAACCACTGTATAATGTATTTCCAAGCAACAGTAATAACAACCATTTACTGTGACCAGGGTTGCGTGGTATACTGGTATTGAAAAGGTACAGAAAAACCCAATTTCTGAAATGGGAAGTTTGGTGCCAGAAATAAACAGTACCTTTCAAAGACCTTGTGCTCAGTTCTTCACTCTTCCTTGTCTGACACACTGTAGACTCTGCGAACAACACTTTCCTGTGCCTTTTAATGCAATAGAGAGCGGTGTTTCTTAACTATAGGCCTCAAATGTTTGAGGAGTCAGAAGTTCATCCAAGTGTGAATTTTGTGCAGTGATATTCCTGATGCTATTTAATCATACTTTTTTTTTGCGGTAGTATGCGAACCAACGCCATTAACACATCACACGTAAAGCCTTTGTTTCAGTAGCACAAAAATATGCTTTCCTCATCTGCCATCTCACAACCTATTAAACACTCAGTCTGAGAAGACTCACAGCAAAGACACATCTAAGATTGAGATAAAAAGCAGAAGCTGACAGGCAAGCTTGTGAAGTGAAGTAACAGTGGCACTAAATTGAAATGTCAAAATGAAAACAGCCAGTGTAGGGCAAGGATGTGACAATTTACATGTGATGATGTTGTGAGGGGTGAGTGAATTGGGTGGGGGGGCATGTATATAGTGCCGTGCCAGTGTGAAGGACGCTGGTATGATCACAGAGAATCAGAAGAAACCTAGAAAAACATGAAAAGGTTGATATAAGCTATAGAAATTCAGCATGTTATCAGGTGGTACAGTTGAACATTTCCAACTTGTGTCAAATGTTTTCAGCTAGATTTATTTCATAACTCCTATTAAGTGCAAATAGTGGTTACATTTTTTTAGGGGTTATTTAGATTTTTTATTGTTTGTTTTCTACTCTGTTAATTAAACTGTTTAATGGAACCCAGGGTATATTAAACTATTTGCATGTTTTTAAAAAAATGTATTGATAATGGTGGAGATCATTTTAAAAATATAATTTAAATAAGCTGCATCATTCAATTTTTTTTTTTTAACTACTTCATTCCTTATCCAGTACTATGCATCCAGTAACCAAGTTAAGTGATCTTCTATACTAATCTTTCAAAAATCCCAATATCCTTGTGCTGCCCCTCTGAAATTTCTTTCAGGCTTAACAAAATTTTACATTATGTTTTTGACATGTAGTGATATATCTCATGAATCTATCCCAGTTTTGAATGTAACGGTTTTAAATTCAAACCTCAGGTGCTCCCTGTATAGAGCATTAATGTTCTTCCTGTGTGTACGCATGTTTAATCCAGGTGCTCTGGTGTCCTCTCACATTTTAAAGACATGCAGGTTAGTTGGATTGGCAATGCTAAATTATCCCTATTTTGTGTTTCATATTTTAACCCTCAGATGGACCGGCACTCTGTTTGGAGGTTGTTCCTGCCTTGTGTCCTTTGATTGCTAGCTCCAGCTGCTCTGCAGTCCTGATCATAATAAGTAAGTCTGGATGGAGTATTGTTTTTACAATATGTTGTTTCCCACTTTTCACTTTCAGTAATACTCGCATGATAAATATGCTAGAAAAGAAACAAAAACTTTTACATTTTTATTAAATGGCCATTTTTGATTTGACTCTTTAAGACTCCACTGTCATTATGATGAAAATCCTCTTCTTGTGTCCAAGTGCAGTATTCATTTTCTTATTGGGGGTCCTCAGATTTATAAAATTAAGAACCTCTACACTATGGAATTCAAAGGGGAACTGTTTCTTGTAGCAAGCCAGTGAGATGTGCTGTAGAATCCTCTTAAACCACCCCATTCTCTTTGACAGGTTTTTGCAAACACTAAGAAGGCTCACATTTTTAAGGCTCAATTATGGGGTTTTTGGGAGTTGTCTGATATTTGCTTCAGTATCGTTTCAGTACCAGTACTAAGTTCCGAAAGCTGGTATCAATACTGAAGTCAAAATACTTGGTCCAGTCCATGGCCATAGTTACAAATTACAATTATGTTAGATGATTGTTTGATGAGGATTAAGATCTTAAAATGAGAGATCTAACAATGGTGTTTCTATCTTCACACTGCTAGCTATAATCAATAAGCTTATCACAAATAAGGGTTACATAAAACATTTTCTATAAATTAAAACATTATACACATTTCAGTTAGCAGAGAATCAATTTTGTTGTTAACCCACGTCAGATTTGCAAAATGCAAGTCTCCTAGTTATATTTGCTGTGGCAGTTGTCAGAGTAGCATGCAGGGATGGGGTACTCACTGTGGTAACAAAAACACTCCCTGTCTACAAAATGACTGTTTTACTCATTTGGATTGACGAGTCTGTGGGTGGTGTGACAGACAGAAAAAAACAAAAGAAAAAAATAAATAAATAAAAAAGCAAACATTTTTACCATATGTACCAGATCACAGGCCACTACCCCCACCCCATCTTTCTGCAGATGTTAAAGCAACTTGACATCTATATGGCTTGAACTAAATACTTTGCATTTCACCAAGCATCAGCGAGTGCAAAATGTTATACTTTAACACATTATGCAGTTATCAATAGCTAACTATGCGCAAAATAGCTTTATCCAGTAGTTTATACACATTCTTACATATATGCATAAAGGAGGAAAAACAAAAGTCACATTTTTTCACATTGATACCTTGGCCTAAAAATTCATGATGGAATGGTCAATGGTATAATATAGTAAACTAGCCAACCCGCAGTGTAGCATACGCCGCATATAATTATTTATTGATGAGTGAATCCTTCCTTAAAGACACAGTTGTCCAAATGGGGAGGGTTTGAGGATACAACTGTCAGTGAATAAAAAGATGGAACTCTGGAGAGAACAACATACATTTTTCGTGAGTGAAAACAGGTTTTGGCAGATACAGGAATATTTTTTTTGAAAGTCTGTCCGTGTGCCTTATTAATAGTCATTGTAAACGCCAATCTAACAGGAAATTGTCTGCGTGTAAAAGTAAAAGGCAAATTAGAATCTGATGGGGTCAGGGAAATCTGGGGAATAAGGACAGTTTGTGATGTAGCAGATGTGATAATCTTACACTCCAGTACTCCAGGAAAAAAAAATTCATGGAGAACACGGGTTAGAGTGGGCGTTCGTGGCTCTTTCATGTGTAACCCATGGGCGGGACTCTCTGTCTTGCGTGCGGTGAAAAGTCAACGTGGCTCAGAGGTCCATGTGGACTTTTGCACAGACGAAAGCGACTGAGGCTGTGTTTGGTGAGTTGTTGCATGCGGGCACATGATCAGGCAGTGCACATGCCTCAAGAGCGACGCTGGATGTGGGAGGATGGTTACAGTTGGCGTGCGTGGCTCTGTCGTGTGTATCCCATGACGCGGTAGGAGGGTTAGAGTTGGCGGGTGGGGCTCCGTCGAGCGTATCCCATGGTCTTAGAGTTGGCGGGCGGGGCTCTGTGAATTGGCAGCCGTGGCTGTCTGTCTTGCGTGCCCTTACTGAATTTTATATATATATATATATATATATATATATATATATATATATATATATATGAAATATTCATTAAGACTAGGATACTTAAAATGCTGTTAAAAGAATCTTTCTGTAGCATGCTGCTGTTTTAGTAGAGTTCTTTGATAATGCAGGAGATGGTACAGTGGTGCAGTAGTTCAAACCATTGCCTCATATATCCAAGAGATTGTATTTAAACCTAAGTTTCATCAGTCTGTGTGGAATGTGCATGAGTTTTTCTCCACGTACACTAGTTTTCATATTACATTAACTATATACTCTAAATTGGTTTGCTTTAAGTGAGTGAGTGTGGGCCTGTATCAATATATCCTGTGACTGGCACCATGTTAAATGTTAATTCTTGCCTTGCACTCAATGTAGCTGTTAATGGCATTATATGCACTCTCCTCTGCCCTAGGGAATAGACCTGATCCCATCTCATGCTACCCCTTATACACAGTGCCAGCCATCACAATACTTTATTTATTTATTTTTAAACACCAATGAGTCTATGCCCCACAACAAACCAAAGGACATATTTTCAATGACAGATTTCAAAGAATCCATATATAAAATTAATTAATTTGTAAAATGTGCATTCCCGACAAGGAAACACAGGCTACATAAGCAGTTTCAGTGTCTTATATTGCTAGATCAGGATATAAAAATTGAAGCTTCTATTAATACAATGAAGAAACAATATTTAATAGTTTTTCTGAGCTTGTGCCACTTTCATTTTTGGACATCATTCTCTCTCTCATTATTACACACAAACATGTGAATGCATTTTATAAATTGTACTTTAAAATAAGTTTACACATTACGTATATCATTTACTTAATCATTTTGTGTTTTAAAGATACATATGACAAAATACAGTAATCTGTTAAATGTTCCAGTGAAACACCCAGCTCTACATATTTAAACAATCCTGCCTAACTGCAGATTTCAAGCCAATTTCAAATTTCAATTTTATAATTAAATGTTATGTAACACAGAGGAATCACTAGGGAGAAACTGTATAAATGGCATTTGTCTTTTCAGAGTACCACAGAAAGTAAATCTGCAAACCGTTATTAATGGCTCTCATTTGATATGGCAAGGAGAGGATTCAGCCAGTTGCTGTTGCCACAGAAATTGCACCACTCTACAAGACTAGTGTTCAACAGCTGTATGCTGGAACACTGGATTTCTTTTCCATAGTAATGAAAAAAATTACAAAATTCCTCTGCCAAAAAGGAAACACACTTCACAAGAATAATGTAATTAATGAATTGGGGAAACAGGAATTTCAAAATCAAATCCTGCCAAAGTAAAAGGAAAAAAGCCTAATTATGTCTTTAGACATTTCCTCTTCCCAGGAATATATATGGAATGGCACCACTGAATACATGTGTATTGCAACAATAAAAAAAAAAAAAAACTTTAGTCCTAGGTTTTTTTGTTAGGTCAGCAGGGCGGTACCATCTTGGCTGTGGCACCTGACAGAGTGGCCAGTTTGACATCCATGATGATTAAAAGCTACAGCTCCTGTACACATTAAGCATTGCTTGAGACCATATCCTATGCAATAATTCAATCTCAAGTTTTATTTTTTTAACAAAATGTGGTGAAATCGTAGAGAACATACTACACTGCAACAGAAACTTTGGAATGTACCATTTCACAAATGCAAATCATTTTTAAATTTGAATTTCTCTACACACAACAAAATGTTAGTACATTTAGTCGTTAGCATTTCAAGTGTTCTAAATGATTCATGTTTCCTTAATTAAAAATTTACAATGAGACAAAAATAAAAATAGTCAACAAATAACCCAAAAATTTGAGTCAATGGCTTTTACTGCTTTCATGTCAGACTTAAATAAAAATAGAAAAGAATGTTCCCTTTTTCGATCAAAATGAAGTTGCAGCACAAAAATATACACACCAACTTAAAAAGATGTAATGTGCTCTGTTTACTTTTTTTAACCAGTGTTTTAATCCTAATTCCTCATAGACTCTTAAAGCAGTCCTTTTGAAAGTTGTCCTATTGAAAAGCTGAAGTGCTATTAATGAGCATCAATGTTCCACAAGAGTGATTGATACTTTTCTCTCAAAAGCAGTAGCTGCAGAATGCTTTTAGTTCACAGTCCACATTTTCAAAATATTCTATTGGATGAACCTCTTCTCTGGGAATCAGGGAAATATATGCCTGTATGCTGTCAAGATGATTGACATTTCAGGATTAAAAGCTTCTCTTAAATAGCAAGGGTGATTAGAGCTGCTGCATTATTAGCATTAAGTTGCCATTTTAAAGACTTTTAGTCTTTACAATGCAGTTAAGAAAAGCATTCTTCTCTGACAAAACACTTTTTCTGCTGTCACACTTTACTTTTTTACACCAAAATAATTGGAAATGTCTTATTTTAGTTATTTCTACCTAGAGTAAGGCTTTAGAATTTTCTGAACACATCCTATTTATTTACTTTCTCCATTTTTCTTAAGTCTGAATGTACCAGTTCAATGTAACAATCTGTAATTATTAGCCACATACTACAAAACTCATGAAGTTTTGGACAAACAACATTTTGGTGGATTGGTAATGGGCAGCTGAAAAGTACACCTTAATGTTTTTAAACTGTTCATGCACAGTATACTCCATGTGTTGCTACGTTTGCGCTAAATGTCTGCTGTATACAGAATTTAAATTACTGAAGTAAAGCCCCCAACACAAAGGACTTTTTTTGGGTATTAACTATGTCTTTTTCTATTCAAAAATAATAATGAATAATTTTTGATCTCTTATCCAGTTTAGAAAGCCTGATATTGAAAAAAAAAATGTTGTTTATATTATAGTAAACTGGTTAATCTTTTGTTGCATATAGTGGTTAAATCCTTTAGTGCCTAGATGGTGCTGTAGATTTATTCTCAGTGCTGTGGATTTTGGCTCTCACATGATGAAATAGTAATATGGGAGTTGTTGGAGGAGGCCATGAGAACTTCACTCTTGAATAGACAATGCTTACATATGAGCTGGTGTCACTGCATGTTGCAAATTCAATAGCTATTACTTAAGAGTTTTTTTTTTCCTTCTTTTTGCATTATTAGCAAGCTCTTTCATATAGAAGTGTTCCAGAGAAAGCAAAATTAAGCCATAATTGATAATGAGAAAATTAAGTCTTTCTATATTAGAAAATAGGCTGCTAAAGAATTTTTTATAGTTAAAACATCAAACAAAAAATGTATTTAAAAACATGGGTTACCATATCCGCCCAGCAGTATTTTAACATATCCATGAGAATACAATCTTAATCATTATAAGAAGAGCTATAAATAAAAACTCCATCTTCCGCTACTTGAACATTGAGCTTTACTAATAGCAGATTCACCCTCTACCTGCACTTTCCATTTGCAATATACTGTATGTGATCTAATTCATCCACATACAGTATTTGCATTAAAAGAGCAGCTTGTAAATTATGCATGTATTTGTTTAGTATTTACTTCCATTACACAACATCAAATAAAAAAAAAATTCTGGTTAAACACTCAAACAAAATGAGATGCCTTAAAATAAAGATACACTTCGCTTATCTGTATAATTTTACAGTTTACTACTAGGAATTCAAATTAAATGTTGCAGTGTTAAAAAAAATTACATTTACCAAAAAAACTAACAATTACTAATCTGTGATTTAAACTAATCAATTTAAACTATGCATTTTAAATTAAAATAATTTAGAGAGTGGTTATTAATAAAACAACATAGACCGCATCAAATGGCACGCATGCCTATGTAACAGAGAGCCTTAAATACAAGCAGCTGGAGCTCATGAAAAGCTTTTATTGAAAATATAACAAAAACATGTTATATTTTAACCCAAAACATCATTTAGATGAAGAAAAAAAATTAAGCAAAAAAAAAAAAGATTTCAACTTCAACATCATTGTGCCAATAATTCGATAGTTCTGAGGAAAACAAGCTCACAAAGCTAAAAATTCAAAACAAAAAAAAGTAACTTGGCAAACTACCATTTTAAGTCATTGGTTCCTTTTGAAAAATGTTCAAAGTAAATATAATCTTATTTAATAAAGAATAAATGTTTGTGGGAATATTGTGAAATTTCATTCATTTTCAAAGCTATATTTCTTCCTGGCACAAAGCAGTGAAGCAACAGGAGATGAAAAAGTTTAGTTTTGGCTCACTCAGACACAACAGAGGAATAGATCACATTGCTTTTCAATTGTTTACATTTTCTGCAGTGGTCAATTCATTTGTTGAATTTCCATCCATATATGTTAAGAAACAGCAACCATTACAATCAAACATAAATCTGATGAGCTACTCTAAAATTATACCGAAATTTACATTAAAACCAAGACTTCTAGAACCATAGTTTAAGATGGAGGAGTACCTACCAGAAGATGGCACTAAAGTAATCCAAATTAATCCTTGCACATCAGTAAATGTGTATAGCCTATAATTTAATAGTCAGCCACAATTAAAGCCAACCCTGCTAAACTTAATTTTATGGTATTGTTAGGCTTGAATCGACTGCAAGTACAGATGAGAGAATGCACACTGATTAGTAAATGATCTATATTTAAAAAAAGTCAAAAAGTATAACTAACAAAAATTTTAGAACCTCATAGTCAGTAATAATCCAGATTATTAAGACTAAAACTTTAAATGCAGTGTTCCATATTACCCATGAGAACTGCAACAAGGAGAAATGCACGTGCAAAGAAAATTCCAATACCAAATATGAAACCATGCAATCAGACCCAAACATACCATACTGCTGTTTTTACATTTCATAATTTTATTCTACAGCATGAAAATGAAAATAAAACCTAAAAATGTGTAAGTTTATAAACTTATAAATCACTTATAAATTCTAAATTTATTATGCATCTTTAAATAAAAATTAGTTATTTTACAGAGGGAGAGATAAAAAATTTGTAACAGGGTTACATTTATTTTAAAAAGTGCACAGTAATCATTTCCTGGAAATGTAGGGGAAAAAAAAGCACAATCAAGCCGCTTGCCTTTTCACTCATTCCACCAAATAAAAAAAAATTGACTCAAACTACAATGCCGCTAAAATGACAAGAGAAGTTCAAATCCACTAAAGAAGGTATGCACATTGCGCCTGACATTTTAATCATACTTCCAACCCATTCCATTTTCTCAGCTTTGTTGACAGAGTATTATTTAAAGTTTTATCGTACTCTTGTTCCGATATGCCCTGTTGCTCAACCCAGAACATTATTGCTTCGGTAACAATTTACTCTGGAGCACTATAACCATGTAAATGACAAAGCTTCCAAAGCCAAAATGATTTGTTTCCAAAATGCTCTAGTCTTTCTTCCCAGAACTAACATTTGTTAGATTCTGTCATTTATAATTTACACCGATACTCCTTTTTATACTTCATGAAAATGTTATGCTTGCATGTTGTACTATTATAGCTAGTGCTAGGCAGGTATGTTAAATCAGCTGGTCATGATTATAGAATGAAACAGATATCACATATTATAAACATCTTATAGAGTTAAAACATAATAAAGTGAAGTAGTACTACCAAGCAATTCACATAACTAACTAAATGAGGACATAAAAAAACTATATATATATAAATATAAGATGGTGCCATAATATTATAGGGTGAAGGATAAACTGTACAGGCATAACATGGTGCAGGATTTGAAATGGTCCGCAAAATAATATATACACAAAACAGAACTTCTGTATTTTCAAAAGTTGTAAAATTTTTAACCAATATATTACATACATCACTGAATGGTGAAACTTGGCCTCTCTTTCCAGCTATGGAACAAGCAAGAATTCTGCAGAAACCAACTAGCTGAGGTGGCAATGGACATTCAAGCCAATTTCTACATTGCAATGACATATTTATTAAGTACATGTTTAAGTTTGTACCATTTTCAGCTTTTCAACCTGAAATAACCATATACTCTAGAAAATATTTTAAAACATTGTTTTTCATTCTTAAACTACTAAATCCTAAACATTAAAGAGCTTACATTTAAAAGTTGTTTTGAATGGAATTGGTACAATTTATATATAAAACCTAAAAAACAATTGGTATTAAAAAAAGGCATTTACTGAAATCACTATTTTCATTGCTAATATTAATAATGAAGAATGAAGATAAGCAAAACAGACTAATAGATTGTTACCTTGCTCAGAGTCTGAGTCAGCTTTTCCTGCTCCAGGTGCAACAGGCAAGGGCCGTGGAGGTCGTGGTTTTGGAGTTGGAGGAGATATCCTCTTCTTACCCAAGAATTCAACGTATGTTCCAGGGAACTCTCCTTTTTCTTGAGTCATTTCATTTAAACCACACAGCCAGCCCATTTCATCTGGCTTTTCTTCAAATCCATCACAATATCCAAGAGCCAGCAAAGTGCCCTTACTAACAAGTAAAATGTCTCCAACATGCAAATCAATATCATCCTTTGCCTCCTTTTTGTAGTCATAGAGCGCCCTGTACTGGTATCCCTCTGCACTCATTTTGAAAGCTTTTTCAAAGAAGCTGGAACAAACTTTTAAAACAGAAAAAAGAATAACTCCGTCTTCAAACCTTCCAGTATTGCTTCATAGAAAAACACAAGTGTTTCAGTGAAAAAGGGCAGTTTTTTTAAAGGATGCTGAAACCAGAATAAAAATAAAGAGAGAGTAAACGATTCACAATGATCTTTTTGAAAAGGCTGCTGGTCACCTTTTTGGTTTGAACTAGTAAATTCTAGATTCCATTAAACCATCACAATGCAGATTGATTTTGAAGATCTACAATCTCCTGAATCTTCATTGTGCCCATCTATCAAATACTTTCTGCTGTGGATGTCTTTTTGTACACCTGACCTAGAAAACACAGAAGAATTCTTTGTTATATAAATAGCAAATATATAATATTCCACAAAAAAACACAGCTTCCAATTATTGAGAAAGATATGCTAACCTTTAAATACATATACATTTTAAATTGTTTTGCCTTGTTTTACGAGGTTAAAAAATGCAAGACATACATTTAACTTTAGATTTGTTCAGTGTGGATTGGCTGAATACAAACTGCAATGACAAATGATTATGCAGCTTTTATATAAAAAGAGCTGATCTCTCCTTCCTCATTGCATTTTGCTCTTCTTTTATGCATCTCTTTCAGTGCTTTATTATATACATTCTGTGTGCAGACACACATTTTACAGTCTGTATTTTACAGATAAAATATACACATCCATATATAAAAAATCATAAAGTTTCCATGACAGTATGATTTTCTTTTAAATAAAAATAAGCCTGGGTAGCATGGTGGTCAACACAGCTACCTCACTGATACAGATTCCTAAAACTGAATCCCACAATCTACTCACTTGAATCGCATGGGCTGCTCATGTCTACATGGGGTTTCGTCCCACATCTCAAAAGTGGTGATTGTTAAATTAACACCAGAGTGAGTGAGTATAGGGGTGTGTGTACACCCTGGACTGGCAACCTGCCCAAGGTTGGCTCCAGAAATGCAAGTTATCTTTAACTGGATTGTTGGTCTGAATTAAAATAAAAATGAATGACAAACTTCCACAACCTGCCTTGTGCTTGCATGACCTTCTTTACATCCTTGTGGGCTCCATCCAGTTGATCCGCTTAACTCACCCAGTTTAATGTACATAAAGGGTAGATGACCTGGCATTGCTAAATTGTGTGTGTTTGCCCTATAATGTAGTGGCATTCTGTCCAGGTGTTGTTCCTGAGACAGGTCTCAGCTGCCACGTGGCACTCCTCTGGATTAATGGGTTAAGAAGATGGATGGATGGATAAATTTCATAGTTCACCGTATGTGTTCAGGATGAAGCAACTGATTTGATTTACAGGCCTAAAATTGGACATGTGTGAAATGCTTATGGATATTAGATACATTTTTTCCCAGGAATCTAGGTTTGCCAAACAGCTCAAAGTCACACCTTTAAGTTACCTGGCTTCTATTTTTTGCTCCTAGTCAACCATTTTTGTGTACGACTCACTGCTGAAGGGCAGCTCTCAGAGTAGCATGCATAAATGGCATGTAGCAGATAGAGTCAACTTATCTCCCCATTATGTACAACCTTCCGTCCTCTTGACTCGTGCTCTGCTCCTCTTTTTAGACTAACTGCTTTTACTCTGCAGTACCCCACAAAAACAGGGAACAGTGAACAATGCTATCAATAAGTTTATGCATCTAAGTGTACTAACTTCATTTGCATGGTGGTAGTGCTGTTATCTTGCAATAAGGAAATCAAGGTTTGCCCGCCAGGTGTTCCCTTTGTGGAGTTTGCATGGTCTTCCCATGTCCACAAAGGTTTTCTCTGGGTACTGTGCTTTGTTCACACAGATCAAAGCACATGCAGTTTAGGTGATGGTGATCTGGTGTTGCTAAATTGTCCTGTGTGTCTATCTGTCTCTGTGCGTGATTGCACACACTCACACTCCCCCGCGATGGGCTGGCGCCCTGACCAAGGATTGTTCAGCCTTGTGCCCAAAGGTAGCTGGAAAATGCTCCAGCTTCCCCATAACCCTGCCCTGAATAATTAGGTTCAAGAACTGGACAGATGTTTTAATCATATATCAAAAAATAACACCTTAAATCCCCAGAATAATCGAAGACAAAAGTTTTGAGATTTTAACCTTACCATTTTATGATGCATGGGTCTTGTTTAACAATAAAATAAAATTGAAAACATTTAAAGGGTACATTCCCCTAACAAGGGCTGCAGGAAATATACTAAATTTAAATTTTAAAATAAAATGTTTCAAAACCATGCACTTAAAATAAAAAGTAGATGTCTGCCAATGATTACAAAAATCATTTTTAATTGAAGTGTAGCCTGTGGCCTTTTATTATTAACATAATCCTTCTTAGAAAAAAAGAATTACAACTGCTCTAGCCATGAAATTCTAATTCTAAACGACTCCATGTGTAAGAAATGATGAAACCCTTAATCTAATCCTGCCCCCAATACCCAACAGCATCACACTAACCTCTGCCCTCTTTGCTGTCCTAATTTCACAGTCTCAGTGGTTCAAACCCAGAACATGATGATGAGAGAAACTAATAAGACACTTCAAAAAGCGGAGAAACTCAAAAATAAAACATGCCAGCACTCAAACTCTAGAAAATGTCTACAGTAGAACATTAGACAACATTAACCATTAAATCACTTCTGCAGAACAACTTACAGATTTGCTACCTACTGTAATATTGGTTCTTGGCTTGCGCCCTGTTCTGCAAGGCCAGGCTCTGGCCACCCACAATCCTAAACTGGTTGAGAAATGCATTGGTGAATCAAGTACAATCTAAAGTTATAAAATAATAATTACAACTTCTGATTAAAGGATGCAGTATAAAACCAAGATGAACCAACAAGGTTGACAAAAATTGTGGACTCTTCTCAAAATTGTACCAGCAAGAACTGCACACACACATGATTGGTTTAAACCATACACCAATATGCTCACTTGGTCCCCTTTTGGTGCAGCCAGAATGCTACTAATCTTAACATAAACACACCTCTGTGCAACATAATACATAACTTAAGTTGAATTATGGGGGAAAACGTTTTTGCCTTGTGCTCCAAAAATGAATTTTGCATAAATGTCAAATAAAAATTACACAGTTTAAAACTGCAATTAAGCACAAATTATTTTTCTTGCTTTTTATATATTTGTCTGGTTTTATCCCTGCAATTTTAAATGTCTAGACAAAAACTGTATTAAATCAAAATTGAAGCACACTGCCTGCCAACGCCGAGGGGCATTTTTGATGTTTTCCTAACAACAGACCCAACCTGGGAAATGTTAGGAACTTGTGTTAGGAAAAAGTAAATGCTTCTTTAAACGGCGTTGGAGATAACAGGTAGACAAGCAGTACATATGGCGAATGCTGAAAAGGGGGAACTACAATCAATGCTGAATAAACATCTAAAAACCAACACACGACTGGATGTATAACACTAGTAATAACTATATACTCTTGTTTCAGGAGATTAAAAAAATACAGCAAAAATATGCAAGTTGAGATTAAACGTATAACTGAAGATCTTTACTACTTCATGGCGATTGATTATGTTCTAAAATCAGCCCAATTTTCTGTTCCTTAAAACCTTATCTTAACTTCCTCTTCTGCATGAAACGGACTTCCTCTTAGCTATCAGGCAAGGTTAGAAAATTTAATAAAATAGGGACTGGTGCACTAACAACAACAAAAAAAAAACTTTCTCGATTATTATGAGAATGCACTCTATACTTGGGCAAAGCCGCCCTAAGGCATTTTAGGGATGAATAAAATGATACACCTACACAATTCGATAATCAAGTTACAAACATTACTGGTTGCTAATGTACGGACACCAGGACTGGTCTGGACTGCCCCGCACAGTACATGCATGCACTACTCCGCATTTTCGGCTGGCAGACTTGCAGCAACTTGAGCTCTCACGCAGTCCTTAATTTGCTCCTCCTGCCTGCTGGCTAAACTAACTACTATGGTTGCATCCATAACGACCTAATCGGTTCGATCAACTTAAAACCAAAGTGGGAGAAAAAGAACCGTTTTGAATTTTACCTTCCAGTACCTTCTATAAGCGTCCAAATTCTAGATCAGCACATCGAACTTAAAATCCGTGTCAACAGAACCACTCTACCTCAGTTCGGATTCCTTGTGTCACAATGTTTCTACCCGCAACCCTGTCTACGTGAACAATATTTAGAAAAATAAATTATGGTTTCAAAACAGTCAACTAAAGACCACGAGGTGCAAATAAATTACTGCTGACCGTAAGCCCTGTCGAGACAATGGGCTGGAGGCACCGTATGGGTAGGAGACATGCAGAAAGCGTAACACAAAACAACTGTTGCAGACAAATGGCACAAGCACAAAGGTTCATCCATCGTATTTATATAAAAAAACTAATTAAAAAATAAACAAGAATAAAGGATTACGACGCTTGTGCACGCAAGTAAAGCCACCACTACGGGCCCCGTGCTGGTACGGCTTCACGGGCAAAAAGAAACGCACCAGGGTGCCACTCACTTACAGCAGTTGGTGGCTGACACCACCGGAATGCCAAAGTCCTCGACTTCTCTCCTTTCCTTCCCGTTGTTATGGAACACTGCAGCTATTCCAACTTTGAGCTCCACCTCTTACACCCTCCAATTTTTTTTTAATCAGATTTCGGTCACCTCCAATTCAAGGAGAAATCCAGATACACCGGCGTGAATCGGTCTTCTTTCCCTTTTGGCTTTTTGTACCACCGTGAAGCAAAAGCTGTTGGACAGGCACACGTCTACACGAGGCTTTCTTTGTGCTCGCTGGTACGCCTCACGACTAAATCCGCCCAGCTAGACAGTCAGCGACTTCGCCAAGGCGAAGCCGTCAGTCATCGCAGCGTCACACACACAGCGCCCCTCTCCTTCCGCGTGGGAATCTGGGACGCACTCACCAGACGCGTAGTAAGCCCGGCCTCTCGCCAGTTATGCAACTAGACAGGAGGAGCGCGTTCTTGGCTGTGCTGTCTTTGCGGTAATGCAGGTATCGTCCCTCCATGAAGAAGAAGAAGAAAAAAATAGGAGTTCTATCACAAACAAGCAAAACTTACAATTCCATAAGAACGATCGGCCTATATTACAAAAATCCATGCACAACACACAGCGTTTTAATGACGCTGCGGAAAAAAATTGCACATCTGGCATTCGATCCAATTATACTGAAGAATTGCGCCAGCTCAGCAACTTTTAGGTAGTGACGAGTCAAGAGAAAAGTACTCGTATCTACTTGATTATATTACAATCAACTTTAACGTGTTAGTGTATGTCATGTGACTTCACTAAAACAGCTGTGTCATCTGTGTAACTGTAGCGACATTAATGCGCCCCACCCACATATAACCCCCAATTATTTCCTATTAAACATTCAATGCTTATTTTACTACGCCGCAGCTCCACATAATGATAATGTAACGGTTAATACTAACCGCTCGAAACAGTGGGATTCTTATGAGATATGTTGCTCTCACTTGTTTGATTTGGCGAAATCGCTAACATTTTAAGTTCAATGCAAGTTAAATAAATTACGTGGAATACCAGAATCATTTTACTCGAGCTGAATTTACATAAAAGTTTTAGTAAGTGTGCCAAACTTGCCTCAAATCACAGTATAAGGACTACCTATAGACTATATTTCAGTTACGGAGACGCAGACCACTAAAATTTCAGACTGTATGTATGCAAAATAGACTGGGCCTTTGGATCTATGTATAATCATATCCTACAAGCAAAAGCAAATCTTTTGTAAAGATTAATATTACATTAAAAAGCACAATACAGTCTCTGAACAGAAGACTCCTTTAGAAAACATTATTATTATTATTACTATTTT
This sequence comes from Polypterus senegalus, assembly GCF_016835505.1. Taxonomy (NCBI): domain Eukaryota; kingdom Metazoa; phylum Chordata; class Cladistia; order Polypteriformes; family Polypteridae; genus Polypterus; species Polypterus senegalus. Next base: position 53,878,884 of record NC_053160.1, read on the forward strand.
CTTTTAGCAGATGCTTTTATCCAAGGTAACTTACAAAGCAAGTTCTAATACAAGAGCAAAAAGAAGGTGCAAGCAACAAAAGCAGCAGAGTACAAGATTAAAAAAAAGTTAGAGGGAGTAGAACTAATACTAGACTGTATAACTATGTCCGCAGCAAGAAAAAAATCTTCTAAAATCTTTTCAAGTACAACAGCAGCTATCCTGCAGAAGAGACACTATGCACTTCCAAAATACTTAATGAAAAGCGGCTAAACGTAAGTTGAGTGCAGTTGGAATAACAAAAAGGAAATCATTCCACAGCTATGGAGTGAGAACAGAGAAGCATTGTCCAGTCCTGGAATGTCTGGCAAGACCAGGGACAGCCAGAAGACAGTCAGAGGCAAAACAGAGAGATCTTAAAGGGATATATGGAGAGACCAAAGAAGGGAGACATTGAGGAGTAGAAATATTCAGAAAACTGTTGGTCAAGATGTTTTAAACTGGATCCTTTCAGCAACAGGAAGCCAGCGAAAAGACCAAAGAAGAGAAGTACCAGGAGTGAAACAAAGAACATGCAACACCAGTTGAGCAGCTGCATTCTGGAGGAGCTGGAGAAGTCAGATAGTGGTTGAAGGAAGCACTGCAGAGTTAGCAAAGGCAAAGAGCTGTAAAATGCAAGAAACAAACTGTTTTTGGATACTGTTGGAATGTTATAGGTAATAGAGTCTTACAGATAGATACATGGAGAAGGTTCTGTAGAGTTGAAATCAAAACATTTAATGTGAGTTACTACAGAGATTAAAGTTCTTACATACTGAAAAAGCCATTATTAGAAAATCTGAAATATCAGGCAGGCAGATTGAACATGGGATGAGCAACAAAAAATCATCTGGGGTGATAGAACCTACAGCTTTGTAACTCAGTAGTAGAATACTGTAGTTAATAGGATAATACTGTAACCAAGCCAATTGACGGGATCACATGTTCATTGCATTTGGTTTCAGAATTATGACCCTGTCCATAACATTTTGAGTAAGGTGGAAGCTGTTAACATTTTTTGCAAGAAGATTACTAGATTAATGCATCAAGAATTGCAGTAAACCAATCGAGAGTCAATGAAACAGAAAATTAAAGGGTAGGGTTGGATTCATCAGAAGTTTTAAGAAATGAAATATATACATTTGTGTAACAAAATCTACAGCAGCATGTTATCCAGAAATATAAAACTGCACACAACAGTTTAATTTGTATAAACATGAAAGACACTAAGCAGATATCCTTGTGTATGATATAGATAATTTTCCTAATGAAAAAAAAAACAGAATATAATAAGTTTTCTAATATCATAAACATGAACCTTATAAAATTAAATATTGTGGCACAGCAGGTAGCATTGCGGCTTGATAGCACTTAGATCCTGGTTCACTTCACAGCTTGAAGACTCTGCATGAAGTCAGCATGTTGTTTTTGTTCATGCAGATTTCCTGTCATAGCTCAAAAAGATTATAGTGATTGGTCATTTGGTGGTTCTAAACTGCTCTTTTCATTTTGAAAATTTGTATGAGCTTATGTTGCTGGTGGTAGTAGCTCCAGGTTTGCATTAGTTGTTACAGAGTTAGATGGATGGATAGAAGATGGATAAATGGATGACGAAGACCAAGTAGAAATATACTGAACTTCCAGGATAGAAATGGTATTAGAGTTTTCAAATGAATTTGTGCATGTTGATTAAATAGTTTTGTTAATTCCTTCTGTTCAAAATGAAGATATTACTTTCATTTTAGCATATGTTTTAAAATGTTCTGTATTTTCTTGTTAATATTTTGTTATGTTCAGAACTACTGGCATATACTATGCTGTTGAAAACTAAGCAGTTAGGTACAGCAATGCTCTGTACGCTTTTTATTTATTTAACAGATGCTTTTACCTAAGGCAGTTTATGAAAATCAACCTATACAAAATGCATTTGAATGTTGACTTAAAGGTACTTAGTTAATAGGCAAGATATAACCAAACATTTAAAGCTAAGCTCAAGTAACTTTTTACTAAAGCAATAGTGGTTATTGTAACAACTTAACAAAAAGTGCAATAAGATGACAGTTGTTAGGGTGAATACAAGCTGCAGAGGAGACCACAGCAGTTGAGCACTCAAGCAGTCCTGGGGTGCTGTCATCTTTATTACACAATATGCAAGTTAATGTCACTTTTTATTAGTGCATACATCTGCTTGACCTACTTCTGTAAGTGAATGTAATGACCATTTTGTTAATTGCAAAGCAATAAGTGGTGTATTTTAGATCTCCTATAAGCTTCAATACATTGCATTTTTTACAAGGATTGTGCTTAGGCAATTGCATTCAGTTTATTGTAGAGCAACAAACATGCATATCATGTTAAAATATGCACATCAAATGTTTTTTTGTGTTGTAAAGGCTTTATTCCAATAATAGCATTTTTATTGCATAACAAAATTCTTGAAAATCACAAACTTGATGGGCCTTGCCTTCAGAAAATGAACATTCATTTTCAGATTTAATGTTGATCTGTCCCCATGCATTGGATAACTAATAAAACATTAGGGAGGTACTTCATTTATTTTAATGTTTAATATTATATGAAAGTTCCCAATTAAAAAGAAAAGCATTTACTCTTTCTGACCTTTACTGAAGAAAATATTACATTGTTTAAACCCACTTTGCACATTCTCCCTGTACTGGTGTTGTTTTTTTTCAAGCTACTCCAGATTGCCTTCCATATCCCCAAAGACATAGTGTTATGGTTAACTAGTGACACTAAACTGATCCTTTCTGGGTTTTGGGGTGTGTATGACTGGGACCCTGTCTAAGACTGATTTTTGCCTTGCACCCGGTGTTATCAGGAGAGTGGCTGCATGTTTCATCCCTGCCAGTTCACTCTTTTAATTGAATTTGTACTTCTATTAAATGTGTTATTGTTTCACTGTATATACCCTTCATTGTGAAAGTCCAAAACCTCCAATAGGTTGAATAAAATCATTTAAATGATGACTGTTAGTCCTACATAAATAAGATCTGTTACATATTTGTTTATATTATAAGTGTGGCAATCATTATGACCAACTGTTACTAACAGTTTCCAATTCTGCCTGGATTCTCAGTATTCTGCTGTGCTGAGTAGAGCCACAACACATTGATCAAGTGATGTTTTTGGGTTGATCCCCACAATGATGTAACTGGCTAAATTAGTCATAACTAATTTGCTACTCCTTTTTCTATATCATTGGCAGCTTTTAAAATTTGAAGTAACAGTAGTGATTTTTTTCAATTTACTCATAGCTTTTAGTTAACATTTTGTCTGCCAGCCCTTTACCTGAATATGGAGAGATACACAAAAATAAACTGATATTCAAATAAGTTGAAGAGTATATCAGGTTAGCTTCTTTCAGTTTTCTGCTAAACAAAATGAACTGATACATTTTGGTTTCATTCTTTATTATGGAACTGGTAATTGGAAAAGAGCTGCATGTTTGTCAGACATTCAAGCAATAGTTTTACTATACTCATGACAATACTATGCACATGACAATACTACTACTACTGTTACTAATTCTAAAGGTAACATAAATGGGATGTGGAATCAAACCTTATGGTAACTGGGAGCCAATGACATCAATGGAGACAGTTGACGTTTTAGGCCATCATATGAATCATTTTTTTTTTTCTTTCCACTGTTGCCAAATTGTCATATTTTATGTTAACAAATGAGATTTACTAAACAATATACTGACATACATTATATGTTTGATCAGTTGCCATGATTCTTTTGAATTTCTTCTTATTTATATTTTCTATTAATAAAATGTTATGTGTTTTAATACATTTTTATTCATTATAGCACTGGAGAGTGGTTGGACAAGCAAGTAAAAATTTCACTGTACTCTGTACATGACAATAGTACAATGCAGGATAATTTATGCAGAAGTACTATAGAACTTGGTTTATTAATGTAATTTTGTAGAGATCTGAAAATATACTCTGTATGCATATGTATTATAAATTTACTATTTTATATTTGTGAACAAGTGCATGTTCTCTGAGAATAGTATTGCTTAAATACTAGGGGGCTTTGCCCCCTGCTCGCTTCGCGTCTCTGCCTCTTGTGTTGTGAAGAGGGAGGCTGAATGCACACTAAGGAGATGAGGTCGCTCCTTCGAAACCCACTCTTAAACAGTGATATAATGGAAAACAAATATATTTTTTTTACCTCCTCTATGCTTGATAAGCTGACTTGCTGCTGCTGCTGCATGTGCCGTGCTGCATGATCTGCATGTCGCGCTGTGCTTCAAACATTTAAAAGCCTGTACAGCAGCTGTCCTCCTTGCCTCGCGGGACATTAAAGTGTCTCAGAGAAAATCACATCTTGACTCAAGATTTTTTTATATAATAGAGAGATAAACTAAATTGTCTTAATTGTGCCAATTGCACACACGGGGGTACCATAGAAAGGGAATGGACCAAATACAGTACATTTGCAGCCACAACCACTGTGCCACCAGATTGTAATTGCCCCTGAAAATGAAGAAAACAAAGTCAGCTGTTGGGTTTATGATGATTTGGAAACCAACCCAAGAAAACAGACTGCCTCATTTACCATCTCAAGATGTCCTTGGGTACATGGTATGACAATATAGAGGTCTAGGATAACTTAAGTGGAGACCACAGATGTATAAAGTGTGTATTCCTATAGTTAGTACCGACAATCTAGTTAGCTAAGAGGTTGTATTGTAATTTGAACTGGAGTAACAGTACTGCCGTGGGCAACAGCCAACAGATGGCAGAACACCCATCCTTGATACCCAGTCAGCTGCCAGAAATTCTTGACAACAAACATATATGAAAAATAGACCTATTTAAAGACAGTTTATACCCATTGCTTAAATGAATACCTAATGTATATTGTATTATACTTACAAGTTGCAATAGTAAGTACAGTAGTTTCTAATTACTTTTCTCAAAACATCCATTCATCCATCTTCTAACATCACTTACCTAGAGCAGGGTCATAGAGATTTCAAAACACATGTATGATCACAGTAAATTATATAAAATTTAAATACAAAAATCTAACAAAGAAAATGTGAATGTGAATTTTAGTACCTTACTTTTAGCGTATCCTTCCCTTCAATGTTTCCACTTCCTGATATGATTTATTAGATATAATATGTTTTATCTAACAGACACAGAGACACCACTTCACTTTTAACTTGCATTACCTTTAAAGGTTTGTCTGTTCCTGAAGTAAGGGTTTCATTATCAAATTATCAAGTGTTTTAGCACATTAGTTTTTATACTCGTAATTTGTGGTAATAGATAACTACAGATTTAGAGTTGTTTGTAGCTTGTAAACTGACATATTTCAACAGTTTTCAAAATGACTGCCACATTTCATAGCATCTTTAATATATTTACGAAAAAATGTATGAACTATTTTATTTTAATATTTTTAACTACAATGCATTTTCTGTCAGTTGAATAATTCTGCATTTGTTGTATTATAAAGGTGTGAGTCAAATTTTGCACTCCACAATGTTTTTTTATATATGGCTAATATACTGACATTATATAAAAGCTGTCTCAAAAGTTCATTTTGTTGATAAATATCACATTTTGAGGGAAATGGGATATGAGAGGTAAACAAATGTACTTAAATCTTCAATGTATAAAAAATTTCTTCCACATAGTCTTCCAAATTATTATTAACTAAAAAACAGTTTGAACTTTGATGGACTGCTTCCCAAACCATTGTTTATTTGTACCTGATATTCTCTGGACATATTCAGGCTTTCTGTTACACTGCAACTGGATTAAGCAGCTTCAATAAACAGATTGATGAATGCATTAATGTTAATGTTCAACATGCCTGATGTGTCATCAAAACCATCTGAACAATTGTCTCTGATTCTACTATTTTAATGACCTGTTTAATTTTAGAGCTGAAGTTCAGAAATGGGTATTCATTTTTCAATAATTAACCTATTCCCATGGTAATCATTAGAACTTCATTCTATTGATAGCTTCTTCTCCAAAGAAGGATTCAGAGCTTCATCAACAATTCAAAAAGATGATGGTATTTGTTAATTAAAAATGTCAGCCCACCATAAATACATATATTGCCTTTCCATGCTGAAGATGAAAACATTTTACTTATTGCCAAAAAATATCATAGTGTCATTTGTTGATCTTTCTAAACAAATATTTATCAAATAAAGAGATGTCTAGCTGTCATAGAATTTCAGTTTAGGCTTGTGAAATATGTACAGCACTTTCAAGTTTGTTAAAATTAAGTGTGCCATATAACATTAATTGTACTGAAAGATACTTCAGCATATGACTATATTCTGTTGTAATATTATTCTTAAATACTATGTGAGATTCTGAGTAACTCCAGCTGTTAAAGTAGTTAAAAGAAAGGAAACAAAGAACATTCCCGGCATAAGAAGAATCTTTTTGAGTTTTCACATTTCTGTAGGCTAATGACAGTTTACACTTTATAGTACGCTAAGCTTAGGAGCAAATAATGAAGCATGAGATACATATGAAAAGTATTAAAATATTATTATATTATTAAATTATAAATTTTATTATTATTATTATTACTACTACCATTGATAACAAGATTCAAGAACCTTGAAACAAAGACACTGCTTTAAAACTATAAAAGTATTGAGTCAGCCATTGGTATGTCTTGTTGATTTTTTCTGCCGTGTTCGGTTTGTTTGTGGCCAAACCACTCACATACTGTACAGCTTCTCAGTAGTACTGCCTTTCATGTACATCTTGTACCAAGCTACAACAACCCAGTGTTTTCACATTAACTTTCATGATGTATAAAGTTATTTGGGCGCTGCCCATAGCCACTCAAACATGTCATTAAAGCAAAGGTCAAATCAAAATATATATACAAAATTAATTTCTTAATAAGTAACCCAAGGAATACAGAACCTATGACGTAAAAACATTAAAAGCATGACCCCTCTCCCACTCAATATTTCTTTCAGACTTGTTGCAGTAATCTAAATTAGATGAATGCATAAATCCCTTATAAAGACTGAAGAATGATCCTCAGAATTAAGGTCTGTCCTTTGCACCAACTATTGAATGGAAGCACCTACCTATCAAGAGACAAGGATTTTCTTGGATCTTGTATTCTAAAGAGACAAGTACTGGGCTTTGAGTTGGAATGGAAGGTTGAAAGGATAAGTCTTAATACTTTAATTGAATAAGTGAAACTCTAAAGAAGCCATAACAGACATTATATTAAGTAAAGCCATCTGGTTAACCTTAGGAATCTTTGACCAACTATTCCGTCATTGACGTTTGATCCCAATCAATCAGACCTTATAAAACTGTTAAGCAACTTGATCCTTTTCTAATGGGGTGGAATTACTGACACATTTCCGATTTCATGAGTAAAAAAATAAAGCCAGTTTTCAAAGAGTGCATTGTCTCCTAATAAACCCCATTATTAATGGACAGTTCCATTCCTCTGCAACTCACTTGGTAGATGCTGTAATTAAATGGACCCCATACCTTCTTCACTCTTTGTTCAGTCACTGAGCTTTTCATGTCTTTATTTTTAGTACCTTTTATGTTATGGGATTTGCTTGGGACAGTCCACCAATCCATTTTAGTAATAATACTGAGATTTTAATGATCGACTAATAAGCATTTGTTTATACTTTTATTTATTGGCCAGTCCCATTATTATGATTTCCTTCTTTAACAATTAACAATCATATTTCTTCCACTCAAGTGTGACGGTCTCCTTAATGCTCACAGGCAGTCCTTACAGTTAAAAGAGTTAATATTTATTGCAAAAGCTGTTTTTTGAGCATGTAGTCCACAGCAGTTACCAAGTCATACTGTTGAAGCTGACATGCTCACCTTCATCAAAAGGCTGAATGTGGGCCTTGGATCTTTTGTTTTTGTGTTCCTTTCATCTTATTTATACAGCATATGTAACTAAAAATCGAACAAAGATGTCTCAGGCTTCCCTTCCTTTGATCTTCTGTCTTCAAAAAATAGGCCAGATCAGGCTTGTAAAATAAGGATTATTTGTTGGTTTGTTTGTCCATGGCATGGGAGCCTATACCTGGGCTTGTGTCCTATCAGACTATGGTTTTATGTTTTCCTTTTGTAATATATGAGCACTCACCAAAGACCTATTAAGATAATACCTGCTTATATTATTACATATGTACCATGTACATGATGGTATTTCTTATTCAAATAATTTTTATCCACTTATTAGAATGTTTTCTTTGAAAGGATTATAATTCTGTAATACATTAAACAATCTACATTTAATTTTAACTTTTTTCAAATATTCTTTATGTAAGGAATATTGACAACTTTAGATAAAAATACCAAATGAGCTTTTCAGCTTCAGCATTTCAGTTTTATTCTGCTGAAAATTAATGTAATTGTGTGCAGTTTTTTCTGTTTGATTGCTATGCTAGGCTAAGGTCAGACATGAGTAATTGTTAAAATGAATTATGTGGTAATTCTATTATATGTTTTGCCTAAGTTTAATTATATAGCAATAGTCATACAGTATATGTCATTACAACTAAGCTATTTGGCAAGTTGCATGAGTTCTTCACTCTCAGCAGTTGCTCCAGTTTTTCCAGATTTATGCATCTCTCTTTAAATTTAAAACCTGGTATAGATGTTCATGTACTGTACAGTAAGTGTGTTTTTTCTGTTTGTGATTCTGAACTTTGTGAAAGATGCTATCTATCAGTTCCAGATCACACCCGTTAATTCCAGTAGAATTGTATTTGGGAATTTTTAAAGGCTGGTGGTCCCTTGGTCACACTGCACATTTATATCATTGAACCCTTAGTAAATCATTCAAAGAGGCAGTCATCTAGAAATCAAGGAAACATCTTTGGATATGCCAGTCCATCTTAAAGCATGCTTAAACATGCACTCAAACCAGGACAGCTTACAGTTATTAACCACCCCAGTCCTTGAATTAGGAGATAAAACTGGAAAAATTGAAATAAAAAACATGCAATTCCCCACAGATAAACTACATAAGTTATAAATAAATCCAGACTACAAACAGTGTGAGACTGCATTACTAAACCTGCAGTGTATTCCTTATTGAACACCTATGGCATTATTGTCCTCAGGGTTTCTTTACTTCTCCTGAAATGAAAATGAAAATGAAAATATATATATAAACAAGGGCAAGTCAGTAATTATCTAGACCTTTGTGATAATTTTGTTTGTGTTGGCTGTACTGCTTTCAACGTGCACATGTGGAAACATGGTGTATATATGGTCACTGTGGGAAAAGTAACATGGTGGCTATGCTGTCCTTTTGAATCAAAGAAGTGCAGCGGACAGTGATCCCCTTTATATGTCCTGATGATGTTCCAGAGGGCAAAATCCTTTTTGGTTCCTCAGAATTATTGTACAGACTCAATGTATGGACTCATTGGTTGTGGACTTATATAGATGTCCTGCTACTTCTTCATCCTTAACCATTTTTAAAATTCTCAGTCCTTTTGTAAACACGCCGCCATGGTAAAATACTGTCTCCATATTGTGTAGAAAGCCTTCTTTGGATTTTGGCCCCTGGTACACCTTCTGCTGATTAAAAGCAGATCACAGCTCACTGCTCTTCTCTGGTGCAAACAGAAAATGGAACAGGCAAGTTTACCCCTAGAAAACAGCAACAGAAACTGACTGGTCAAACTTGAAACTTTCTCACTGCAGCTACAGAAAAAACATTTTTCTTTGTGTGCACAGGAAAAGCTGTATAGCCAATCAAAACAGAATTATATCAAAAGTGATGATAATTATTGACTTGCCCTCGTAGACACATAAATAAACACACTTATCATGAGATGCTAGATGATACTAGAACAGAAGAATCGTCTCAGAATGTGTAATCTAAGACAATATGCACTTTGATTCGATTTTTTAAAAACTGAAATCAAATAAACAAGTTAACACTGGTCATTCTTTAGTTCTTCAAAAGGAAGGCTGTTAATTTTACACAGACAAGATTAAAAGTATTTTTTTTTCTTTTTTTTAATGCATGGCACACAATTACAAAATAAAATCTTTGTGACAATAAGGTTACAGTTGTTGAAAACCTTTTTTAAAATAAGTGTCAGAATAAGAAAATAATTTGGACTGATTGGGTTTAGCTTAATATTTCTGTTGAAGATTTTTGTGTTATTTAGGAAACTGAGCAGACAATCATTTAAGAACAGAGGCTCTAATTCCTTTGCTTTCCTGTAATAAATGATGTACCTTTAATCAGTAACCGTATCATCTTCAATCATCAGCACAATTTGCTTGTGCTACAAGGCCACTCATGCTGTACTTCTGGAAAGACATTTTAGTTCCACAAGTAAATCTCATCTATTATATTAGAGAAATTACTTAAAAAATTTACAGTTAGAACTCCATTAGTTTATTTTATTTTTTCATCATCATTAACCTTTTGTATTTTTTAAATGCTGATTCTTATTGCCAAGTATTTTATTGAAATCTATCCTTTCATCTGTTTCTTAAGCCACCTATTCTATTATAAACTGTGCCTGAAGTCAAAGAGTTGAGGCGCAGTTTCAGGTTCCACGATGCATTAAGTCAAAGGAACAGTTTAATTAGGGTTTGAACTTGCCTGTGCTGTGATGCACTAATATTAACAGTTGATCAAAAAACATTTGCTTGAAGATCAGGAATTTTCAGCTTGGGTATGCATGATGCAAGCCGTTATGTTTAGAAATGCCAGTAGTCAGTACTTGTGTGTACTGGCCCACTTCAAGCCCTGCAGTTATAGGAGATAGGACTTTAGCACTCCTTAGTTTGTTATTTTAGTCATCGTTAATCTTTTGTATTTCTTTAATACTTATTTTTATTAATGTGCATATTTATTTAAATCACTCATTCCATTATAGAATGGAAGTAGAAGTATTTCCCTTCAGAATCAGTTATAACCGTGCGCAGAACGCCAGTCAACCACAGGCAAACTGATATGCACACCTAACTTTATTTATTAAACCTTTTCTGAAGCCTTTTCTTGTTTGTGATGACAGAATTATGGATAAAGCTGTATGAAATACAGACACACGCAGTGATTGGATCAAAATGAAACAAAAGATTTAAATGTGTAATACAAGACATAAAAAGTGAAAACCTACATATAGATTATAATTATTATTATTCTCACATTTTTATTACAGTGTTAGTTTAAACTACTTTATATATACATTTTGAATGTAACTTCAGAATTTGTATTTTTAATTTCAAAATTTGTTTTTTTAATTTCAAATTTTAATGTCATTTTGCATTATCACTGCACTAGACTGTGATTATTTATACCAATCAATTCATATCTCCATGCGCATCTATAGGCACAAACTTAAACTGGAGATGAGAAGGTATTAACAGCACAAATACACTTCCCACATGAGGCTGCTGAATGTGTTCTTTATCATCAAGTAGCAGAGTGTTTTACTGTGTTAGCCATAGATTGATACAGGAGAAAGCAGGGTGAAATTACACCTTTTATTGGCTAACTAAATAGATTACAAATGCAAGCTTTTGGGGCAGCTAAGGCCCCTTCATCAGGCAAGGTGTAACAAAGAAACTGAAAAATACTCTTGCTGATATTGGGACAGTAAAGTGATTTATTTCTTTCATCTTAACAACCTTTTTGTTCAAATATTAGCAAAATGAATACACCTGAGATGAATTAACCCTGAAAGAAGAGAACAATGAACTAATAAAATGTAGAGATAAGATAACCATCACTAGAGAAAGTCCTGTAAGGTTTTTTTTGAAGTGCATTGTCTGTAAGATAGGTCACTGATGTAGTCAGCTGGTCAATCAGTCTGTTAGTCCACATATCTGGCCATACAACTGTATCATCAAGTGTAGAGTTCAGAAATCTGGGAAGATCTCAGAGTTGAGCCAAACAAGGTTTGTTGAAGCACTTACTGTATCTAATATCTGGTGAGAGTGCCTACTAAGATGAAAGTGAACAAGACTTATGCAAGAAGACCTCAGAACAGACCAAGGACTTATTCAAGACATTCAGCCTCACACCTGGCCCATAGGATCTATTGGGAAATGCGAGAATTTGTTGATGGGGGTAAGAAGATCTGGTTTATCCTGCTCAACCTGTTGTCACAACAAACTTCACTCGACCCTGACAAGTGAAAATGATCACAGGGAGTAAAATTTTGAATTAACATTACATGTATTTAGAACTTTAACATAACTTTTTAATATGTAGTAAAACAATAGTGCTTCAACAAAAGCTTTGTTATTTTATTGTGAAACATAAATTTCCTGTGTGAGTTGAACCTGAGAAACCAATGGATGAAAATTTTAATGAAAAAAAGATCATGAAATTTTCAAAGCTGCACATAGCAAATGTTACTCTTTCATGTTTCACCTGACAATATGTAGTTTCATGCACTGGGAATCAAACAATAATTCCTGGAAACACATTGGGATGTAAATAAAATCATAGTAATTGGCCAGGGGTCTTATTAAAATTCAAAGCCCATGTATTAATAAAAATGTGAACACATTCTTCCAGCTTAGGCATGTTTGGTAGCCTATTTGTGTTGTTATCATTTAATTAAGATAATCAACTCACTTCAAAGGTTTGTACCAGACCTAAAAAGGTAGAAATACAGTTCAAATGGATGTTCAAGTGAGAAAATGCCTTCAGAAACTATATTATTTAAATTTAGGCAATATTCAGAATTTCATAGTAAATAATTTCACTACTGAACCATTTCTTTTTGATAAATGTTTGACATAATTTTTCATCCCTTATCTTTACCGCAAAGTTAGCAATAGAATTCATTTTTTATGCAGTAGTGTAAGTAGACACATGATACCTTTAACTACGAAATTAGATATTATTATTTTATTCATTAAAATTGTGTAACGATTTAAATGTCACTGCTACTTTACACTTTGACATAAATGTAGTAGCAATTACCTGGATTCTTCTGCATGTGGGAACCAGTCAAATATCCCAGTAAGTGTACCCAATAATCTAATTTTCAAAATAGAACTTGCTGAAATGAATGTGTATATATGTACACATTTTTCTGCTGAGTATGCTAAATTCATTATATTTGTTGATCAAAAGTGGACACAGGCCACAATATAATTTTCCAAACTTATTAATAACGTTTCACTAAATTAACCTCTCAGACTGGATCTGTCCTAGATTATTTCAATGATACCAATGAAGCCCGTATAACAAAGCAAAACACGTTGCTATTATGAAGGACATGTATGGCCTGCCCAGCTATTTCTCACAACAGTAATGTGTTTCTTTTTACTTCAGGGCAAGCCCTATCATAGCTTCTCATCTCCATATAGATCTTATCTTTTTACTTAGCTGTAAAGTGAATGGCAGGTTAATTTATATTGCTCTAAAAGCTATTCATGCCTCTAAAATGCAGCCGTTTCTCCAGTGGCCTAAAAGGCAAAAAGCCATAATGGCACAGGGAGAGTCAAACATTTAATGATGGCTTTGTATGCAGGAACAAGGTAACCAAACAGGTTAAGTGATATTGCCTAAATAACTTGAACTAAATGTCATTACAACAAAAGAATTGGTGGATTTTCACAGAGGTGAAAGGACACTTTTACCTTTACATGTATACTCTATATCAATTACCAGCTTGTAACGGTTGTGGAGATTTTAAGTTCCTGGGCACTACCATGTTTGACTCTCTACACACAAGGATTTTAACACATCCATTATGGTCAAGAAAACTCCATGAAAGCTGATGTTCCTGTGACAGTTAAAAAAGGCCTGCTTTTGAATGTATTTTGACTTTCTCCATGTCTGTGTGGTATGGTAATATTTCTACTATGGACAAGTAGTACTAGGTTGTTGTACCGTGTTAGCCATTATGAATGTAGAGAAAAGCCAAGCAAAATGACACCTTTTATTGGCTAACTAAAAAGATTACAGTATGCAAGCTTTCAAGGCAACTCAGGCCCCTTCTTCAGGCAAGATGTATTTGCTTGGCTTTTCTCTACTATGGACAAGAAAAATCAGTGTGCACTGCTTCCAAAATTAGAGGATACTATCTTCCTTTTTCCATGCACTCTGTTAATAAAACATAAAGCCTTAAAGATCTTATCTAACCTGTCACACTCCAGCCCATCCTCTTTTCATTCCCTTTCTCTCTAGTAAATTGAGTCGATCTATCAAGACCAGGACCACAAGCTGTGCAGCACATTAACTTCACACCTTGACTTCAGAGTGTTCTGCATTAATATGATGAAAATGTCTAAGAATAGTTTTGTTGAACTGGTTGTTTGTGTCTGTTGGGGACTGATTATTACTGTTACTGTTGTCGTTATGTTATATGTTTGTATTGTATTTTATTTGCATGATCTTCTGCAAACCAAATTTCACACAACTGGCATTGTTATGGCAATAAAGTGAAGTAAATGAATGTTATTAAAGGGTGTAGTCTCAGGACATAAACATACAAAACAAGAACACACAATGTGCCGCTTTTATGTGTACTTGGAAGTCCTGTATACGTCTTCACTTTAAATATGCCACCCTTTCTTATAAAAACAACAAGAAGAACTGTAGAGAGCTTCCACTTATCAAAAGGCACTTTCTTTATCCTATTGCTTGGATTCTGCTGTCACTGCTTCTTTGAAAGTGACTAATTTTAGCTGTGTATCTCGGTCATGTGAACCATCTGTCTTGATAGAGGTTACTAACTTTTGTTAAATGCTGAAATATTAAAAACATAATAAATCAAGAAATTAAACAGAATTGTTACTGAAGAAAACACTGATATTTGAACAGTCTTAATGAGAGAACAGGAAAATGTTCACAAAGATGCAGAGACAACCAAGAAGGTAACTGTGTAAAAAGTATATTGCTATAATTTGACCAACAGTGGCATAATATGAGGAACCACTAGTTATTATGGATGCTGAGACTCATTTTTTCACTGTCTATTCAGACCAATCTCTAATTATGCACATTGACTAAATCCAGCAGGTGTAAGGCAAGAATGAGCCTCAGAAGGGAATTTAAAAGGCTGGCTGAGTTACCGGCTTCAGGAGAAAAATGACTACAACACTTTAAGTATTTATGTATTTAAATAAAATCTTATCAAATATGTATCTAGTTACTTTCTTTTACATTTGCTGAAATGGTCAGATTTTTATTTTCATTATTTAGTTACTATATTTTAAAGGAGTCCTATAAGTTTCTTTCATTATCCTTTGCAACCTGTTCAGTATAACTAAATCAAAATTACAGTCATACCAAACCTAATACATAAAGTAATATTTTATTCAGCTGAAGGCTATATACACTATTCGGTTATCAAAAAAAGGAAAGGTACCCACTTTCATAATGGCAATCAGATTGTTCTGAAATCAGAAATTGCAAGTAGTCCAAGAGTATCTGATACACTGCATGGTGCCGCTTGCTTTATTTAATTGTTCATGTGGGTGAAGATTACACTGAAAAGCCATATTTATCCTTTGATTTTCATAACATTTTTTGTTTCCAAAACAAGAAGATATTTTGTTTACGCAGAAAATGACTTAAGTGCATTTACAAGACATTTTTTTTTGCTGAGATAGTAAAAAGATATGCTAGATTGCACACAAAGGAGCTTGTTTGTCAAGTTTGTGATTACTGAAACTCATACAGGGTCTTCTCAATGGTATAACACAAAGCCACCCTATATATTGTAATATCCATATTTCCCCTGAGACAAGATCCCTTTTCACACACACAGGCTATCCAAGGAATTTATGTTTAATGTGCTGGGCAGCTGAGTGAATGCTTAAACAAAGCCAGAATCCAATATTCCATGAAAGTCAATTCAACAGACAATTTAACAGACCAGGGCCATGTATAACTTACCTGATATGTTTATTTGCAAGCAAAGCATTAAAATCACTCGGCAAAATCAAGCAGTATGTTCAGATTGCCCCATTTAAGCTGCACTGATGGAGAATGAAGATGAACTAATTAATTACTATAAGTGCCTTAATTGTTTTTAGACACACTCGAGTATGTTTGTTTTTTAAGGTTTGCTGTTTGAAAAGTGTCTGGGAATTTGAGGGATTCAGAAACAGAAATCTGTTTTGGAATCAAGGAGGAAACTGTTAAGAGTAGTTTTAAATGTTGCATAATAATAAACTTAAACTTCAGCTTAAAAGTTTGCTGTTTTCACATTCACCATATTTCATATAGTGGGTAAATACTCTCCTCATGAGGAAAATGGATTTTGGGTTTTCAATGGAAAAAGCTTTGAGCATTATTTATAAGGATGAATCCCCATGTGTCTGTGGCGAAAAAGATTTTGGGCACTATGACTTGAGAACAAATTGGCCCAATATTATGAAATTGTATGGAAAACATGCACGAGTTAGTCTTAAAAAATGAATAGTTTTGGATCAATACCAATTATTCAACTACAAGCTTTTTAAAGCCAATACCAATAATAGCCAAACCACTTCTTAGAAATGAATACAATTTGTCGTAAGCATTCAGGACATTGATTCATTTTTCTGAATTCTGAATTCAATCCAAAGCTTACATTAAACATTTTTGTGAATGCAGGAGTCACAATAGCAAAGAAACATTAATTATGTTTTATTTTTGTATTAAATGATATAATATATTTGCTTTTTAAGCAGACTCAGAGAGGAAAAAATATGTTACATTGCTTCTTCTCTATTAAGCTTTTTCATGTACTGTATTACCAAACATGTTCTTAGCAAAATAGCAACTGATCTCTTTTAGAACTATAGCTAGAAATTGCATTACTACTCTTGCATCACAGCTCTTTTTCCTTAAAATATCACTTCCACATGTATTTTTTTCACCTTGCCACCAGCCAAGAACACACTTGTAGACTCCTGGGTCACCATAACTGAATTTCATTTCTCTTTTTATAACACTACTTATTCTCCTTTATTCTTGTTATTTTGTTTCTGCACATACAGTATATACTAAATGACTTCTTTTATGGCATAAAAACAATTTTTTGCTTTTGAGATTTCATGCCCAAGCATTATGTTTTCCCTTACAACGTTAACATGTGTGATCCTTCTTTAAGTCATTTCTTCTCTTTTTTTAAGAATATAGAGAAGTTTTCAATTTATAATGAAGAGCAAGATGTTTGCTACAAAGTCTGCTTTACAGATTGATATATTATCTGTACTAACTGAATTTCTATATGTATTGGCGACCTAGCTCTTTTGAGATTTTACTAGCAAACTCCTTAGACATTACACCACTTTTTAGCAAATGTTCTTTACTCATTTCTTCAAAGTGTATGTCACTACAACTTATTCTGCAGCTCTTCTCTTTAAGAATAGTTCCAAGATTACAATTTGTTGTCAGTTGTCTTAAAGTCACAACATAATAAGTAATACTTTCTTCTCACTCGGTCTGTTTATAAAAGTAAAACCTCTCTGCTGTAATCACAGACTGCAGCTTGTATAACAGTAACACCATTTATTTTAGCTCTTCGTAATTCTTTTTCCTAGGTGCAATTGACCCAACTAAATTCTTCTAAAGTCTTTATGACAACGATGGACAGAGAAGCAGAGTCATTCTTTTTCTCTGGCATGTCATTTGCTGCCATCCAGAGCGTCAGATGTTCCAGGTAAGTCCTCTTTTGATTTATCATAATCTGCCATTTTTCCTGTTTGAGTCGTTGCTATTGTTGTGATGAGTGATAACATCTCCTGTCACCAAATTTTGGTCTTTTATGTTTTTTGGATATACTTAAATCACAAAACATGAAAAAATCCACAGTAAAGTAATAGAACTACCAATGTTACTATGTATCTCTCATTGCTTCTGTCAGCCTTCTTTTTACACATGCGTCCATAACATTCATGGTTTAACCAATAGCATGAATCCTTTGCTGTGTTACTTTACTCAGCTTACTATACAAGTTCCACATCAGATTTTTCATTTTCCTAGTAATACTAATTTTCATATTTCAATTGAATCTTTATGATGTGTATGGAAGCCTGTTTCCTAGGAAACTCATTTCTGTCAGAAAGGAAACAAAAAAATCAAAAATGTACCTAGGAATATTGAATTAGCATTCAATAATTATGCCTGCCCTTTCTCGTCATTTCTACTTCATATCTCAAAATTATTAATTACCATCTTATAATTATGATTAGTATCTCTTAATAATATCTTATTGCCTCATAACTCTCATTTAATATGTAAAGATGAATGTATGTTTGTCTGATATGCAAATCCATGTTATTGAACTTTTCTCCACCAAATTTTGCACAGATTCTCCATTTATCCCCTTTGTAGGCTACGTTTTGCTCTGAAATTGTATTGCATTTGAGCTTTAGAAGGGAAGTGAACATAGAAGAAATTTTTGGGACCTGACATGGGTATAAAAAGTTGTTCCCCACAGTGGGTTTAATCAGTGAAATTTTGATTTAGGGTCAAAAAATATCCCCATGGGGAATTCATCTAGTGACCGCACCTGTACTTAATTCCACTGGCTGCCCCTGATAGTACGACACAACAACAGTAACATTTATTTATATAGCACATTTTATTACAGAGTCTGAGCTAGCGAACTTTACAAGAGGTAAAGACAGAATTACAATTATAGAACAAATTTCTAATAGCTGAAAAATAAAAATGGAAAGTTTTGCTTGCAGAACTAATCATAATTTACTATTCCAGTATACATACATATGTGTGTGTGTGTGTGTATCTTTAAGTCACTAATAGATAATAATGATAAATTCGAAGTCCGATACAATGGTCAGGTGCCCAGGAAGGAAAGGAAAAAACTTCAGCTGATAGGATTCAAGAAAAGATAAGCATTTAGATATGCCAAGATCAAAAAGGACCACCCCAGGTATTCTCCAATACATAATTGTAATAAAGTTATTCATTATTGTTATGATGCATCATCCTAAGAGATTTGATGCAGGAGTTCTCATCAATAGTTGGAGCACCCACATCCCCAAAATCAATGGAGGCTGCAGGGTGGCAGTGGCACAGGACATCACCACAGAAAAACGCAAAAAAAAAAAAAAAACATAGAAAAGTACTGGTTAGTAATGTGTGCAAATCTTTTATGGACATAATACTTCAGTATTAATTATAGTCTGTTACAAATAATGCAAAAAAAGAATTATCAAAATATATACTATACTGTATAGTTAGATACATATTAGCTTATGGTGATGAGATTTTTAAGTCTAAAATTATGAGATACATATTTATTTATTTTCAGGAAAAAATCAGTTTCCATAGATTTGAACACACTACATATAAAAAACAGAAATCAGTAGTGTAGCTGCTGGTAGGTAAGGCAGGATCAAGCATGGGTCAGATGCGTGCCAAAAGAAATCTCTCAGTCCAAAAAGGTTCATTTTAAAAATGTTTAGTGAAAATTCAAGCAAACAATCCACACAAGAATAAAGATGAGTTGTTACACATGTAGAATAAAAGGCAAAAAAAGGAAAAATGTTTCTTTTCGTTAAATTTCCATTGTTTCTATACTTAAGGATGAATTATTTCACTGTGCTTTACTTCACATTCAGTACGTCCCAAACATACGGCACTGCATATACAACTGAGCACGTTAAGGCATGCAAGGCAGACACAGACTGAGACTAATAATTATCTATGGTCAGAGGGACAAGAAATAGCTAGAATGTACCAATTCACTTCAACTTGAGGGGGTTATAAGAACCTCCCATAGACTATGCGCTAATATATAGGCAAACATATAACTTAAATAACTTACAAGTAGTAATAGAATAGAATAAATATATTATCTGATTATTTCCAGTCACTGGTCAATTTTCTTTTAAACTAAAAATAACTGCAACATCATGGGTCAGAGACTTCTTGTTGACTTTTCAAAATCTCCAATCTTTTTTTGGGCCTGTCATGCTTAAAAGCTTTCAACCCAGGCATTTTCAAGGTCATCTTATTGTGTGAAAAAGAAAATCCTACTTCATTCCTAATATGGTTGAATCCTGGACTTTCCCAGATTGTGTACATGAGAATTGTTAAGCGAGTGCTGGAATAAAGAGTGCTGGTGGCAGACTGGTGGAAGAAAATTGTACACAAGAAGTTTACAAAAATATACAGCTGACACATGGTTATGACTGTAAAGTAATGAAGAAGTGTTAAATAAACTCAAAAGATGCACATGTTCTGCCTTTGTAATTCAGAAGGCAAGGTAAATAAATTCCTTTTGCATGTTCAAACTGGAGACGAAACAACTTATTCATTTGTCAAATTAGGAAGAAATGTGAGAGTTGAGTTGAAACAGCAAATCAGTTCCCTCAGATATTAAGTTAATCAATGTCTCTGTATCGCTTCCTTTATATTGGCGCAAGAAATACTATAAACATAGAATAGGCATGTACTTTAAGAATGCAGATATTTTGATGAAACAATAACATGTATTTGAAAAATATTTTTGCACCAATTACTTTTTTAAACATGGCAAAGTGTTAAATCATCATGCTGTACTCTGCAGTTTATAAGAAAAGTGATTAATTCTGACCAAGGTATTATTGTAAGGTGCATTTTAAGCTCCATTTAATTATTAATAATGATAATAACAACATCAAGCATAATAAAATTTGAAGCAGTTTTCAAGTTTACATTTACATGTATTGAGATGTGAGTAGTAAAGCTTAAAATTGATGGAAGCCCTGGCAGAATGAATGCTTTGCATAACGTTAGTCCATTACAGAGCATATTAACACATGCATGCCCAGTCTTATTTACAACAGAGTAATTTACAGTGACCATAATGTACCCAGTAGCAAGTATTTGGACTGTGAGAAGAAAGATGAGTAAAAGGAACAAATCCATATTGGAACAAGGTAGCATCTCTGAAGACTAATAATAATGTTTCACATATTGCTGAATGAGGGCAAATCCAGAAATATGGTATCTGTCAAGAGAATGTGAATAAGACCATCAGCAAATTTCTTATCCCTAATGAGGCACCCTTATTCTTGGTAAGAGAGTAGCTGCAGGAAAAGTATGCACTTTAGTAAATTATGCTGTTTTAACAATCATTTTCTACAAAACATGATAATTTTTAGACTCTGGAATGATAATTGAACATTTTTTATCTGACCATGCTAATCAGATGTTAAAAGCTTTCCACTTTTAACATGTCTCAGCATGTAAATATTGGAGCCAGTTGTTGCTCATTACAACAATTGATTTACAGTCAGCTTCAGAGAAAGAATCACAATGTTTCAGGATCTTCACTCTGTGAAGAAAATATTGACACGTTTTCTAAAGTTGAAAGAAAATTCTGTAAGTACATGCAGTGTTTATTTGCACCTTGTATTTAACACTAGAAATGGTGTAAAATGACTGTATCTGTAAAGCAGGAAATCTTCCACAAATTAAGGTGCACATCTATACAGCTTTCAGGGCATCTGTGTCAGTCAAATGGTTCTGGGCAATGGCTTTATCAGATATTATTTGTATTTTGTTGTATGGGGAATGCTTTAACTTTTCCAACTGATAGAGTTCAGATAACAGGGTAAAGCAAAGGATGAAAGTCTTATCATGCTAAACAGAAGTGCAGTGTGTTCTGGGAAAGTTGAAAAGCAAAGTGAGATCCAGAGTATTTTGCTTAGAAAGTGCAGCTTTTGATTCTAATGGGAACTGACCTTGAGTTTGTGCAATAATGACTTAGAACCATTTTCAGTGCTTTGGGAAACTGTCTCCTCCGCTATTGGAAATAAAGCCAGGTGTATGGGGTTCATTTTTTTTTTCTGCGGAGAAAGGAGAGCTACCTTTTCTTAGACTTCTTCCAAAAAGACTTCTCAAAGTTCAGTTCAGTTGCCACTTTTGTTGCAAAAATGTAGTTGTTAGTTGCCTTTCTGACACATTTGTAAAACACTCTGCTAACTCCAAATATAGACACTTAAATGAAGATTGCTATCTGCTGCGGTTTAGTTGCTGGGCACTTGTAAAAAAAGCTTCCTCTCTGGTAAGAATTTTTATTTTCATTTTTCAATTAAGGCTATATAATCCATAACTAAGGAACTAAACTATCTGGGAAATATCAATTGGGACTGAATGAAGACTGCATGAACCCATCCAGGCTATATAATTCTTTGTATTGCTTATTTTTTTCTGCTTTTTTACGTATTAATAAATATAATTTTTATTTAAAAGCTTAAATCAGCATCTCGGTCAGATTAATAAAAAGCGAGTACTGGGTTGTTATTCTTTGTTCAGATGTGGTCCCTTACTTCATTCACTCTTGTAAAGTCCTCAATTAGTGCTAAAGTGGGCTGAAGTAATGGAGTGAAAATAAGAGACAACCACAGTCAGCTAAGCAGCCTACTGATATAGGTCCCAAGGGTTAAATATGCGGGGTACAATACAGAGAGTGAGACAAAAGGATACAGGTAACAGTTGTATAGCTAGTTTTGGTATTTGTTCTTATTCTCCGATTAAAACTAAGAGGTCAGTTGTCACAGGCCATTTGATAACACGATAAAACAGGTGTATATACAATATAATCTGATGTTGCTTTTAATATGTGATGTTTCAGTGCTTTTTCTTGGTTTTGCAGTACTATAAATAGCATGTAAACATTGCAATAAATTTGAAATCCAAGTATGGTGGAATATGATTTAGAAAGTTAAGTACATATTGTAAACACCATACAGAGTATGCTCCCCTGCCCCACTATAAACCTTATCCCAAAGCTAAATTTACCTAACCTAACCAGAAAAATGCACATTTTCATCTTTGCTTCCTATCTACCTTTTGTTTTGGATTTATACTTATACCTCTCAGTCTAAAGTCTAGATTCTTCACAATCCTCTTGGATTTTATTATACAGTTTCTAAAGTTCTTGAGCCTTTTTTTCAAAGTGACTCCATACTTAGCCTGATACATGTAGCACATTATTTATAAATGCAATTTATTCTCTGATTTTTAACCCATAAAGTAATATCATTTAGTAGCTGGCACTTTTGTCTTAAGCCACTCTGTATTCCTCTGTGTCAGGTCAACATGCACTCACATCAGTCACCAGTTCAGATTTTTCACCTCTGTGGTTGAAAATGCACACCTCCTTGTAGTCTGATGCAAGGCAATATTGTTAGGTGGATTCACTAGTGTGTGGCAGATCGCTGGAGGCTGTGGAGACATAGTTATAATGAATGAAATGTTAGGGAAAAAATAGGGTGTAGTTTGAGGCATAGTCAAAAAACTAGGAAGAGGTCATAAGAACATAATGAGCAAACAAATCAAAATGACAAGGCATAAGACAAAGTCGTAAAAAAGCCCACAGTAATGAGCATGGGAAACTTGAAATGGCAAGAAGAAAAGGCTTTAAAGGACTCAGTAATCTCTCTGAACTAAGCGTCATGAGGCTGTTACCTAAAAACCAAATAAATAGAAAAACGATCCAACCTACAATATATAGACCACACTTGAAACTCAAATGTAATATTAGATTTTTACCATTTATTTATAATGTAACTTTACTTACATTACATTTGAGTACAATAGTATAATATAGTCAACTGTATAATTGGTTGCTACAAATTATACCTATTCTAGTTAATAATTTTATAATAAATAGAAAATTTGATATCTGCTTGGTTACTCAAACTTGGCTTTGTAATACAGACAATATTCATTAATCAGGGTGGCTTGATGGTTTTACCATTCTGTAACACTGATCTAGGAGGTAGTCTTAAGCTGATATACAGTACTATGATGAAATACAAATTGTTTAAAACAAATTCATTTTAAATCTTCAGTGGTTCTGATATTAGTTATTTAAAATGAATTAAGCTCAATTATATTACTTTTTAACAAAGCAATAATACTTTACCATAGATGAATCTGAAGTATATTATCCAGTATAACTATACACCATGATCAGCTATATTTTTTTCTTTGTCCCACCATATGTAATCATCTGTGGGGAAGGAGCGAAAGCTTTAGATTCATCAAATATTTTTAAAGGATGTCAACGTTTTAGGGTCCCCTGATAGCGAAAACATAAATATCCTGATGATGGGTGTGTATCTGTCTGTGTGTGTGTCTCTGTGTCACAGTTTCTTGAGGACAGTCTAGAGCTAAAACAGCTGGATGGAAAAATACTAAACTCGAAACTTAAGCCTATTATGAAATGTCGATGTGCTGATTAGTTTTTGAGTCAAATCATGCAACAGATAGAGGCACTCTAAAGGAACTCTGAAATACAGTAATTCTGCAATTAATTATGAATTCTTCTCATCAATTACTATTGTAATGATCTATTTTATGATCAGAAATATCAGCATCAGAGCGGTAAATAATTACTGAAATGTTATAGAATAGTTCAGGCAACTTGGTTCATAGGGCGCTGAGCCTACTTGACTCTACTGTCCAAATTTTTTTCTTTTTCTTTAACACTAAAATGAGGAGTCTTGGTCTCGTCCGATGCGAGAGATGGACGTCTGAAGTGGAGCTCCGCTAGCAGTGGTGCTATTTTTCATATTATTTGCTTATTATTCTGAGATATCCTGTATTTATTCATCCCGAGAGGGACCGCTACAGTATATGTAAACACATATAAACATGGCCAACAAGAAGGGGGGTCCGAAAGAATCGAAGACTAAAGCTACATCCAAGCTACGATCAGCAAGCCCTAGCTCGAGATAGGGCCTCTCAGAGACGGACATGGATCAGATGGGCGAAAGTACAGACTCCTCGGGACCACGGTCCGCTACATCGTCGCCGGCTGAGAGCGAAAAGGGGAGCGAAGGTGCGATCGTGAGTGCAGATGTGGATAGCTCGCCGATTGGAGAGGATTACCTGAAACTGGAAAAGGCGGAGGTCCGCGGCTTCAGTTACGCAATTACGCGGGACTGGAGCAGCGGGGACATCGGCTTCAGCAGAGTCTGCTGCTTCATCAACGGTACAAGAAGGCACAATTGAGCTATCTGAACTGAAAGTGTTGCTCGCTGAGCTCACGCAAGATATAAAGAAAAGCGAGAACACTAAAATGAGAACAAATACTCCTGCATCAATCGACATGTTTTTTTCCAACTTGTAAATTATGTGATACACTCTGATAATCATGCATTAGCTCTATTAATTTTTCATGGTGTTGATTTTAAAATGTAATTGTATCTCCTGTAAATCAAGTAATGAAAAATCACTGTTTAATTACATTTAACCTGCTGTATCCCTTGCAGATACAATAAATGTGCAGGTTAAATCAGATATTTTCCTATGTACATAACAACGTCACATAAAAATTTCTTAGTGTTAGGAACTCATACCTTATCTGTGAGACCAATATAGATTAGCTTATATACAGTATGAGAATATTTTATCAAATTAAGAGGTAAAAACTGAAATAAGCCTTTGGTATCCTTTATACCAGCAGCCAATTTTGTTTCAGATTACTTTATTCTTAAAAAGGTTATTTCCATGCCGAAAAGCAAAAAGGTTTAAAGACACAGTGTTTTGGCTGTGTAGAAGGCTATACTGCTGACACATTGTGTCTATAACCATTTTTTCTTTTCATTGTGAAAATAACCTTTTATCC
Source organism: Polypterus senegalus (assembly GCF_016835505.1). NCBI lineage: Eukaryota > Metazoa > Chordata > Cladistia > Polypteriformes > Polypteridae > Polypterus > Polypterus senegalus. Next base: position 53,904,490 of record NC_053160.1, read on the forward strand.
TTTGCAGTTGCACATTGTCACAGCCCTATGCTATCTCCATGCTATATATGGTATATATAGAATTTTTTTTTTTTAAATTACTCATTTATTGGGGGGCACAGAAAAAGGAGAAACCTGCGTCCCCCATGTAGAAGATAAAACAGGCCCCCACACATTTTTTCTGAATCTAACAGCACAGAACAAATACAGATAGAGAAAGAGAGAAAAAAAGGAAAAGATCACAGAAGAGTAGCTGGTAGGCCTGCATTATTTTTATTTGGCTACTTACTCTATTAAAAGTACCTCCCTACAAGAGTGATTTGGCCAATAGAGATCTGTGCAGTGCATTACTCCTTACAATACTGTATAAAGATACATATTATATTCAGTAAACAGGAGTTTTCAAAAACATTTGATAGTCTCCATTTTTCTACCACAACTTGCATAATCGACAAGATAATCAACATGTCTGTAGAAGCTGTTGCATACACAAGCAAAATTCAAAAATTAAAGGCAATGTACTTTATTGTTTAAATGTAAGAAACAGTTAGGAAGGGAAATTAAAGGTCAATAACCTTAATAAGGAAGGCTGTCATATCTGCAGTGCACGTTGTCAAGTCCTTAGTCTCTTCCTTGCATTCAATGTGTAAACATATGGAAGCTCCACTTTCTGAATACACCACGGTTGAACATGGTGCTGCGATTAAGATTTCTTTGAGCAAAAGGAGTCAGGCTGAAATTCACCAATGAATGTTAGTGCCCTATGGTGATTGTGAAGTGTATTGAATCGAGAAAAGAGTATGAATGGTTGGAAAGCTTGAAAGACCTACCAGGCTTTCCGACAACTTCAGCTGTATGAACAATGTTGGTCAAGAAAACCAGCAGAATACTGTTTCTACTGTTGCTGATTATTTGGACATAAGCAGGAAGACTGTGTTGACAGGTAATGTGTTTAGTATCACATATATTTTTGCCCTTACGTTCTATACATATTGCATGAGTAAATTGGGCTGTACAAATGACTGAGGAAGAGAAATACCAAAAATATTCTGCTGCTGATTTAACAATTTGAGGTGTAAACTGATATGAAAAAATCACTTTCTAGTTTGAAGCAAAAATTGTATGTCCCTTAAATTAATGATATGGATATCATACAACAGCATATTGAAATATATTTCAAAATCTAGTATGATGGAGCACAATTACATAAATCCTTGCAAAGAATGCAATTTAGAATGAAAAAAATAAACTAAAAGAGCTGTAACCATGAATTCCTAAAATAGTATTTACCAATTTTTATTGTGTTCCTGTTTTACACTGTACATCCATTCTCTATGTATAAAAAAGCAGAAGAAGCCTAAATACAGGTAAAAATTGTCATATGCAGTTGGACCAATCTTGCATAGTGCATTCTGATATATATAGGGGCAACATTTTTTTCTGAGTTTATTTACTTATCAGTTCTGGAAATTTAAGGAAAAATACAAAGATAAAAAAATAAGAACAACGCTTGAAGAAAAACTGTCCACTATTCATAAAATCCAAAACAGCAGTAAGCTGTGATAGAGCACCTTTAATGTTTTTATGTCTTTAATTGTTAATAGATCAGGTTGAACTGAATTGAACAAAAACTTGTTGCAATTTTAATAAAAGTAGCTGAACATCAATGACTATCCGTCATAGATAATCTGTCAGCTGTGAGTTAAACATACATTAGATACATGTGGTCTGTTTTTGTTCATTTTTGTTATAGTGAATGTGATGTGAAATTTTTAGGCACTCTTCAGACATGGAGTGAGAGGCAGACCGAATCTATTCATAAGAGTCTGTGGGGTCTGTACTAGCACTACACCTATAGATAGATAGATAGATAGATAGATAGATAGATAGATAGATAGATAGATAGATAGATAGATAGATAGATAGATAGATAGATAGATTAGATAGATAGATAGATAGATAGATAGATAGATAGATAGATAGATAGATAGATAGATAGATAGATAGATAGATAGAAGCATGGTTAATGTCAAAGTGTTATCGTATCTTTGCGTGATGTGGTTTTCAAATGTCTAGCTGGTCAGTGGCTAGTGATTGTGATAAGTGATTAACCATTAGGAGGAGGCAATTTGAGGGGAAACACAAAAGGCATGAAAGTAAAGTAGCCTGAAATGGGGGGATTAGTTTACCATCTACTCTACGAAAATGAATGCTGTGTACACGTGCTATGGGAATTTTTGGAGTTACAATTTGTGATGTCATGTAATTTCACTTTGCTCTGTTCACATGAATTTCTGTTTAGAGTTTTGGGAAATGCCCTGTGTAACTGTTGATTTGGTGTTTACTTGCACGCAACTAAGTATTATGTTTCATTTAATTTATCATCAAATTAAAGAAGAGAAGAAAATGTGAGAGGTAAATAAAATTTCTTGCTGATCTGATTATTGTTTAATTTTTTTATATAATGAAATGAGATGAGAGGTCAGGGTCACATTACAACTCAGCAAATAAGAGTTTGAAAATTAGCTCTAAATTGTCCCAGAGGGAATCCCCACTTAGAAATGGTATCATATTACATTTTCCACTGGAAAGTTTGCCTTTCCCACATTTTCCATATACTGGCTCTTCCAGTTCATCAATAAAAAGCCTCCACATCATAATCAAGATAATCTGAAAACCCAGGAGGAAGTTTTGAAAAGATGCCATTACAGAAAAAGCGAAAAAGAGAGAGAAAATCCTTAATAACAAGAATGAGGGGGGGGCGTCAGCTGTGATTGTGGGCCTTGACAATGCACCAGCATGGCTAACCCGTACTCCGTTTTGTTCTGTGTAATAAACTGTTTTTTTTTCTATGCAATAAATAGATATGGCCACACACTATGTAAAACTACACCTGGAGGGTCCCCTGTCTTGTAAACATATTCCATATTTGTATGCACTGCTTTGTCTCAACCATAATCTTTTATATTTCCATACACTGTTTTGTATCAGGCACAGCATATCACCAGTATTAACAGTTAGTATGCAAACATGAATCCAGTTTAGTAATACTTTTTAACAATCTAGAGAACCTCAAGAACAATAAGAATTTTTTCTGTTGTGTTAGTAGATGATTAGGTTTTCCTATGTGCACCAACACACAAATTGGAGAGTGAAAAAAGAACAACAAATCATCCACTAAAAGCACCCTGGAATGAATCAAATTACTTTGAACATCAAACTAAATCTGATGTCAAAAGAAAGCTAACAAAAATGCCATTTAAGTATCCTTAGTTGTTTTGCTCTAGATAAACAGTGACTCCAATACATGGATGACGTCTGCAGCCTACTGCCATCTTAAACGAGATGATGCAATATGTCACATGAACAGCAATGAAACTGGAACTACAAACTACAAACAATATGTATATGGCTGTCAATGACAAGCACAAAATAGTGACACCAGTTTAAAACAGGTATTGTAAGATGACATCTAGAAGAGGTCACTGTCATAGCAAAAATATATCCATCCATTATCCAACCCGCTATATCCTAACTACAGGGTCACGGGGGTCTCCTGGAGCCAATCCCAGCCAATACAGGGTGCAAGTTAGGAAACAAATCCCAGGCAGGGTGCCATCGCACTGCAAAGCAAAAATATATTTCAAGATAAAGATTTGAGTTTCTGTAAGGGGAAATCTCTATTTAATATGCTGTTGAGGACTTGTTCAGTGTGCGGAAGCCGGCAGCTATTATGAATGGGAGCCTGGGCGTAAGGTAAATTACATTGTGATAAACCCTCTAAACTCCAATGAATAGATAATTAAGCTAAATTTATTCAACAAGCTGCAATAGCTACAGTAATTAGGTACCAGCAATGCAATCAAGGAAAATTTAAACTTACCAGTACTTAACAAAATAAAGAAAGCATGCTTACAAAAATAAAGAGACATCTGAGCTTTGCTAAAAACAGAATTAGAAGAACCTGAAGATTTATCTGGCATGATGAAAAAATACCAATATCCAAAAGAAAAACATAACTAAAATAAAAGGAGAAACCTTCCACTTCTAACTGACACCATCTTAAGCTCAAATACTATTCCTACACTATTAGAAAAATGGAAGGTGGGTCCTAACAACAATATCCTTTGCAGGTAATATCTCAAAACAAAAAACTAAACTTTATTTAAGGTGGTGAGTGGAACCCCCATATAATCTAAAGTAAATTCAAAACTCAATATTAAGTAGAATAAACCTGAGAGAGCTAGAGAGAGACAGAGATGTCCCACCAGAAAAAAACTTCATTTAGAGCAGCCTTAGATGACAGCCCTAACAGCACACTTGAATAATCTGGGGATCCCATTGAAGAGAGGGAGCCATTAAGCAGTAAAGAATAAATAATCAAATAAAAGAAAGCTAATGAAAAACAATGAACACACCAAATATATGAGCAACAGAGACAAATTAATTTACAAAGAAATGTAAAATAAAAAATATTGGACCAAATTAATGCCAGCTGTACCCTGACAGTAGCCACTATGGCACATTCACAGACTTCTGCCTTTGCACAACAGTTTGACCCTTATGCCTTTCAGGTCATCAGACTTCCAACGCTGGGGTTCCTTTTTCATAAACATAAAAGTATTCAGTGTCAGATTAAGGTTGTAATTCATTTTCCAGATCACCAGTTTCCAGTTGTTGGAGGATAAACAGAGAGCCATTACACATTTCCACATTTTGACACCAGTCCTTGCAGAATTACTTTTAGTTTCATACCAGTAAGGGCAGTAGAATCACGATGCAAGCTTTATAATGTTGAAAAAGAACAACTTATTAAAATTTATATTGACTATACTCAGAAATCCAGGTTTAATTGATTAAAAATCTAAAGACACTTTCACCTGAGCACTGCATCTCTATTCAACACAAGTAATAATGAATAGCTTAGCAGTGCAAAAATAACAGGATTACAAGAGTGTCCCATTGATTTGAATCTAACTGTCCAGGCTTTGGGGATCAACCCAAGCTATGTATCAAAAGTAACTTTAACATGCAAGCAAACTTTGATTCACAGCTTCGCTAGTCATTTGACAGTGCAGTGGTAGTAAGTGGTATTTGTTTATAATTCAGATATATTGCTTATTTATGAAACCTGCTTTTCATTCATTATTCTTGTATACTGGCTGTATGTATTGGTGCCCAAGTAGTAGACTCTTATCATTTCAACACAGTGAGTCAACACGGTTTTATACATCTGATGAAAACTCAGGTTTAATTGTGAGTGAAACTTACTGAAAATGTATGTAATCTTGACTATCAAGATGCAAATTTGTTCTTGCTTCCCCACCAGTGAGAGTTAGCCTCAGGCAAAGAATGGCACAGAGAGTTCTTCTATCCCAATGAATGCAAGCTTTCACTTGTAGATGCTGATAAATGGATGATTATGGCATTTTTGTTTTGGATTAGATTCTTGCATCTGTCAAAGACATTTTACATCCCACTTGTTTGTCTTTAGTGCAGATAAAAGGCCGATTTTTTTTCAAGTTTTTGTACCGTTAAAGGCCGGAAGCAGTGATAGAATTTCCTGATAAGGCTCATGTTCCTGAAACTGAAAAAAAAAAGATCAACAGTACATATTTTTAGTCTGTGCAGATATTATCAACACTGTTAAAGGAATATGTATACAAAACTAGTCAATAATTTCAGAATTAAATGAATGAGTTTTAACTTTAAAAGCCAATAAATACAGCACTGTCATAATGTTGTAAGTCTAATGAAATACATAGTGAAGTACTACTTAAAAGTCTTGGGCTACACATGAAATCTATTTTTAAGCTAGTTATCTGGGCATTAAGAATATACGTGTTCATGAAAACTCAATATAACATTACAATAAACTTTGAGAAAATAAAAAGTAAAAGAATGATATATGTTTTCAAAACAAATTCACATGGCAATTTACGTTGGTAATTTTGCTTATTTTCAAATAGTTCTGTGATAAGTTTTTCCAATCTTGACTTTGGCTGCACTTTGTTCTTTATTCTGTCCAAACGATACCAGGCACATCATTGAGTTTCCAATGGCTTTTGCACAGTACTGTAATATATACACATTTTACAAGATTAACAATGTACTTTGCTGCATCAAACTAATATACAATTTAAAAATAATTGTTTTTGAATGGCATGGCATTTAAGTAACTGATCTACATAAATTCGTATCTAAAATATGTCTCTTCGTAGTGAATGACACTTGGAAATTATAACTATAGAGCACAGCTACAGAGTCTCGTTCTATGCACAGATATGCTCCCCGTTCTTCAAGGTTCCCAGGTTTTCCTCCCATATACCAAAGATGTGTTGATTAGGTTGTTTGGTATCTTTAAGGGGGCCTGTTGTAAAGAACAACATTTATTTTTATAGCACATTTTTATCCACAGGATATAGCTTAAAGTGTTTTACAAGATATCTAAAAAATAAATTTAAACAATCATAATAAATAAATAATACATCAATATGGACTTACATAAAATAGATGTTCTTATATGTAATATCATATTCTAATTCTCTAAAGAAGAGTACAGTGATAAGGTCAAATGGTCGGGAGGACAGAAAAAAAAACTCCAGATAAACTGAAGAAAAAAACAAAATCTGCAGAGTTTCCAAAGGCAAAAGACCACCTTACCTCCACTGAGCATTCTGGCTAACATTAGTGTTCTTAATTCATTCTTCATTGTTTCCAGGCTTTGTCCCAGAAGATTGGACGCAGTGGGTCTCGTGAAGAGAACCTTGATCTGGTGGCGGTGGTGATACAGAACGCCGCCACAAAAAATCCAGAAAAGAAAGCAGAGATTAGTAAAGACTGCAAATTCATCATGAGTATGAGAGTTCTAAGAATGTACAGTATATTTTATTAGAAGTACAATTAAAATGTAGCTACGAAAAAGCCAAATTAAAAAAGGATGTTTTTTAGGAGTTTTTTTTAAATGTTCCATGGTGTTAGCCTTGTGTATCTCTGTTTGAAATGAACCAAAAATTCCTCCTTGCCATTTCTTTTCTGCTTAGCTCTTGAATTAAGCAGGTCACTATTAGAACATCTAAGGTCATTACTTGGAATGTAGGGGAACAGACATCCAAATTAGCTAGATTATTTAAAACTTTATATACCATTAGTAGCATTTTAAAGTAAATCCTGAAACACCCAGGTAACATATGTAATGATGCTAAGATTTTTGCTGTTGCATTCTGAACTAGCTGCAGCCAGTTGATGTCTTTCTTAGTCTGTTAGGAATGCATTACAGTAATGTAGTCAGCCAAAAACAAAAGCATGCATTAACATCTCAGCATCTTGCAATGTTAGAAGAGGTCTAACTTTTGCAAAATGTTTAGTTGTATGTTTGAGTGGGTCCTGAAATGGACTGGCAGCCCATCTGGGGTTGTTTACCCATTTTGCTGCTGGAGAAAACTGGATTTGAAAAGAGGTGGATGAAGGGTAGCAACACCACAACCATATAAAGTAAGCAGTATTTTCTAACATCAGAGGACTTCTGATTTTGGTAAGAAAAGACATACTGCATGTGTTAGGTTAAAGTGTCAGTTCCTGACTGGTCTTGGTAAATGTTAGTGTGGAGGTGTGTGTCAGTGGGCCCTGTGATGGAGTGCTACCAGGAAAGGTTTTTGAATTAAATTAAGTGGGCTAGAGAAAGTTACAGTATTTAATGTTATGGATGCTGTCATTATTAAGGAGCAGGACTTGCATGTATTCTAAGCTGAGAGATGAGAAGGAAAACTAAAATACTCCTAACACTCAGAGAATCAGCTTAACAGAAATCATTGTCACATGCAGTGGGAAAAAATGACAACTTCCTGGTTTCAACTGTTTCGATATAAAGGAGAAAGACTTTAAGATGGCACAGTAGACTAGCAGCCTCCTGCTCCTATCTGTAGCAGAGACAACCTCAGCCAACCCAAAGAGCCTACAAGCCACACTTTCTTGATTGCTTTGGTGTTATTTAAATGAAGTAAATTTGTCATTCAAGGCCATTAATTACAGAGGACACATAAGATGTCAGTGATCTACTGTGGCCTGCAGAGGGTGCACAGCTCCCCAAACCCGACACAAGCAGACAAAGGACACAAGTTCAGCACATTTTTTTCTCATGGGAAACTCCTTGCCACCGTCTCCCACCTGCACAGCAAAGTTCAAAGCACAAGAACACAGCACACTTTTTCTTCTCTTTCTTTCCTTCCACCTCCACTCCTGGCAAGCTTTGTCTCCCTTCCTCCCATCTCTGGCTTCCCAAATGGAGTGAGGTGCCTCCTTTTATAGAGCACCTGGAAGTGGTCCAGGTGTCCCAAGATGTTCTTCTGACAATATTTCCGGGTGTGGCAGAAGTACTGGAACAAAGGGCCCAGCAGTTCCTACAGCACCACCTGGCAGCACCCAAATGGAATCCAACAGGGCTATGTCAAACTCCAACTCCCATGGAGCCCTGTAAGAGTCTGATGCACCATTGCTACCCAGCGGAGCTGAGATCTAGTGCTCCAGAGAGGTAATGCCTTGAATATGCTCTCTCCCTGGGTACTTCCACTATAGAGGCACCCCAGCCGGGTAAGGGCCCTGGCTGTCCACCAAACTACTTAAACCGGGCCTAATTGATCTACCTGAAGCCAAAGAATTTTTTTGTTTGATTCCCCATTACAATGACTCAATAGTGTTGCCAGTGCCACCCCAACCCTTTTTTGCAACTTTTCTGCATTTTATTTTCCAGATCACAACATTCTCCTATACTGGTTACACTATAAGGTGTTTGTTTCCAGGAAATCTGTGCCTAATGAGCTTAGTACCAGTCATACTCTACACAAGTGATCAGGGCTTTTGTAGTGGCCATTTTGTCCCAATCACATTAGGCTGGAAAAGGGAATAAACACTTTACGTCAAGTGATGGTGCAGAACCAATGTCAAATACTAAAAAAAAAAAGATGAAGAGTAAGAGAATTCATGGTGGGAAATTGTTTACTGGTTTATTAGCTATAATTAAGGGAACACTGGGCTATACAGAATCTTATTTTACTTCATCTTTATATTTTGAACTTTTGTTAGTTCCGTTGGGGCGGCACGGTAGCACAGTGGGAAGCTGCTGCCTTGAAGTTAGGACACCCAGGTTTGCTTCCCGGGTCCTCCCTGTGTGGAGTTTGCATGTTCTCCCCGTGTCTGCATGGGTTTCCTCCGGGTACTCCGGTTTCCTCCCGCAGCCCAAAGACATGCAGGTTAGGTGCATTGGCGATTGTAAATTGTCCCTAATGTGTGTCTGTGCACACCCTGAGGTGGGCTGGTGCCCTGCCCGGGGTTTGTTTCCTGCCTTGCGCCTGGGATAGGCTCCAGCAGACCCCCGTGACCCTGTAGTTAGGATATAGCGGGTTGGATAATGGTTGGTTAGTTCCGTTTGTTCTCCTTCATAAAACTAAACAAAAATATTCTCATTCAAATTGTACCAGTGTGGTTTCAATATATTGGAGCCCCAGCTCTGTTCTGGTTTGGTAAGCCACTATACTTTAGAGTTCAACATTTAGCCCACAATTTGAAGACATGCCAACCAATTATTTAACATTTTTACATTGTTCAGGTGTGGGCGGCTTTTTTGCATGCACACTTTAATAACTAAGTGCCTTTTCTTCTTAATCTGTACCCATTACAACCAGGACAGAGTAAAACTTATAATTTGAGTATTTTACCAAATAATACAGGTGACGCTTGTTTGACTTTAGGAGCTTATCAACTCGCTTTTATGCATAAAATATTTATTCATGTTTTACCTCCCATTTTCATGTTGAAAAGTTAGTGGAGAAAAAGTTATATGTACTGGAGTACATTTCACTCCAGTAGCTTATAACAACATACAGATATTCACTGATGCCATTTATTGACTGTATTTTATCTACGTTTTCAAATAAGAGGCTCATTTTAACATAGCATAACAAGACATAAGATTCTCAACCCAACTAAAACCAATTCAGAGTTGTCGAGGGCCAAATCCTCTTCTGGAAACATTTTGCACAAGGTAGGTGCCATCTCTGGACAGGTCACAAATCCATTATAGGGCCAATTCATGCACACACCCACATTCACTCAAACAGGGCCAGTTTAGTATAATCTACCCTGTAATCTGTGAGAATGTGTGAGGAAGACTAGAGTACTTGGAGAAGAATCCACGAGGACATGGGGAGAACAAGCAGACTCTCCGCAGATAATGACCCGGTGCAGCATTCAAACCCAGGACACTGGTACTGAGAGGCAGCAGTGCTAACCATTTTGACACTGTTCAGCCCAGGCTCTTTTAATTTTTCATTGTATTTTTTATTTTTATTTTAATCACATCCTACCAGGTGAAAATTGTATGGAATATATGTTATCACTGGGCTCATCTCAGCAGCATGAGGCAGAAGCCAAATCTGGGTGCAGTCCGTTACAGGGTCCACTCACACTCACATATGGCCAATTTAATTTAAAACTGTGTGAAAGTATCCACTGATAATGCATATTGATTGCTTTTTATTTAAACTTCCATTTTAACTTAATCTTTATAACAGACTCAATGTATTTTTCCTGAACATGAATTTAGTTCCATTACAGCTTGCACGTAGAATGCAAACTCATTAAGTTATATTACTGGAAAATTAATTAAAAATTATACAATGATCATTAATAGAAATGATAATCATGTATTATCGTCATGGAATTTATTTTTAAACAGTGTGTGTAAATGCAGATGATATTGGTTGAATATGAGGTTGTTAAAAAATAACCGACCTTTAAAACATAAAGAAAAACTAAAGTTATAAGTGTTACAGCGGGCAATAAAGGGAATAAATGCCACTGTTGAGCTAATTAATGTTAATTTGTAACCCATGACATTGATATGAAGCAGTTTATCAGTCTTAAAATATATTTTAAAGTATTCAACACAGCCTTCTGGCTAACTAAACAAATCAGACTGAGCAAAGGTTGATGCATTCAGTTTCAGTAATGGCAAAGACAGCTTTTGAAGGTGTGAGCAAAATAGTTGAGTTACAGCTTTTTTCTTTACCATTCAAGAGCATCAATTATTTTAAATTATCTTTCTTTTTCTTTTTTTTTTACCATATTTACCAGAGATTGCAATATTGTGATTCTTTCCTTTTATTTGTTCTAGCCTGGATTTCATCAGCTACCCTGTGCATCTGTGTGTGTTGCATTGTTCAGCTAAAAATGTTCAACTCCATAACGATAACCAGTTAGACCAGGGTTACTCAACAACAGATAAGTGTATTAGAATGATCAGTAAGGGATCAGCAGATGCACTATGGCGCCCCTGGTCATCGATAATAATAGGTTTCTGACAAGTTAAGTAATTTTTGCCTGAAGTCATATTAAAGTTCTCATTGGTCGGTTTTAGTTGTTAGTACAACTTGTAATCGCAGTAATATTTCTAGTTCTGTTGTAAATTGTAATTTTGTACTTTGTCTGTAAAAAGAAAATGTTGATGTGGTGACACTGCATCCCAAGCATCACGCGGTCACTGTTTCTGAGTTGTTTGCACAGTTTTTTCATATCTCTAAGGGCTTTTTCTCTTTCCTTCCAGATCCCAAGGACACGCCAGTTTGGCTGTGTCTTATATTAACTGGAATTGTTTTTGGGTGAATGGCACCAAATACAGAGAGACTATGATGCTACTATGTGATATGTATGCTATGTGATCCATAACCTCACAGCAGTTTTGATATATACTGTAAGATGGCCGCTCATATGACATCAAAAAATGCAAGAATATGGTAATATTTTGTAGAAGGAGAATATTTGTGCAGGCGTGATGACCCAGTCTTAACTCCAGTGTTTTCTAATTCAGGGTGATGGGTTTGATCAGAACTTATCATCATTTTCATATTAATGATTGAGGAAATGTATATAAAAATAGGTGCATGCTCTCATTACAAATAAAAGTAATATATGATATGTAAAATACCATTCATAAACCTGCCCATTGATGTGCACACCCACATGTGTCCAATTTGAAGCTGTTAACTAACCTATAATGTCCCACACCAAAAAAAGAAAACAGGGTGAAAACCCAAGCAAAAATTGACACCAGAACAGCTTCTAAACCTAGGATGCTGGATTGTTGAGGCAGCAGCAGCACTAGCCATTGCACCAACCTATAGTAAGCATGCAACAGAAAATGACAGTTACATACAGTACAGCGGTTTCCATAAATATACTGTAGCTAATGCTGTGTTGAGTGGGTGTGAACAGTTTTGTAGGTGTGAAACAAGCAACATATTCAAGAAATATCCTCACACACTTGGTGGCAAAAATCTTAAACAAATTGACAAGACTGAGTGAATGTGGCTATAGTGCAAGCCTGCCTGAACAACTGGATCAGATACTCTCTGATGTTAATGTAGGCATAAGGTAACCAAACCAGCTAAATGGAGTCAATGCCCACCCCCTCCACCAATTTAAAATTCCTTGTACTCTGAGGTGATTTTAATCATTATCTTCAACACAAAATGCAAATAAAGGAAAGGTTAAGCAGCTAGGAACCAGGCAGACTTTGTGCTATTACTCATTATTGTCCTTTGCCATAAACATATAATTTGCAAAATGCAAACCTATCATTTATCCCATTGTTTTAGCTGAATAACTGGTTTACATGTTCAGTGCAGTGCCTCAGGTTGGAAAGCCACTGCTGTTGGAAAGCTGTGGCCAATTACTTGAAGCTAGTTGAGAGACAAGCTATGGTTCATTTACATTACAGAGTTCAGTACTTACAATATCACAGAATTATTTTTCCTTACTTATTGAATATTATTAATATTTAACTTTTTATGTATTACGTGTCTGATTATAGTTATTGTCAATCAAGCTGGTCTTAGCTTTCTGAATCTGGTAAAAGTGTATGTCATGAAAGAGTGCAATGATAATATAATGTGTGTCAGAAATGGTGGTGTGTAATACTAGAGCACCTCAGGGAATTGTTTTGTCTCCCTTCCTTTTCACCTTCTACAAAACAGACTTCCAGTAAAATGCCAGCCACCTATAAAAACTTTCAGATGGCTCCTCCATCATAGGTTGCATTAAAAATGGAGACAAGTCACAATACAGGAAGGTTGTGGAGGACTTTGTCTTGTGGTGCAGAGAAAAACACCTGCAACTCAACATCAGCAAGACAAAAGATCTGGTGGTGGACTTTGTGCATGCCAAAGAGCTTTTGAGACCAGCCACCATTCAGGTGGAAGAAATGCAAATCTACAAGTACCTGGGGGTTCCCATAAAATGGATTGGTCAGACAAAACAGTGGTAATGTACAAGAAGGTCCAGAGCAGACAATACACCAATACACCAAGACACCAATGCACCAAGTTCCTGGAAATGCTCTATCAGTCCATAATAGCCAAAGTGATGTTCTACACTGCAGTCTTCTGGGGAAGCACATTGAAGTCAAAGATGCACAATGCTTCAAGAAATTTAACTGAAAACCCACTCCATCACAGAATGAACCTGGACACTTTGGAAGCTGTTGTGGAAAAGATGTTGTTGACCAAATTAGATGCCATCATGAAAAATCCCCTCCACACCTCCCAGTAGGCACTCTCTTGGAACACTTTTACCCATAGGCTCATTCCAACATGGTGTGCTAAGAAGCACCTCTGGGGATATTTTCTGCCCAATTGAATGCTTCTTCCTGACATACTCTTTAAATTAATTTTGAAATTTCTGCACAATATACACTTATTTATTTATGTATTGATTGATTGATTAGCTGTATTATTTGTGCTATGAGTCTCTATCCTTGTATCCCTATGGTCAGAATGTGGATCCCAATGCCCCAGTTCAGTGACGGGGACACTGTATTGTAAAAATGGTGCCATCATTCAGATGAGATGTACTGTAAAACTGAGATGTAAAACTCTGTGGTCATTAAAAAATCTCCAGGCATCATTTGTAAAGAGTAAGGTTTATCCCAATGTCTTGGCTAAATTGCCCATCACGGCCTGGTCAATCTGGCCTCCTAATCATGCCCTACATCTAAATGGCTAACATTTTCTCACCCCTTTACCACCTAACAGCCAATGTGTGCTGAACATACAGGCGTAAACTGGCTGCCGTCACCTCATCCAGGTGGATGCTGCACATTAGTGGTGAATGAAGTGGTTCCCCACTCATTGTGTAAAGGTCTTTGAGTACCTTAAAAAGCGCTATATAAATGCAATGTATTATTATTATTATTTTTCTGCTGTATGTATCTGAATTTCCCCTTGGAATTAATAGCATTTATCTAATCTAATCTAATTTAATCTAATAATCTTAGATTTGCTATAAATTGGAATTATTTTAATTTCAAAAACAGTATATTTGTTTTAACAATCTAGAGCATCCTTTCGACTCTGGATGTTTGCCAGAACTGACTGTGTCTATCACCATGACAGTTGCTTGCACTGCTGTTCTAAATGCATTGATCTTCCTTGTTACAAGCATCTAAATAAAGACAGGCAGATTTATTCAGAACAAATATCACAGGTTAGGACTTCCTTTCCTTGGTTTAGCATTACACTTGTGCCTTGGGCTTTAGTGCTGCTGCCACATGTTATTCCTTTCTTTAAATAATTGAGAGAATGTTATATTTTCTCTGAATCTGACACAAATGCCAACACTGCCAGTTGTTATGAATGATTGGCCATATGATATTAGGTTGCCAGAGGCAACAAGACCACCAGGTTGACACAGAACAGGAGGAAGTCCTTCAGCAAAAGGGTGAACTCCAAACTGATAACAATAGATGCCTTGCTCATACTTGTGTGGCAACACTAGGGCTGGTATTAAGTGCTCTGTTCTGCATGTATGCCCGGATCCCCTAGAGGGCCAGGTGCACCACAATAAATGAGAGAGGAATACACTCTGGTTGGGAGTAGGGCAAGTTTCCCCACACAAGATATTACAGAGCACCTGATCATCTACGACGTGAGAGAGTGAAGCCGCATTGACAAAATGAAGAACTAAATGGAGGACCCAGAAAGACATCAGCCCAGTCCAGCCACTATTTATAAACAATATTTTATTGTCCAAAATGAAATAAATCAGGAAGGTAAAATAAAAGAATCCAAAATAACACAAAGTGTAAACAAACTAATCACAATGCTGATCTGGGTTTGTCCAAACACAACAGGACTAACTTCTCAATTCTCAAATGAAGTATGCTCCCTCAGACCTCCCAGTTGTCTCTTTGCTTGATGTAATGGCCTACTCATCTTTCTTCTTCTACAGGTGAACCATTGCCTCTACTGCTCTTCTAACCGCAACCTTGTCTGTTTGAGGAGGTGAAGGTCCTTATACAGGTAAGCCCAAATCTGACAGTACTGCATTTTGAGAGAAAGTATATCCTAGGTCACATCTGAAACAATTATTCCCAAGAGCCTTTTCAGTACTTTGGATCCTTGTACGTGAATAGCATCTCAATGGAGGTTTATAGCACTTTTATATTACTGGCCAGGCAATGGCATCTAATCTACAATGTGTACCAACCTGTACCTTTCCTGCTAAGTGTTACACCACACAGGATTTGCAGGATATCAGAATAACTCCTATTAAACAGGCAGCAGCATATGGTCTCAAGCACAGAAGGTTGAAATGATTTTGTCTTTTTAAAATTGAAGACTGGAAGGTGGCAACTTGGAAATCTCTATTGTGATTGGTTGCTGTAAATGATCTAGGATGGGAAGGATATGATTCGTCTATTAAGGCTAAATGCATGAAAACCCTCTGAGAAACTGTCAATTGAAGACTCACAGTGCTGGGAAACCAGGAGCTACTAGAAGGAATTCCAGCCTGGTTTTATCTAGACCAGAAAAAAGCAGCCCTCTCTGAAATTGAAGAGCATTTAGAGCCACGTGATGGTTTCCTGATTCTGGAGTTAGTAGGGTAGATTAGGTGAAAGACTTAATTAATGGAATACAGGAGCTAGGGTTTGGAGAATGACAGACAGAGACAGCAACAGAGAAGGAAAGTGAGAAAAGGAGTACTTATTGGTATCATGCAAGGCAAGCCACTCCACCTGCTAGATAAAGTTAAAGTCAGACTGAGAACCTCTGTTTTAACATCTGTTTATTTGGTATTATTTATTCCCCAAAGTTTTCATCCTTTCCTTGTGTTATTTTGTTACTAAATGTACATATTTTATTTACTTCTCTGCACACTACTTTTTATTTAGTTTGCAGAGTGTCCACCACATGGACCCTACCAACCACAATCTGCTTTTAATTATACAGCTTGTAACATTTGTGAGCACTACCACAAAGAGGCTAACATAAGGGCTGTAATATTATCTTGTTCAACTAAAGCAATCACCAATATGATCCACTGAACATTTTCAGTGCAACTGGTCAGATACACAGCGCAGCTGGAGTTCCACTTGACAAACACAAACACTGATTAACAACTGAAATACAGAACTCCAGAACATTAAAGGAGAACAATAAACAATAAATGTCACAAATCAATAAAGGAAATTAGATACTCACAGTGTAGTAACTAAACTACAGGTGGAAGCAAAAATAAAATAAAATCAGAAAATCCAGTGCCGTCTTTTAAAGATGAAGACTAGTGTTTATTTTGTAAATCATGAGGTGCCTGAACTCATAGCAGAATGAGAATGCACCAACAATGGCAATTTGGTCACTGGCCTAATAAATATATTAAACCAGTCCTGTTTCTATTTGCAATTTTAGATTGTTCTGCTGTCCACATTCTGTGAAGCATACAATATCCAAGTGTTACTCATTGCAAAAGAACCTGTAACTTCTGTCTAGACTGAATTATTAGTATTAACAATCTTTGACCACTTAAAACATTCGTCTTATTACAAAGGCTTTTTTTGGATCCATTTTCAACGAAGTAAGTCTCTTTAACTGTTGATGCAAAACAGTGCTGTCAAATGTTTTCAGCATTCAGTATGGAACTGATTTCTTTTGAAAAATGTAAAAGTGTAGAAATCGCTTGACACCTGTGAGTCCTTTTAAAAATCTGTGGTAAGGCCATGTACTGTATAAAAAGCTATTGTATTTATTTATTAAGCTGACACTTTCATCCACAGCAACATTTGAATTGCAGTTGTCTTTGTATTTAACACAGGAAATAACGTGCATAGGGTCACGCAGTGAGTAAGTGTTGTGGTTTACAGTTCAGCTGCTTCGCCACTAGGTCACATTTTTTTTTTATAATCAAGTGACTATGATTTAATAATCTAGCTGTTAAATAACTCACATTTAACTGATTTGCTGACCTTGTTGTTTCCATTTCAGAGAAAAAAAATATCAATGAACTACAACACTCATTCACTAACAAAACACTATTTCCAATTTAGTTAAAAAGCTGTAATTTAGCAGGATGGTACATCTAGGTCATTTTGTATCTGCTAAGAAAGGACAATTTAATATATCAATATTTAGTGGTAACCCCCCTGAACCCCCACCTACCCCAATAGAAAAAAAATCGCAAAAATACCTTGACAGTTTTGAATGAAATCTGGTGACGTTATAGAAAAAAGAAATGTAGCCAGCAAATGTTTTTAAATATTTCTAGATTTGTCAATAATAATGTTGTAGTGAGGGGTCTTTTCTAACGTACTGTATCCTTTTCTCATCACAGTGCTGAGAGATTGCACAGAGTGATGGGGCTTAATGCACATGTAAATGAAGGCTGCCAATAGAACCGCAGCACAAGCAACATGGTGAAAGGAGTGAAGAATTGTTCTGCAAAGGCAAAAGAAAGGGCTTGAAGGGGTCCTCAGTTTCATATTCAAAAGTCAACAAGCTCTAATCTCAAGACCCCCACTCCTCAATATCATATACCACAATAAATGCTCTCCAGTCTCTAAATGTGACAGACACACCCTGTACACGGTCCCCACTACTCAATATCATAATATAAAATAAATTTGTTCTGAGATGGACCACTAAAGTAAAATGAGAAGCAAAATTTATAAGACATTATGAGTGAGATCAAGACATTGACAACAAAGTACATCCTGTATGGTTTCACTTCATCCACTGGAAAGGGTGATATGTGGCATGAGCTGTAAAGTGGAAAGAGGAAGGTTTGGCAAGGCTCAAGTAAGAGATGCTCAACAATAAAGCTTGAGACAGGGAGAAATACAAGATGAGTGTTTTTTTGGAATCCAACACAAGCAGGTAACAACGGTGTCTATTTAAATATCAGTGCAGCTCAGTTAATGCGACCCACATGACCAAAAAAGAAGAGGGGTGGACAACTGTACATATACTGTACTTCACAAGATTATTTCTTTTTGCCTGTTATCTACAGTCCAGCCCTTACTTCTCTCCTATTTTGAACCTCTTTTCTTTAGAAATTCTTCCATTTGTTATTTACATTTAACACTTGCGTGTCTTCTTTTCTCTTCCAACAAAGTTGTCTCCACAATTCATTTACATAACCACTCAGCAATCGCTTATGAAACCTCTAAACACGAGTACCGGCTGTTGTTTTGTTCCACGTCAACAACCCTAAAATGAAAACATTCAATTCATTGCACTGCCTAAAAGTGCAGCATATAAACTACACTGCAGTTTGTAATAAGTTAAAGGTTAAAGTACAACATGATTCAATGTTACAAATATATTGTCTGGCTGTGGCTAGGGCCAAAAAAATGGAACCTTGAACAGACAACTGATAAAAAGCATTAAAAATTAAGTCTTAAGTGAACAACTTAGGCAAATGAAAATAATAATAACTGTAATAATAAAATTAAAAAATAATATTAAAAATTCCTATCATTCTTACTGATTACTCATTTCAATTCAAAATAATAGTTTCCTTTAAAATTGTGTTTTGCAGTGACCATCAGCCAAAGCCAAGGCTAGTTATTAGTAAAAGCAAGTATTGATGGAAGGAATGTTTTAGTCATGTGCAATTGTACAAGTATGTATCATATTTAACAGTAAGGAGCTTCAGTGAACTGATAATATTAGACCTTGGTAAAAAATACAAATATTGTATACAAAAAGTGCTGGTTTAGTTAAATAGTACGTCTGAAAAATCTGATTTACCAATGGCATTGTAACTAAGGCCCAATGTCTTTGGAAATTTCCTGGGTGAAGCCAAGTAACAGAGCTACTTTTACATAAGGGAATGTAGAACATTATAGTGATGAACTGCAATCACTGACGATAGGAGATCAATGGACAATGGACAAGAAATGTAAAGGAATGCAGAATGGAAGAGTAATAAAATAAGAGCCTAAAATAAGGGTGCACTTGCAGGTAGACAAGGGGTAACATTGTGTACAGGAGCCTGACTGCCTGTGAGAAGAAGCTGTTGTTCAGTCAGGCAGTGCTGGTCTGCAGGTGCCAATACCTTGGGCCAGATGGAAGCAGGGCAAAGAGATTGTTCTTCCACAATGATGGAAGTCTTACGAATGCAGCGCTTTGTGAACATGTCCTTGCTGGAAGAGAGAGAACACCCAAGAATGATTTCATCAGCATAAACCATGGTATGTATTAGACACATTACAGCAAACAGTGATACATGCTTTTATAACCTCTTGTCTAGACTACTGCAATGCACTTCTTTTTGGAATAGCCAGGCCTCCATTGCTCACCCACAGCTGGTGCAAAATGCCGCTGCTTGGTTTTTAACTGGTATAAGCAAGCATGAGCATGTTACCCCAATTTTGGCTTCGCTTCATTGGCTTCCAGTTCATTTTTGAATCCATTTTAAGATCCTTGTATTTGTTTTTAAATCCTTTAATGGTTGTGCCCCATTTTATCTGTCAGAACTGCTGCACCCATGTGTACTGTCTAACTCTCTCAGGTCAGCAGACCAGATGCTTTTACTTGTTCCTAAGACACAATGCAAACTTAGAGGTGATAGGGATTTTTCAGCGGCAGCTCCAAAGCTCTGGAACGATTTGCCATTGCACGTTAGGCATCCTCCTTCACTTGTTGTCTTTAAATCTTATTTAAAAACACACTTTTACTCCCTGTCTTTTAACCCAATGTGAGATGTTGACTATCTGTGTATTTTTTTACTATGAATTTCTTCAGCTCTTATGTGTTTCTGTTTCTTTCACCCTTAGGTTATTGTGTGTTTTATATGTTGAGTTTTATTGTACAACACTTTGGTCAGCCTTGATTTTTTTTAAAGTGCTTTATAAATAAATAAATACAGTTCTTATACCAGACAGTGGTGGAACTGGTTAGGATACTTTCAATGATGCCTCTGTAGAATGTGACATGGAAGGTTTTCCTTCTTCAGCTGGCACAGAAAGTGGAGTTGCTACAGTGCGTTCTTGGTCGAGGAGGAGGTATTGATAGATCATGCCACACCTCTACCAGGTGCCCACTAAGGAATTTGATTTTTCACTCTCTCTGCCACAGAATGTTTGATGTACAGTGGGGGGGTGGGCAGGGTTGGTCCTCCTGAAGTGTATAATTATCCCTTTAGTTTTATCAACAATGAAAGGCATGTTGTTGCATGCCAGCTTCTCTACTTCCATGCTGTACTTTGTCTCATCATAATTGCTGATAAGATCGACTACAACTATGTCATCAGCAAACTTGATGGGGCTGTATGTCACAGTACAGTCATGAGTTAGCAAGGTGAACAGAAGTGGGCTGAGCAAGCATCCCTGCGGGGCTCCAGTGCTCAGTGTTATGGTTCTGGAGATGTTATTGCCAGTTAGATTTAACAAAAATCAGTTTTAGAGAAAAAAGAGCAGTTATTACAACTGTGTGGATTAGATTTTAGTATGGAAAAGGTGGAATAAAAAGAGGCATGTTTTACAAGACTGTTTATGGTTAAAATGATTCCAATATGCTAATGGAGAACACTTGGTGGAGGGATTGATCGTGAATAATGATGACTGACTGTGCTAAGTGGATAAATGTGGGAGATGAGGCCTGCTCAGGATGAGTATGCCCTTTAAAATGGTGTCCAGAGAGATGTTTAAAAATGTGTGCAAAGCAAGTAGGGAAAGGGAGTGTGATTGCTTCCTGCTCGTTATCAGCATGTGGTTGGGATCGCCTAGAGGCATGATGTCATGTAGCTATAGGGCTTGAATCATCACATTTTTTTGCTCCAGTTCTAAAAAGAAGATTGCACTGCAGTTTTATGTACATCATATTCATGACATTATGCTTTAAAACTTTATTTGTAATTACTTTTAAATGCATTGTATTGTTTTCTTTCTATATATCAGATGATTGGCAATAAAGCTCTGTCTTACTTTTCACACTGCATTTGGAGACAGTGGGGCTGGAAAACAAATGGAGTGTGTAACTAAGATAAAGAGGGTAGCCAGAGAACTGCATTTAAACCCCTCAGACTTTTCATTTGCATCTTTGTGACATCTTTGGTTTGAAAACACATGAAGTAAAAGGTGATACATTACAGCTGCAGTTGAAGTAATTTCCAGTCACATCCATTCTTTGAACTAACGGCTAATTTGTGCTTGTAAATGATGTTGATTACTGACAAATCGTACTTCCGCATTTTTAAGTACACAGGTTTATGACTAATGATTTATGTGTACAGTACATTGCCATTTGCACAACAGTGTCTTTTCTTGATAAAATAAGTTCTGTTTGTGTCACTTCTCACAAACTGAAGAGTGTCAGCTAAAATGCTGGAAGCAGCAAAATCTGTGGTAGCTGGTATGGAAGCAAAACTTGAACTGGTGGGAACTTCTGCCTTAAAGATTAAGCAAGCATTCCTATTACGCAGGAGGTTTAATTTCACTAAAAAAAAGTACCACTCACTGAAAATCAAAAAGACTTTGAGTTTGCTCATGAATGATCTTGGTTACATTTTCATACAATAAGTGTGTTCCTTGGGATTCCAGTGTGGCTGTTTCTTAATCAGAAGCAAATTCTTTCAACTGAACCTGTATACCACAATTAAAATGTTTCTGAGGTCAATATTAGAATTGAAATAATTTTTCAATCTGAATGAAAATATACCAATTTAAACCATAAAACATTTGTATTTTACTAGAAAGTATCTTGCAGACAGTGAGGACTAGTGGTTAAGACTGGACTTCAGACCCTTCAGATCTTGCTACTGACACTGTGTGACCATGAGAAAGTCAATTGACTTGCCTGTGCTCCAAACGGACAAAGAAATAAGCCAATTGTATCTCTCAAATGTTGTAATATGCCTTCGATAAAGGTGTTAGACAAATAATAAGTAACGAAAATAAAAACACCAGCTAAGAGTAGAAAATAATATGCATGGAATTCATTGCACTGCTAGTGGTATTATAAAACAAGCAGACATTCCATAATACGCTGAAACACACCCATTTCTTTTCCTAAAGTAATCCCTGCCTTATTCTCTTTGCCATTGTCCATATTTTCCATGATCTTCTCGTCCTTGGCCCTGTCTCTCATTCTAGATTGCCTAGCAACAACTTTAGAGGGGCTTTGGATGTGAGTATCAGGCCAGGCTCTTTGCCTCCACTCAGCATTTATTTGTTGAGATTTTTTGTGCTTTGGACTTGCAGCTTTATTCTTGGTGGTGCTTCTGTGCCTGACCGCATGCCTGCCTAGGATTTTCTGTCTTTATGTTCTATCAGGAGAATCCTGAAGATATCTTTGCCTTCCAGTCTCACAATATTTATTGCAATTTCCAGCTTCTGGCTTTCTTTCACTGTCTGGCCTGCACCTCTACTGTCACTTCACCCTTTCAGAACACTTCTCTTATATAGATGTAAACTGCAGAAAGGAAGAAAACACTAACGTCAAAGAGTGGCATGTCTGCTCCCTTTAATTAAATCAACATCCTGAATGTCAATAGCAAACATACTACTGCTGGCAATTCCAAAGAAATACATTTTTAGGAGACAAGATCACAACACAAAAGGCCCCCCTTAAATAAGTATTTCTTCAAAACGTCAGCAATGTAATGCAAGAACTGCAATCTCCCCACTGGAAAAAACTGCAGTATGCAAGCTAGCAGTTCCTCACACTGACATGGCACATTTTGTAATCACAATCTTTCTTCCATCAAAGGAAATGTGTTGTAAAGTCCAGAGTGCGTGCAGTTGCCCTTACCCGACAAAGACAGACAGGACACCATACAGCTCACCATTTATTTACAGAAAGCAGGCCAGTATATTTCGGCAACACAGTCCCTTCATTTTGCCAGTCCTTCCACCTCCACTCCTCCTCATGAACTTCCTCCAGTTCCTCCTGACTCAGGCTATTAAGTGGTGGTGACTGGCTCCTTTTTTAGGCTCTGAGAGTGTTCCACGTGGCTCATCAAGATTGCCAAGTGTGGTAGAAGTTCGTTATAGGGCTCTGTAGCTCCATCTGGCCACAGAACCCAGCAGGGTTGTACCAAACTCCAGCTCCCAGTGTGCCCTGTGGGGATCCATGATGCCATAGCCACCCAGGATGGCATCCAGCATCCCAGGAGAGGTATTCCCTCATCGATGCTCTCTCCCTCAGTCCTTCCATTATGTTGGTAATGGCCATGGCTGCCCATCACAGTGTATAATTTGAATTCACTAAAACGGCAACAATTCATTGAGCTAATGAGCAGAACAGAGGACAGCAACCTTACACATGCAATGTGTGCAAGATAAAAGCCATTTGCTTATCCAGTGGTTTATTGTGCAAATCTGATTCATTAAATTTAAAACAGATGTGATAAAGTAAATTACAGTAATGATTAGTGTAAAAAGTTTGCATCTTGATTTTTTTTATACCTGGTCAATGGGCAGACAGATAATGCTACATGGAAACTTTAAGAGAACTGTGCACTTAAAAGCTACACGTATTACAAAGCCATGCCAACTGATAATACCAAGGAAATTAACCTGTGTACCATAGGTTGCTGAATGTGGCAGTAGTCCAAAGTCATTTGCAGTTCACATTATGTTAAAGATTTGGTAAATGTGAACACCAAGATCAAAATATACAGGTAGCTGACATAATGAAACAGAATGATGTAAGTAATCAACTATATGGGCCATCTGCAACCAACCTCTTTTGAAACGTCTAGGGCTGTAGATCAAGATAGTTGGAAAAAGTAAATCAAAATAATGCTTGTATAAGTGAAGTGTTTGTGGTGCTGCCATTGTCAACATTTAAGGTTCCCAGTATCTTATATAATCTTGCCTACTGTGTGTCTGTGATGAGAGAGGTTCGTGGTGGTGCGCATTCTAAATAAATGATCGTAGTCCTGAGGGCGCAGCCTCCATGTGGGTGCAGGTGCACATGTGGATGTGCAAGCAGGTTGATTGGGATACTCGGCCGATCGTGCATTCATGTGCAAATGCGGGCGGATCGGTCAGGCTCTTCATTCACACCTCAGAGCAGGTGGATGACTGCACTTTTAACTGACCAGTGCTATAAAGGGAGCCCTCATGATGAAATCAGGAAGGAACAATTGGTTGAGAAGAAGAAAAAAAGAAGAAAAAGAAGAAGAATAACAACAATTCAGAGGACAGAGGAAGAGGTGAGCTGTCTGTTGTAACAACGACACATGAAAGAGGAGACAGAGCGACCGTGGCCCCACAAGCAGAGCAAAGAGTCTGCCCGCTGAATAGTGTAGAAGTGGGAATGGTGAGTGGCCTTCTCAGGCCTCCAGGTAGTGCCGTGCTGGTATATGGGATGATAGAGGTCTGGCTGCGCTCGTCCTCAGAGGATGTCGGTCAAGGCAACTAGGATAAGACTTGGGAGAGATAGTGCCTCCAACACTTGGAAAAGCTGCTGGGATGAGCTGAGGAGGATCTTACTTCCAATATGGTTTTACCTGGAACTGAGCAACAGTTATGTAGATTTCAGAATTGTTGTTTCTATCCTCCAAGTTACACTGGATTTTATTATTTTTTTATTGATGCACAGCACTTTTTGGACACCAGGTTTTGTAAATAAAAGCACTAGAACACTTGCACCTACCTTTCGTTGACTGTGTGTCCTCATCTGCCCAGCTCATCTTGGTTTATGACTATGAAACGTTCAGGGTTCAAACTGCCTAGGACTGTGGAGCCAACCCGGACCATCAGTGTCCATCATTTTAAACAATAAAAGCAATTTGTTAAAGCTAATGCAAGGGGGTAACCAGTGAGCAAGCAGCTTCCTAGGGCCAGGTGGCACCTGGGTGGCATGGAAGGTAAATAGTAAAATAAAAAAAGAACAAGAATATATGCAGTAATTCAATTAATAGAATAAAAGGATTCAAAAGAACTGTAATAATTTCAAAAAGTAGTTCTAGCAAAAACAAGGTGCTTTAAGGAGAACAACTTAAAGAGTTACAAATAATCTTAAAAGGAACAACATAATGAACAAAATGGATATCTAAGCTGAAATCTAACAACTAAAGAATGGTCAAACTTAGAGATCTCACTAATTCAATATCCTAACAAAATCTTAATTACCAAAACCTAAAAGGAAAATTTTAAAAAGCCCAGAAGCAACTCAAGCTTACTTTGTTGCTTTTTATTCTTCTTTGGTTCATCCTTTCCTTGCATCTAAATTAAAGATAAAGTAAATATTTTGTAAATGTATTATTTCACCATTATAGGCAAATAGTTTCAGGGGGTCTAAACTTTTTTACATGCTCTTTTATAGGCATAAGAAAGAAATCTGATTCTTCTTAAAAATGCTAAATACATTCAAATGAAACAAGAAGTGGATGTAATAGCATATGTCGTAGAGTTGTATATCTGAATAAAAAAAAATTAGTTAAGATGTAATAAAAGTATGCAGAAAAGTGTTTGCTTCTAAAAGAAAATCTTAAGTATTAGTGGCTACATAAAACACTTTGCCTTCTAGACGAAACAACCGAGTATCTCAGTCCATTGGTTTTCAGAATTATGTAAGAGCTCTGGTATGTAACTGAGCTTTTAATTACCACTTGTCTTTGTAATGCATTGTGTGCTAGACTACAAATTATGGGATTCAGTGTCATGCTCACCATATA
Organism: Polypterus senegalus; assembly: GCF_016835505.1. Taxonomy (NCBI): domain Eukaryota; kingdom Metazoa; phylum Chordata; class Cladistia; order Polypteriformes; family Polypteridae; genus Polypterus; species Polypterus senegalus. The sequence continues at coordinate 53,930,422 of NC_053160.1, forward strand.
AGTAGGAGAAAGTGAATTGAATTTTTATGAGACGTTTCAGCATATTCATTAGTGTACAAAATTCATCATACTAAAGGCCACTGTCAGTTTCCTCTGTCTTTCCGAGAAATGCGTATGGGCACATAAAAGGGTTTATGTCATCAAAATTCACAACATATAATTCAACCTTGACTTCATACAGTGAAAACTGACTCCATATATTTATCAGATTGTCTCTGCATATTCAAAACTCATTGCGTGTATGTATAAGTTTGACTTTTAAAAAATTTTCGAAATTGATTTTTAAAGAACATATTAAGCATTCTTAATATATATATATAATTGACTTTAAATAGTCAGATTCCCTCTATATATATTTGAATTTTAAGTTTATATAATAAAAACTGGCTTTATACTGCATAGTTAGAATTCACTCATTTTATTTTATACTGTACTAGCTGTCCACCACGGCTTCGCACATGTAGTAGTGAAACAGGACAGTGAGGAGTGCCCAGCCCGGCTCCCCAATGCTGACATCACGCTTCCCCCTCCCCTCGGCCCGCAGCCTCTGTCTCGGCTTAGCATGAATATATCATTCCTGAAAGCAAACTACTGTATGATTCTAAGCACGATGAGAGAAGTCGCAAAATCTAGAAATTTCTCGTTCTCTTGTTCGCTACCTAAGCGGATGTAAGATACACCTCGAGGCTGGCGTGTGAGTGAGGAGGGTCCTGCCCCCCTCCCCTTGGCCCACTGCATCTCTCTCTCAGAATTTGTGCAAATAAATCGGCTTAAAATTTACTCCATATACATACTCTATATTTAATTTGTCTTTGAGAAAACACACACAAATAAAAATATATATTGCTGCCACAGGACTAAGAGCAAACCATTTCAATAACCATTGATTTCAGATGAGAGCCAAAAGGGAGGAAAGATTCATTCTTAATGCTTGATCGCACTGTGCCTCTCTTTACTCTTCCTTAAGTCTTCTGATTTTTTTACTGATCATTGTGCCTATTCTTCTAGTCCATTTGAATTCAGGAAGGTGCTTCTAGTGCTTTAGACTTTGGGATAACCCTCATTCTCCTGCTTTGTTTTGCTTATCTTTGATTACCTCAAACGTTGCTTGATCATGTCCACGTCCTCACTTTCATCTGTTTTTCTTCACAGCCATTCCAATTACTAACCTTCTGCCGCTGATTACATCTACACATCATGAGTAGTGCTGATTAGTGATATTCGGCAAAGTTTTTGTGTAGCGAATATACTGTGTTCACCAGTGACCTTGTCTGCTGAATATATTTATGAATTTAACTGTTTTAAATAAACCTTTTTCTCCATGTGCCCCATGATGCTTTGCATGGCCAGTGTGTTGCATCCAATTTTGCATGGGACAATTCCAAGTATATTATGCTGATTCAATTAATGAGGTAAAAATTTGCAGAAAACTTGTAAATACATTTAAATGCAAAATTGTGCACACAATGGAAAAATGTTGGTGTATTTGTGCCTTGAAGATAATATATTTTTGTATGGACATATATGTCACTTGTATTTAATATCTGAGCCTACTTCTCTGTTACCCAGTGTCCTGTGCAGTTGATGCAAACAGGAACAAGTGAAGAATCCTCGTACTATAGTGTTGTACTTGTTTGGTAGCAGCAGCAGTGTACATGCAAAAATCATCAAGGAAAAAAATAACCAACTGTACTTTTCAGTTCAAGAGACCTGACTACTGTATGGTGCAAGCCTTTGTGAAATCATGCTTCTTGTCTGCCACTGTCTGCAAGAAATGTTACTATTCTGATATTTAATTCTATTAATTGAATCTTAGGGGCCACAGTGGTGCAGGGGTTAGCATTGCTGCCTCAGAGCTCAAGTCACATTTCTGGCCACAGTAACTGGTCCATTATAGTTGACAAATGTGTCCCTGGCCCATAGGGACAGTTAAAAGACCATTGCACCATTATTATCCATTCAAAACTAGATCAGTTTCTTCTTCCCCATTGACTTCATCAAACATTTCACTGAAGTTGAGGCACACTGATTTAACTGGGGTCTGCACATCACTTTTGAATTTGCCTTTATACAATACACCTAGTGACACTCACTCCTCATACTAGTGAAAGTGCTCACAGTTGCCTATTGATGGCTACCCACAGGTATTTATGCAGAGTCCAATATATAATCTCTAGTGCAGGGGTCCCCAGCTCTGGTCCTGGAGGGCCCCTGTGGCTGCACGTTTTCATTCTAACCATTTTCTTAATTAGTAACCTGTTTTTGCTGCTAATTAACTTTTTTTGAATTTATTTCAATTGACTTGCTCTTGAAGACTAAGACCCTTTAATTGTTTCTTTTTCCTTAATTAGCAGCCAAAAAATAATGATATATAAAATGAACAAAAAAACTTTGCTGATCATACAATATCTGAAAATAAAGAAAGTTGAAGGGCTCAGGAATGCTGATCTGCTCTTAGAAAATAGAAAATCAACAATTTCGGAAATGTCTGCTATTGCACAATGAGAGGAGCAACAAGTAATGAAATTAAAGAACGAGTTTAATTAACAACAAGAATCAGGACCTAAATAAGCAAATGGTTGGAGTGAAATTGATTGCAGTTTGAGGTCCTGACTTTGTTGATCTTCTGTTGGCTAACTCACTTCACATTTCATTTCTGTCTGGGTACCATTTAAGGAAAGAAACGAAGCAATTTAGAGGAACGATAAAGAAATTCAGGGGAATAAATCTTTAAAAAAAAGTCAATAAAAATGAATTCAAAAGAAATTAATCAGCAGCAAAAGCAGGTCACTAATTAAGAAAAGGGTTAAAATGAAAACCTGCAGTCACTGGGGCCCTCCAGGACTGGAGTTGGGGACCCCTGGTATAGGGCAGGGGTGTCAAACTCCGGGCCTGGTGGGCTGCAGTGGCTGCAGGTTTTCATTCTCACCTTTTTCCTAATCAGTGACCATTTTCACTGCTAATTAACTCCTTTTCTCTTCATTTTATTAGCTCTGTTTTTAAGGATTCAGTCCTCTGAATTGATTTGTCTTCTTCATTAAATGACAGCCAAACAGAAATGAGACGTGAAATGAGCCAACAGATGACCAGCTAAAGTGGGGATTCAAACTCCAACCAATTTCACTCCAACCAGTTTCTTAATGAGAAGTGAATTCTCCCTGTCAATTAAACCCATCATTTAATTCCATGGCTTGTTGCTGCTTTCATTCTGCCACGGCAGACATTTCCAAAACTCTTGATTTTCTGTTTTACCTTCACCCTTCTTTATTTTCATCTATTGTGTGATGGTCACAGGTTAGCTGGTCATATGGTGGCTTGTTTTGTGTCCCATTATTGTTTGGCTGCTAATTAAGGAAAAAGAAACAACTAAGGGGTCTGAGTCATGTCAATTAAAACTAAGGCAAAAGAAGTTAATTAGCAGCAAAACTGGTCACTAATTAAGAAGATGGTTAGAATGAAAACCTGGAGCCAATGTGGCCCTCCAGGACTGGAGTTCGACACCCGTGCTATAGGGTGTTAAGATTATCTCAAAAGCAAAAACCATCCCTATAACAGAGGATTGAACACAGAAGTTTGAAACTGTGTGGAAAGCAGCACTAACAGTTGTTCCATCATGCTACCTCTGAAACAATAAAGCAATCAATCTTCTTTTATTTTGAGTCTTTCTCAATGATCTTCAGCAGCAGGGCTGAAGTACACCTGTGACATAAATGTGAGAGTATAAGGGCAAATGCTGATACTGGGCCAATTCAAAGACTTTAAAAAGACAGTGTCCTGGCTGAGGTTTGAACCCAGAAATTTGAAACAGTGTAAAAAGTAGCACTAATAGTGGTTCCCTCACGCTACTACTGAATCAATAAATCAATCAATCAATTTTTATTTTACTTTGAGTCTTTCACAGTAATCCTCAGCAACAGTGCTGAAGTAAACCCATCACATAAATATGAGAGTATAAGTGTGTAAGCAAAATTAACCCTCTTGGTCTAAAGTACTGTATAGTCACATAGAGTAGGAAGTAATTCTTCTTTGGCTACACAGGCTCTGAGGTGTGCTTATCAAACCCATGTAGGGAAGGTGAAAACTCTTTCTGGGTTCAGCATATGTTTTCCATGATTCCTATTAAATAGCCTAGTCTTTGAGAGTCTCGGGAGAAAGAGCTGAATTGAGCCTCTTGCATAAAACATGCAAGTGTTCAAGTGAAATTATCACTCACAATCAAGAGCACTAATAGTCACTGACATTTCTCTTTCACTTGAATTGTTTCAAGCATGTCTGTAGAGAAGGTTAAGCAATTATTTGGACCTGAGGTTGTGTCCTTAAAAAGGAGCTCACACACTCTGGAAAGCTGCTGCCTGTGTGTGAGTCTGTCACATTGAGGTTGAGTCCCAGATTCAACAGATCTGTGCTGGAAGGTCACCAAAGAGCTCTTAATCACAGAGGGCAAAGTGTAGTAGTAAAGATGGTTAATGAAGGTGTCTGTCAAATTTACAATCCAGATCCCTGATAATCACTTTGACTTCTCCTTTACCTCAGTAGGTTTATACAAAGCAATTGCACGCTAGAGGAGGAGGTGAATGCTCATGGCTCTGTCTGATTCCACCACACACCATAAAAGAGTTCTTTACAAAACACACAGTTGTAATCTTTCTTACCATTTTAGATCAGGAGTCCGTGTAATATGTGGTTTCCTCTCTAGATCCTAGGTCATTACAAATTGGCTGTACTGTTAAACTGTAGACTGGAGATGATAGCAGCAGAGGTTTTAGTGCCGAAAATGAATGAGAAAGAGGAAAAATGAATAAGAGCACCAGTCTTTTTATTTTTTTTCCACAGACACCAGGTCTCTAATCAGCACTCCAATGCCTGCCACAGGGCGGTCACTTCATTTAGATGACACTAATGCAGATGTGGCTGCTTTGTAGCATGTTTAACTGTGGGAATTGTTTTTTTTTTTTTTGTTTGTTTTTTTAAATTCGTACAAGGAAAGCACCAATATAGACAGCATCATCTGAGATTTCAGAGTCATGGGATAGCAGCAGTTAGGGGCAGTAAGAAATCCAAAAAAAATACATAGAAATGTAGCCATTTGAAATATTTAGTATTATAAAAAGTGACAGGCCTTTAACTTCAAAATGTAAGATATAGATATTGATGTGTTCTGTGCCTTACAGTGTCCACAAACTGGAAGAGGTACAAGATATGCTAAGAAACATATTGTACATGCTAAATCCAATTTCAAGATTGTGGGATACCAGCTTTTAACCCAGCAGCATTGTGGGCAAGAAAGATAGCAACTCCGGACAGTCCACTTTGGGGCCACTAATTTGGACAAATGATTACCCTAACATGTTTGGGATGTGCTTGAAGAGTGTAATCTGTAGAGAAAAGCCTACACAAATACAAAAGAAGATACACACTCCACACAGACAGTGACTCTAACTGCTGCACCACGTATGGCAAATATAATAATAAAATAATATAATATTCTCCAACCTATTCTATTTGCTAATCTGTTCTCCAGATATAACATATATACATATAACCATTCTCCAATCCAGTTTAGGGCTGTGGTAAGCATCTGGTGTAACTTATGAACCAGCCCTGGAGTCTCATTTATGAAACTTTGTGTGCAGTGTGGAAGTATGCATACATCCAAATAAACAAGAAAAAGCAAACACTAAAAAAATCTGATTAATAAAACCTGGCATTTGTATGCAATTTATCTTTATAAATCACAATAATCTTGTAAATGTGTGCACATGAATGTGCCTCAAACCCTGAAAAAACATTTATGAACTTTGCTAATCAACCTCATACATGTGCAATTACAATGCTGCAGCCCTTCATTGGCTGATAGAACAGCCTTCCATCCAGATGACACCACCTGCATTTGAGGAATCCTATGGTGTGCTGCCAGTGACGTGCGGTGAGGTTCATGGCTGGTGAGGCACTGACTCCTTCAGAGTCAGATTTACAAATATATGAACCCAAAAGAGTAGCTTATTCACTATTCAATTGGTAGCACACACATTGACAACTGGTTGTGTTTCATATCTCGTCAGCATTCGTTACACACAGATTGGTAAGGTACATATTTGGCTAAGAAAGAACGTTACATTTATACTGGAGAGAGCGCATTTGCTCTGCACCCTCCATTTGTTCTAAATTTACCGTTGCAATTTCACAATTCATACTCATGCAATACAAATTAAAGTACAGAGTGGTGTACAACAAAAATGGATTTCAGTTTTGACCTTACTTGAAATATTGAGTTGTTTTCAAAAGCTTTTAATTCTGATGCTTTAATCAATTTAATACAGGCTGTTCAACAAAAGTATAACAAGAAAAACAAAAGAATATTTTATTTAAGGTCAAAATTTAGTTTTTAAATATTGGATTGTTTTTTTTTCTTAGTCTGATCACATTTATTATAAAATTGAAAACCGTTTATGGTATTACCTTAATTTTGAAATGCAGTCCATGCTCCTATCCTTCACGAAAATCTCTGTCATTTTATTGTAAAAGTCCTCATTTTTCTTTAGTTTTAAAAGTTTTAATCATCCATTTTGGCAGTCGGTCAGAACAAAAAATAAAAATAAACGGACCACTGCAGTGCACTTGACTTGATGATATCGCTAACTTATTGGCGCCTGAAGCCTCTGCGTAGAATAAAAGCAGCAACAAGCACCTGTTGGGCTCACATCCGCCCCCTTCAGGGTGGTACGGTACTGTGTGCCTCACCTTGTGCCTTTTCACTGCAGGTTTATAAGTCAGATCAACAAGACTAAACATGTCACACACATTCATTAAAGATATTAAAAAGTCAGGGTGTATAATAAATTTGTCTGAAAACAATATATTGGCAACATACAGAGAGACAGCAACAGGCACACGCCAATTACATGCATCAACCCAGTGTGTGAGGGACTGCGCTTCCGAGGTGAGGTGAGGCTCGTCGCTGCCGCACTTTGTGTTTCTCCCCTGTATTTGATTATACATTAATATAATGTAACTGCTTATGATTAACAAAAACAGCCTCATTCTTACTAGCTGTCCTTATTGCAATATGAGCGTCATCAGTTCCCTCAATTATGCCAAAAAACTGGACACTGCTGTAAATCTTATTTTTCTTCTTTCGACTGCTCCCATTAGGGGTTGCCACAACAGATCATCTTCTTCCATATCTTTCTGTCTTCTGCATCTTGTTCTGTTATACCCATCACCTGCATATCCTCTCTCAGCACATCCATAAAACTTCTCTTATGCCTTCTTTTTTCCTCTTCCCTGGCAGCTCTATCCTTAGCATCCTTCTCCCAATAAACTGAGTATCTCTCCTCTGCACATGTCCAAACCAACGCAATCTCGCCTCTCTGACTTTGTCTCCCAACCTGAGCTGACCCTCTAATGTACTCATTTCTAATCCTATCCATCCTCGTTACACCCAGTGCCAATCTTAACATCTTTAATTCTGCCACCTCCAGCTCTGTCTCCTGCTTTCTGGTCAGTGCCACCATCTCCAACCCATATGACAAAGCTGGTCTCACCGCAGTCCTGTAGACCTTCCCTTTCACTCTTGCTGATACCCGTCTGTCACAAATTACTTCTGACACTCTTCTCAGCTGTAAATAACCTTGGTACATACAGTATCAAGAAGGCTAAAAGAATATTAGGTTGTGTAGCACCATGATGTGTACAGTATAAGTCAAAGGAAGTTATGGCTCAAGTTTTATAGTGTACTTGTGGGGTCTCACCTGGACCTGTGTACAATTTTGTTCTCCAGGCCACAAAAAGGACATAGCTATGCTGGAAAAGTGCAGAGAAGAGCAACTAGGCTGAATTCTGCACTGGGTATGAATTATAAGCAAAGATTGAAGGAGCTGAACATTTTCAGTTTAAACAAAGTAAGATTAAGAAAATATATAATTGAAGTGTTTAAAAATTTGGAAATCAATCAGTGGACCCAGGCTGTTACTTTAAAATGAATACAACAAGAACAAAAGTATACATTTAGGAACTTGTTAAGGATGAATTTTACACAAATGTTAGAAAATCACATTGGGAAGCATAAACTCATGGAATAAATTACCAAGTAGTGTGGTACAGACTAGAGTAGTGCTTTAAGGACACTGAACATTAGACTTGATATTAATTTGGAGAAGTTTGATGGAAGGATTGGTGAGCTTTGTTGGGCTGAATGGCCAGTTTTTCTCAAATGTTTTCTAATTTTCTAAAATGCTCTATGTGGAGGTGTCAACAACATTATGTCATGACTTGTTTTTGAAAGAAAAAAATGTGCTTGTAAAACCAGAATTTCTTTATTCAAAAATATACTGGTCTCATGGATTGTAACAAGAAGAATAAAGGCAAATCGGCTGTGAATGAGTAACTCCAAAGGGAGATAAAAACATGATTTATTTCAGCCATTGATCTATAGTAATGTTCCATAAAATTACAGTGTCTGGTCTAAATATGTTTCATACTGTACTACTTTTGTGACCACGGAGATAACGATCACCCTGTTCTAAGACTGTTAGCTTTATTTATATGTTCATTTTTAGCCAACACTCTTTGGGTATTTTTCAGTTTCAGGTACAACATTTAATTATGCAAATTTAAAACTTGTGAGGGTTCCTCATCCTTATTTCAAACATGTAACCATAGCAGACAAACTTACTGGAAATTACATGTTATGTCATCAAAGGCTTGCTAGATTTAGATGTTGGAATTATTATTTTACTCTCAGCTCTCACTACTTATCTTTGGATCCCAACATATTAATATTCAGACAACTGTTGAGTAAAAAGTTAGACCTGAGAAGAGTACAGCTGTACCTTGTGGATTGAGGGAGGCGGTTAAGCTACATCAGCACAACATATTAAAAGATTGCTCTATAAATATAACTTATTTATTAGACTTCATAACAGCATGCATCTGGGTAAGAAACAAAATGCTCACTAGCGTGACCTCTGAGATGTTATTTTTTAAGTAATGTAGAATATGACGTGCTCTGTTTTCATGCTGCCTAGAAACATACTTCTAAAACTGAACTGTTTTTGTGATTGCTTTTTATGCCGTGGGTTTAATGTTGATTTAATGACAAGTTAGTCTTTAATCTGGCCAACATGGTGGCTCATTGGGTAGTTGTACTGCCTCACAGCTGCAGCAGCCTGGTTTTGAATCCCTGCCTGGTTAATGTCTTTGAGGAGTTTGCCAGTGTCTTTTTCTAGTTCTATTTCCACCCATATGCCAGAGAAGTGCAGGTTAGGTTAATCGTCCCTATGAATCATTCAGCTGTAGTCCGTCATCATACTAACATCTCAACATCCCTGGCACCTTCCTTCCATGTCCTTGATATCTTAATGGAGTCTTTCAATCTGCTCTTCACTCACCAGCCCAAGAATTTCAAGGAAAGCTTCCAAATGTGAACCCAAAAAGTGGAGTTTGAGAGTCTTGTTGTAACCCAATTCCTTAAACTTAATTAAAACATTTTTCACAATGTCTTTATAATTTGGATCTTTTTTGTTACCTAGAAGCATAGAAAGTATCTTTTTGAATGATACCCAATCCTCTTGTTCCAGGTAGTTCAAATTCTGCATAAGATATTAGAATTCTAATATCAGGTCTGGCAATAATGCCTTCTTTCAATTTAGCTTCATACAAACCCCAAAATATTCAGGACAAATACATACAATAGGTGTCATCTTGTGCTAGGGTGGTAACAACCAAGCTTAGTATGTAGGGATGGTAGCAACATTTTGTCTGGAATCACCGAGATAGGTCTGAAGATGTTTTTGGGACCAAGTTGTAGCTTTTTTTGTAGCTGGCCATTCCTTCTGAATCCAGTGTCAATTCTTGACTCCGAGGTTCCACTCAGAGAGAAAACATGGCCTTCTTATGGTTTTACATGCTGGCACATTAGAACATGAGAACAATCTAGATGAAAACAGGCCTTTCAACCCAACAATTTCTCCTCACTTCATTCTCCCAAAGTAGCATCAAGACTAGCTTTGAAGGCCTCTAATGTCTTACTGTCTACCACACTACTTGGTAATTTATTCCATGTGTCTATGGTTCTCTATGTGAAGAAAAACATCCTGATGTTTGTGTGAAATTTACTTTTAGCAAATTTCCAATGGTGTTCCCAGTTTTGATCCACTTACTAATTCTTTTCACAACTTCAGTCATGTCACGTCTTAATCTCCTTTTGCTTAAACTGAAAAGGCTCAACTCCTTTAATTTTTCCTCATAACTCATCCCCTACTGTCCTGGAATCATCCTACTCACTCCTCTCTGGACTTTTTCTGTTGTTGCTATGTCCTTTTTGTAGGCTGGAGACCAAAAATGAGCACAGTACTCCAGTTGAGGTCTCATCAAAGCTTCAGTGTATCTCCTTGGACTTGTACTCTACACATCGTGCTACATAACCTAACATCCTGGTAACCTTCTTAATTGCTTTTGGACACTGTTTGGAATGTGACAGTGGTAAGCCCACTACAATTGCTAAATACTTCTCATAATGTGTACTTTCGATTTTCAGACCTCCCATTGTGTATTTAAATCTTAAATTCTTTATATTTTCTTACATTAAATTTCATGTGCCACAAATCTGCCCAAGCCTGTATGCTGTCCGAGTTTCTTGTTAATGATTCAATGGATTCCAGATTATCTGTCAATGCACATAGCTTGGCATCATCATGCAGACTTAACCAGCCTGTTATTTCTATTAATATCCAAATCATTTATATATATTAAAAAGCAGCTACCTGTTGCTATGACTCATCATCTTGTTCAATTCCAGCTATATTCTGAAAAGAATGTTCTAACAAGATTTTGATCTTATTATTGAATAAAATAACTGTTTTGCTTTAAACATAAATTTTATTAAATTAGAACATATTTAATTTTAACAAATCGTTAAAATAAAATATTGATACTGAATTAATTATAGTGCAAAAAAACTATAATTTACAGTTAAAAAAAGTGTTTTGTTAAAAAAAGTTACATGATGGAGAAAAAATGTATACCTGTGTTACATTTAAAGCCTGTGACATTGTGTATTGCACATAAAGAGCCTGCACCATTGCCATTCATCTGTATGAAGCTTTTAATTTGAGGAAAAAGTAACTTTTTTTTCCAAAGGTTTACAGAGCTGAATATCCAGTACAATCAGTTAATGACAGACTTCAGTGCATGCTGAAATGCTAAACTTACCAAAGAAACAAGAAGAAACAAAAATCTTGGGCAGCATTAACAAGTGGGAAAACAATCTTGAGCAAAAGCATAAAAAAACCCTATATATTGCATGGAAAGTGGGTTACATATTAAATGGTTTATGTTAAAATGTAAAAAATATCATAATTTATATTTATATATTTGTATCTGCACACAAACATATAGACTTAATCGTTGTATGTGTCTCTTTTGTTGGTGTTGTATTATTGTTAACTGTTATAAGGAGACATGCTATTAAGGTTTATTGCACCGAGTACACATGAAAAAAAAATACTGTTGTGCTTGAAAGTTTGTGGATCCTTTAGAATTTTCTATATTTCTGCATAAATATGATCTAAAACATCATCAGATTTTCACTCAAGTCCTAAAACATAGATAAAGAGAAACCAGTTAAACAAATGAGACAAAAATATTATACTTGGTCATTTATTTATTAAGAAAAATGATTGAATATTACATATTTGTGAGTGGCAAAAGTATGTGAACCTTTGCTTTCGGTATCTGGTGTGACCCCCCTTTGCAGTAATAACTGAAACAAAACGTTTCCGGTAACTTTTTATCATTCCTGCACACCAGCTTGGAGGGATTTTAGCCCATTACTCCATACAGAACAGCTTCAACTCTGGGATGTTGGTGGGTTTCCTCACATTAACTGCTTGCTTCAGGTCCTTCCACAACATTTCAATTGGATTAAGGTCAGGACTTTGACTTGGCCATTCCAAAACATTAACTTTATTCTTCTTTAACCATTCTTTGGTAGAACGACTTGTATGCTTAGGGTCATTGTCTTGCTGCATGACCCACCTTCTCTTCAGATTCAGTTCATGGACAGATGTCCTGACATTTTCCCTTAGAATTCTCTGATATAATTCAGAATTCATTGTTCCATCAATGAAGGCAAGCCGTCCTGGCCCAGATGCAGTAAAACAGGCCCAAACCATGATATTACCACCACCATATTTCACAGGTGGGATAAGGTTCTTATGCTGGAATGCAGTGTTTTCCTTTCTCCAAACATAACGCTTTTCATTTAAACCAAAAAGTTCTATTTTGGTCTCATCCATCCACAAAACATTCTTCCAATAGCCTTCTGGTTTGTCCATGTGATCTTTAGCAAACTGCAGATGAGCAGCAATGTTTTTTTGGAGAGCAGTGGCTTTCTCCTTGCAACCCTGCCATGCACACCATTGTTGTTCAATGTTCTCCTGATGGTGGACTCATGAACATTAACATTAGCCAATGTGAGAGAGGCCTTAAGTTGCTTAGAAGCTACCCTGGGGTCCTTTGTGACCTCACTGACTATTACACGCCTTGCTCTTGGAGTGATCTTTGTTGTCGACCACTCCTGGGGAGGGTAACAATGGTCTTGAATTTCCTCCATTTGTACACAATCTGTAGGACTGTGGATTGGTGGAGTCCAAACTCTTTAGAGATGGTTTTGTAACCTTTTCTAGCCTGATGAGCATCAACAACTCTTTTTCTGAGGTCCTCAGAAATCTCCTTTGTTCATGCCATGATAGACTTCCACAAACGTGTTGTGAAGAGCAGACTTTGATAGATCCCTGTTCTTTAAATAACACAGGGTGCCCACTCACACCTGATTGTCATCCCATTGATTGAAAACACCTGACTCTAATTTCACCTTCAAACTAACTGCTAATCCAAGAGGTTGAAATACTTTTGCCACTCACAAATATGTAATATTCGATCATTTTCCTCAATAAATAAATGACCAAGTGTAATATTTTTTGTCTCATTTGTTGAACTGGTTTCTGTTTATCTACTTATAAGACAAGAAGAAAATCTGATGATGTTTTAGGTCATATTTATGCAGAAATATAGAAAATTCTAAAGGGTTCACAAACTTTCAAGCACAACCGTAGAACTTGAACTTTGAATGTAACAAATTTAAAAGTAATGTCTGCTTTAGAACATTTGTTTCAAATAGAAAATTCACCCAGTGTGAGGTCACAAACCTTACTTTGGTTCCTGGTGCTAACAGAAAAGCAATGTTCATATCAGACTGAGCCTTTACTGTTAAGTTATTCTCTGGAATGATGAGTTTTAAATAAGTGAACAAAGTCTCAAAACATTCTGGAGATGTGGATTAACTTAGAGAATATAAATAGGCCTGGTAAAACAACATATAACAAAACATGAACAAAAAAGGAAAATTCAATTATTGTTCAATATTCAGGTAAAAATGCATTATCTAAAAAATAAACACTAGATAAAAAAAACACTGAATGAGAATGAGGGAACCAAATTCTAGGTGAAGTGTTCAGCAGTGGTCATATATTTCTTTTATGTCACTGGTGATGTCAGAAAGAAATATGAAATTGGTCCTCACAACAGATACAGAAGTTGCGGCAGGATATCAAAGAATCTAAACATTTTTGATGATTTGAAACAATGGTACAGTAAATGGTACAGCATAACTGATAGGTTGAGTTACATTTTATTCATTTTTTTTCTATGTCATGTTATTTTCTAACCCTCTTAATTCAGCCCAGAGTTGTCCGCTGCTGGAGCTTATACCATACAAGGCAGGGACAAACCCTGGATAAGGTGAGAGGCCACTACAGGGCAAATACACACACAAACCAGGACCAGTTTAGCTTTGCCAGGTCTCCTAACCTGTATGTCTTTGGACAGTGGGAGAAAACAGTAGCAAACACAGGAAGAAAGTAGAAAAGTCCACGCATAGAGAGACCTGGGACAGGATCTCTGGTCTGCTTATTGCGAGGCATAAGCACTACCACCGCACCACCCCATTTTTTCAGGTCAGTATTATTTTTGTCCGCCTTGTTTTTTACGTTTTCTGTTTTTTTTTTTTTGTTTTGTTTAATGTGAAGGAATCCTTTAAAATTGTGTTTGGCTTGATATATCACCTGAATATTTTTCATTTTTATTTGCATTGCCACATTGCCACCTGTTTAAAGTACCATTGCTTTGATGTGACTACCTATTGCCGAGTGCACCTTCTGAAAGTCATACTGTGTCTCATCATCTCTGCAATGGTTTGTAATTGGGTGCTATGTATGTGGATAAAAAAAAATTCTTGTTAAAGAAATTCTCTCATTCAGTTTTCCTGTAGGGTATTTGACATTTGCTTTCATTACGGACTTTGATTTTTGGTTAACAATTTGATTACATGTATCGGTATAATTAATTTTCCAATTTAGGATTCCTGAATTTTTTTTCATCATGTTCTGTTTAACTTTGATAGCTTTCCACATTGCATTGTGTGGTATTACAAAGGAGCCGAATTTGAGCAACCATGTGATCTATGACAGTGAACATCATTTATCTCACAGTCTCATCCTGTACCTCAAAGTCAGCTATTTTGATCCTACAATACAATAAAAGGATTGTTTTTCAATTCTTAGCAGTGGAAATTATAGTGTGGTGACCTGGGCAATTTCCGTGGTACCTAGTAGAAACATGATACATACATATCTATCTATACACAGCTATGGGAGAAAAGAGGTAAAGCTTTCCAGTGCTCTAAATCCCAACTAACCTGACTGGGTGTGAAACACTGAAGACGATTTTAGCTAAAGTCTTCCACATGAGCAGTATGAGCACTTTCTCATTCTGGGTGCCTTTGACTCGGCATTTAGCTCTTCTTTGTGTTTTTACAGTATAAATAGAAACTTTGTTTGGGATGATCTGTCTTGGAGTAGTCCTGCATTCTGAAACTCAAATATTTTAATGATATCAGTGTCATCAATTATATATATAATACAAATTGAGCAGCAGTCGAAAATAGCATTTTAATTACTTTAATTAACTAATTGTGGCTAACAACTCATCTATCTGTAATAAGTTAATGAATCACATCTCAGTTTTTATGAATTCACATGTCAGGGAAGTTCCCGGGTATTTGACTCACTATATTGTCTATGTCAAATATGCAAAAGAAAAAAAAGTTCGTTTGCAAAGTGTTTTGCCATCAAGTGGTAAAAGATAACATAAACCCCTAGAAAAAATGTAAAAAATTCACATTTCCAAAAACTAACTGATTTTTTGGATAGGTTTTTTGACCTGGGGGCACTATTTGACATAAAATTGGCAAACTCATAAGACTGTTTTTTTTTCTTTCTATTTAAGGAAATCTTGATTGTATGAATTAGTACAAATACGGCAAGTTTCTTTGTCTAAACGTGTTCTGTTACCATAGGGACTTTGTACACAATATTGTCACTGCATTACGAGTTGCGATGTATCATGCTTATAAATTGTATTGCCTAGCAGAACCTGTCTTTTAACCGAGTGATTCTGACTCATGCTGTGCTGTGGTATCATGTGGATAGGCATGTGGATAGCTGTGAATTAAAAAAAAAAGTAGTAACATCTGACCACAAATGTCTTTATCTTTGCAGTGTCTCACTTTGAATACATTGTGACATTGTAATAGCTAAAAAAAACTTACTAAGCAGTGAACATTGTCATAAACATTTTTATTTGGTGTTTATAAGAACTGCTTATGAACACTCAGAAATCAATTCGTTTTTTCTTTTTTTTAATTTGGTGCCTCCAGAATCACCTGTTCGAGAAAATCCCCTCATGTGATATCCTTTTAATGTGTCTTGATGTCATCTCATTGGGATTGCCCCTGTTTTTGTCCCTGTAGACCTGAAAAACCCTAATTGTTAAGGTCATTATTGAACCATATCTTGCGCAGGAAATTACACCCTAATGAGAAAGTGTAACCCAACAGGTGTCTTTAGCACAAATGACCAGCAGGACTAGAAGCTGTGCATGTCACATGAACCGTCCCTAGGGGTTCACCCCCTAAGGGATACAAGTTACTCCTTTTCACAAATCTTTAAAAAAATGGGGATTGGTAGAATAGGCTTGGGTGTCATTTTATGCTATTTTGAGGTTGCTGATCACAAATATGATAATATATTTGATATGTGATTCTTTACCAATGGTCCTAACCATCTAAGAGCCAGAGCTACAAATTTCTAACAGAAGCATGTGGGGTATCACTTTAGACCAGTGGTTCCCAAATTTGGTCCTGGAGACCCCCTGTGGCTGCAGGTTTTTTTTTTAACCAGATTCACAATTGGTGATAATACTTGATAATAACTGATCTCATTTAATTAGCTAGTCTTTTTTACTCTTCTCTTATTCTGCATTCAGAAAAACACAACAGTATGGTTTTTACATGTATAAGACATTTAGAAGTATTTTTTTTCTAAAACGATAAATGCTTAACTCTCTTTTGATGTTTTCCTATTATTTTTCCCTTTTCCTGTGTAGTTTACTCCCTTCATTTAACCCTAACAGTGAAAATTAACAACCAGCACAGCAGACACCTGGGGTGATGAAAACAGTAACGACTTCAGTGTCAGACTTGCAAATTACTAAATAATAAACTAAATAAACAGAACACCTACAAAAGCAGAATAAAAATTAGCTTGAAAATAATAATAATGTATTCCCCATATAACTGCTTATTACACTTTTAATAAAAATCTACCAAACTTAGTTTATAATTTCTACATTGACTCCAAAACACAGAAACTGGGAAATAATGACTTGCTTAATCAGGCTAAAAGTCCGATGAAAAATGGAAGTTGGTTGAAGCAAAAACCTGGATGGGACCCAGGGTCGAGTTTGGGAACCACTGCTTTAGACTATTTCAAGGTCAGTGATTATGAATATGGTGTAATTTTTGATTTTTGATCTTTTTACTAAGGATCTAATCCTCTGTGGACCTCTATCAGAGGGTGAAAAATGACAAATATTTATATCAATCCAGAATATTTACACTTTCAACAACATGAAGTAAATCATTACATTTCTCATGACACTCTGAATTAGCATGACTTACGCTAATTCAGATTTTTTTTTTGTTTTTGGATTAGTAATTTTAATGGAAAATCAGAATCGGTTAAGTAGCTAGTTAACATTTTCTGATTTTTATATAAACAAGTACATCTAATACAGTTGAACTTTCTCTTAAAATGTCAGCAGGCTGCAGCAAAAAGGCAAAGCTAAAAAGTGATTGAATTAATTTTTTCCCATCTTGTTTGCATGTATTCAGCAGAAGGAATCGTTACTTTAAACTTTGATGTCTACAAGGCATTTTGACACTTTGTAATAACCTTACTGTATGTGGTAGCAATTGTATGCTAGCAGAGAAAACAGATCTGGAAGGAGTCACTCCATGAGTACTTAAGGACTTAAGGCCTGTGCTGACCAATTTCACTGTGTCCTAATATGCCAATTCAGTTAAGTACTAATGCTCCAGAAATTGCTGCTTCTGTGAAAAACATTCAGTATTGTTCCAGTTTCAGAGAGGACAGGAGCCTCTTCACCTAATTACTACAAACCAGCGGTCCTCCCACATCATGAAGACCTTCAAGAGGCTGATCCTGGGCTATTATTGCTAAAAAGCACTTGGACCCAGTTTGCATATCAGACAGAATGAAATCAAAGATATACTTATCTGTTTGCATCACAAAACTTATTCCCAGCTGGATAAATCTGACAGCATTTTGAGGATGATGTTTTTTTGATTTCTCAAGTGCCCTCAATACCATCCAACCATCTCTGTTAAGGGGTAGGCTCAGAGATATGCAGGTGGATGTGCCAATGGAAGTCATGGACTATCTGTCATTCAGACCGCAGTTTGTGAAACTCGGTTAATGTGTCTCTGATATGGATGTGAGCAACACAGGAGCACCACAAGGAACATGGAGTAGAGCAGAGGTTTTTTTTAGCTCAACCTATCTGAGATCCACCAAGAAACAGGATCACCTCAGTGATTTTACATCAACTACATGATTGCTAAGCAGATGTCATATGGAGAGGTCATAGATGATTTTGCATCATGGAAGGCTAGGAGGGTAGAATTTTAAGATCAGAATTTAGGTGTTACCACCAAGGACTTTGTGTTCAATTTATTTTTTTGAATTTTTTTGTTATTCAAAGTTTAAAATCTTATGTATGGAATTTGGTTTTCAGTGTTGTATTATTTTAATACAGAGATTGTTGTCTTGCAAATGAGATATTTTACCATACCTCGGATTTTTTTTGTTCAGACTGAATTATGTGGAATAAACTGGATGCTAAGGGCACAGGATTCCAACACTCACAAGTAAAGTTCGTGTCTGCGAAAATGTAGGTGTGTGAGGTGCTATGTGTGATCTCAGATAGCATACCAAATGACCATCAATGAGGGAATAGGCAAGACAGGTGGTGGGCAAAGCTGCCCTGGAAAAGAACTAACACTGGTAGTGGGAAAGTGCTTCCAAGTACCAATGTGGGTAGTAATCCAGCAGGGTGGCAGCTTTCTCTGTAGGTGTCCTGGCTGCCAGGAAGGGCTAAGAACAGAGGTGGATGTATAAGCTAAAATGGGTTGAGGCCTGATTGGAAACAGACAATGTGTCCCAAGATTCTAGAGGGCAAGGAATTTGTCAGGAGTTCCTGGCACTCTGACCACAAAGAGATTAGGGTTGGTTTAGAAACTTTAGCTCTGTGTATCCATTCAAAGTAGAAAGGCTGATGAATAGATTCTACTTTTACAGACCATTAAAAACAAACTCTTTTGCTTTTAGTCACTTTCTATTATATCTTGTCACACATAATGTATAATAAACAAGTTTTCTACCTGTCATCCTTGAAATTGCTGAGACGAGTGCTGTAATATGATCATGGGATTACATTTTTTACTAATCAGACACCCTAGTATTGTTAGATTGAAATTAAAGCACAGCAAACTTGATATCCTGAGGTAACAATATATTTAGCTAGGGAATAGGAGCATGTCCTAGCAGACCAAATTAATTCATCATTCATTCATCCATATATTTCCTGAATCTGTGTAGTCCAGTGTCTGTCCTGACAACAAACAAAACAAACTAAAAACTAAAACTAGAATGGACACCCATCTACTGCAGAATACACTTGTGCTTATACACACACACACTCATTTTGGGCTGTCTTAATCTTGATTATGTGCCATGTCTTTGGCTTGTAGTATGGCATTCCTAAGGACTAAGTTTCTAGGACACAGAAAAATATGGAAACTTAAAACAGAATGTTATAGGCAGATGTCACACTAAACGGAAGCACTGTGGTGCAGAGATAACCTCAGCCACAGCAACCTACCACACTTAGGCAGGAAATCACAATTATAGAAGTTTCATACATTAATGATATTAACTGTCTTTGTATATCCAACAGAAATCATAAGTAAAGAAAAGCTTGACATCCTTACACAACTTTAGAAATAAAAACAGTAACAGAAAATTACATAACCGTGCAACTTTCATACATATACAGTACACACATATATATATATAGAAATATATATTATATATATATATATATATATATATATATATATATACACTCACCTAAAGGATTATTAGGAACACCTGTTCAATTTCTCATTAATGCAATTATCTAATCAACCAATCACATGGCAGTTGCTTCAATGCATTTAGGGGTGTGGTCCTGGTCAAGACAATCTCCTGAACTCCAAACTGAATGTCAGAATGGGAAAGAAAGGTGATTTAAGCAATTTTGAGCGTGCCATGGTTGTTGGTGCCAGACGGGCCGGTCTGAGTATTTCACAATCTGATCAGTTACTGGGATTTTCACGCACAACCATTTCTCGGGTTTACAAAGAATGGTGTGAAAAGGGAAAAACATCCAGTATGCGGCAGTCCTGTGGGCGAAAATGCCTTGTTGATGCTAGAGGTCAGAGGAGAATGGGCCGACTGATTCAAGCTGATAGAAGAGCAACTTTGACTGAAATAACCACTCGTTACAACCGAGGTATGCAGCAAAGCATTTGTGAAGCCACAACACGCACAACCTTGAGGCGGATGGGCTACAACAACAGAAGACCCCACCGAGTACCACTCATCTCCACTACAAATAGGAAAAAGAGGCTACAATTTGCATGAGCTCACCAAAATTGGACAGTTGAATACTGGAAAAATGTTGCCTGGTCTGATGAGTCTCGATTTCTGTTGAGACATTGAAATGGTAGATTTTGAATTTGGAGTAAACAGAATGACAACATGGATCCATCATGCCTTGTTACCACTGTGCAGGCTGGTGGTGGTGGTGTAATGGTGTGGGGGATGTTTTCTTGGCACACTTTAGGCCCCTTAGTGTCAATTGGGCATCGTTTAAATGCCACGGGCTACCTGAGCATTGTTTCTGACCATGTCCATCCCTTCATGACCACCATGTACCCATCCTCTGATGGCTACTTCCAGCAGGATAATGCACCATGTCACAAAGCTCGAATCATTTCAAATTGGTTTCTTGAACATGACAATGAGTTCACTGTACTAAAATGGCCCCCACAGTCACCAGATCTCAACCCAATAGAGCATCTTTGGGATGTGGTGGAACGGGAGCTTCGTGCCCTGGATGTGCATCCCACAAATCTCCATCAACTGCAAGATGCTATCCTATCGATATGGGCCAACATTTCTAAAGAATGCTTTCAGCACCTTGTTGAATCAATGCCACGTAGAATTAAGGCAGTTCTGAAGGCAAAAGGGGGTCAAACACCGCATTAGTATGGTGTTCCTAAAAATCCTTTAGGTGAGTGTATATATATATATTTAGATGAATAACATGCAGATTATTCATAAACTTTGGCTCAGCTGGTCCCAACAGATATCTAATAAAATCATGATAAAATAAAACATTTAACAAAACACATAGGCAGCTGGCAGAGGAGATGAAAGTGTAAACTAGAGTTAAGATCGCTCCTCAAGAGATTAAAACTGGCCCACTGTCCTTTGGGATAAGCAATGATGAAGTCTAACCAAGACCAACTGCCCAGACCATCCTCAAATAGTAAATGATGAAGCTTCCCTAAGCTGTAGATGAATATCTAATGCATAAGGTTTCATCACAAGTTCAAAATGCTTTGGAAATTCCCATTGTGACCAGCCTGCTTCAAAGCACTTGTCATTTGCAAATCATATGATAATAACAATGAAAGGTTTCCTATCTTATTTCAGCAGTTCTTTAACATTCACGGTTCCCAAATTTCACTAAAAATAAAATTATCAAAATTTTCTTTTCAATATTTTGCAAAGTAAACATTATGTACATATTTTACTTTATGAACTTTTTATACTTTTAGGTTGGGGTTCATATTAACATAAACATACATTTTGTAATGATTTGCTGCAAGACATACCCTTGATGAATAAAAAGGAACATTCCCAACATCATCTAAATAAAATAAGAATAATAATCCACAAATTACATGGTGGCAGAATATTAAGTAAGCCTGCCTCATACTCTAGCTGTAATGCCCAGGGTTCAATTCAAGGCTCTGTTACTTCCTGTGTGGTGTTGGTATTTTATTTCCAAGATCATGCTGTATTCTGCCATACATACCATCTTCCTCCCACATCACAATGGGATGTTTAGATGACACACGGAATCTGAAGTGACATGGTGTGAGTAAATGCACCCTGTGGTGGATTGGCTTCTAATTTTTGTCTTAAGGGTAATGACATTAAATTAATTAGGTCCATTTACATACCACAGTCAAGAAGCATTTTAGTTTCAACCAATTAAAATACAGATGAGTGGTATATCCTTATAACACACCCATGTCTTAAAATTATCTAAAAATAATTAAACAGAGTGAAGGTCATCGGCACACAAATATTTAACTCACCAAGGAAGTGTCTTATTTCTAAATTCTTAAAAATAAAATTTATTTAATTATGATTATCCCATTGTTCTCTTAGTAACTTGTTCAGGGCCCAATAGGTATAAAATATTTTAGCTGCATTGGAAAGGGACACTTAAAACACTCAAAAATTCAAACACAAAGATGTACTTTTGGGAGTTTCTGCTACAGTTCTACAGGACACTACATAGAAGACAAACTCACATTTAACATTTGCCAGATACTCTGTAAAAAATACTCCCAACCTCCTCTGTAAGAAATAATATATGGACCTTTTAAGGCTCAGTGAAGGCCATGGAGTTGAGAGACCCTTGTGGCTCTAGCCTGGTGTTTGTAGAGCAAATGGAAGGCCATGTTGAGTGTGAAAAGTAACCTTGGTCTTGGATACAAGAGACTGTGAGTTGAGGTTAAATGCTGCCTGCAAGCCATAGGTTCAGTAAATGAGGGACGGAGAAGGGAGGAGGAACAAACACTCAGATAGCTAGAGAAAGGAAAACCAGAGTTTAGGGAAGAAAGAAAGAGAGAGACAAAGACTAAAGGGGTAAATGGTGTGTTCAGTGCTTGAGGCATAGTATAGAAGGGTGTTCAAGAGGGCAAGGGAACAAAAGCCCACGTGCTTAGGCTCAGAGTGTCATCATGTGTTTCTTATTTTACCCTATTTTATAAGTTTTTTTAATCAACTCTCACTGTTATTTTATGATAAACTCAGATGTTTGTTACTTTGGCTTCCTGCGATTGTTCAGGATTGGGCAATGCTATACAAGTAGCCCCTCAAGTTCACAAAACATTATTATTAGGAGGCTGTACATGCAATGTAATGACCCTTGTTGTGTATCAATCTGTAAATGTGTCCTGAAAGGGATGGCATTTAGTCTGAGGTTGGTTCCAGCTCTAATGCTAGTTTGGTGCATTCTCATTCTATTTGTCCTAGAAAAACAGATAGATGAATTAAATATGGTAAAAAAGAGAGCTAATATTAACATGCAACCAAATATTTTATTGACATTAACAGTATGTTTCTTCTTTATTTATTATCTTAATAATGTCTGTGTTTTGTTCAGTATTGTTATCTGCTGTTTTGTATTATATTCACTCCTGACTTGTAAAGTACCTTCTGATGGTCCTGTCTATGAAAGAGGAAATTAAAAAAACATAAAATACATCATTTCATTTATTAAACATTAAAGTTAATTCAAATAAAAGTATTTCTCAGCCTCCAATGGATGACATGTAGAGCAGAGGTTGACACTGCTGCCTTGTCACTCCAGTGTCCTAGGTTTGATTCTCACACTCCGTTTTTTGCATATTCTTCCTGTGTTGATGTGGGTTTTCCTTATGGTATTCAGGGTTTCTTGCCAGATCCTGAAAAGCTATAAAGGTTAGACTGGCATCATACTACAGGACTTGATTTGCTCTCTTATCAGAGAGCATTGAATGACTACAACAAGCAAAAAACATTGAGCAGACATCTGTGCTAGCTTTAAAATTTGATGAGCCTTTTCTCAATTTTCTCCATTTTCTTCTTTCCTTGCAACTGCCAATTTCAAACCTTACATCTGGCAACTTGCTACTATTTGTAGTGAGACACTGAGTTGAAGAGCACTTTGACCAAGTCGCTGAGATTGTCACACTACACAGTTGACATTAATGGATGGGCACAGCAACTGTCTACAACTGTCCATGGGTTTTGTAAGATTACGCAAATAAAGGATGCATCTGAAAAGTTTCAGAAAAGTTACGTAGCACTCATGTATCACTTGGCTTTAATTGGTGAGTCAAAATTGTTCCCAGTGGGTACTTGCATTTATTTCTACTCTGTGACGGACTGGCACCCTGTCTAGGCTCTGCCTTGTGTCTACTGCTTATAGGATAGGCTGCAGCCTCCTGCAAATCTGAGTTGGATTAAACAGATTTGAGAATTTATTGTATAGTCTTAACTATCACAAATGTGCGCTTGGGAGTCAACCAAAGGGACCAGAAAATGTCAATCCCACACCAGGCCAGGGGGTCGTGGGTTGCGCTAAACCTCTCTTTTTTCTCTCAGCAGACAAAATACGAGAAATCGTACCTGTCCTGGCCCCGAGGACATCACTTCCTGTCCCGGCCCCGAGGACGTCACTTCCTGGAACCAACTATTAAAACCCCTCATTCTTCATATTTAAACAGTTCTACTTTGGACTCAAACCTGTACACTTTTGCAGCCAAGGAAACTTTAGATGTGGCAGCCTCAAACCTTTTTTGTGTGTCCTGTCGTTTATTTCACACATATAAGGAAATATTTGGATTTATGTTCTTTTGTTAAGTAAGCTATCCATTGGAAGTCATAAATAACAAGCAGGAGAAAATGGAAAACAAATAAACTGACTAGATTTACCAGATAAAAACATGAATAATTAATAAACACATCCCCATAGCCATTACTAGTGTTGATTGTCAAAATTTGCCAGTGTGTTTTTCACAACACGTATGCTATGTTTGCCAAAGATTTGCCTTGCCGGTGACTTAGAGGAATATTTTTTCCCCAGTGCTGTATAATGTTTTGTGAGGTTAGTGTGACATCACACAGCTCTAGCAGCCATGCATAGAACCTTAACGCATGCTTACTGTAGGATCATTGCTGATCTGCTTTAGTCATGTATGATGTCAAGATCTGATCAGTACTGCAGCCTTCCACCCTGCATGCCTTTTAGTATTTTTGTTTAAGGGGTAAATTAGCTGAGCTAAATTAGAATATTAGGAGTACTGCTACCAGATATGTAAATCTCTGTAGCACCACATGGCTAGTTTGCATGCATAATTAGCTATGTGCTACAATTTAAAGGGAGTCCTTCTCCCTGAAAAAGAAAACACATGTGACCATGTGAAATAATAGTAATAATAAAAGATTTATTACTGTTTACAAGGTATTTCTATTGTGTTCATTGAAGAAAAAAGTGCAAAGCACCTGGACAGAGATGAGAAACAAAACAAACATTTTAGCTGTGCCTGGAGCTTCAAATAATGGAAGGAGCCAGTCCCATGGCTTATGCGTGCCCGAAAAATTGGAACTGTGTGACCGCAATGATATATATATGTGGAGGACTGACGGCTTCCCATGCCGGTCCGCACCCCCAGGCCACCAGGAGGAGCTCTCCCGACAGCAGGATCGTGCCCCGAGGTCCAGCAGAGCCTTATGGACTTTGTAGTGTTTATACACAGCCCTGCTGGATACCTTGGGGACCACCAGGAGTCGCTGTGGGGGGCGCTTATAGGCTCTGTGATCCCATATGACCCGGGAGTACATCACGGTCACGTGACAGGAAGAAATGTCATGCTCCCGGGTTGAAGTAAAGGACTGATTGCCCTGACCCGGAAGGAATAAGGAACTATGGACTGTTGGGACAGAAGCACCTCCAGGTCAGGGGCTATAAAAGGGCGGTGCCTCACTCCAGACACTGAGCTGTGCTGGGAGGTAGAGGGGCAAAGTGTCTGGGCGAGGAGGAGTGGTTATTGTGTTGGTTAGTGATTTATTGAATGAGTAGTGTGGAGGGTGCTTTGTGCACATTGATAGTATACAATAAAGAGTCTTGGATGTTTATCTAGTGTCTGGAGTTGTACCTGAGGGTTCAAGGGAGCACTAGCGCCCCCTACTGCCACTATATATATATATATTTTGTGGACCCAGCCCAGACACAGATAGGCAGACATGTTGTTTCTCAACCACCACACGTTTATTTACAATATTTACAATTATGAAATTGGTCGCACAGACTCAGTTCAGTGCACAAACAAACCCCCAAACACAGTCCTGGCCACTCAATGCCTTTTCTTCGGGCCGCCTCCACAGCTCTCCTGAGCTTTGTCCTTCCGTCTCCAGACTCCAGCCTTGAATGAAGGGAGACGGACCCTTTTATACAGGACCCGGATGAGCCCCAGGTGCTCTCCTGGCAGCTCTCCGGGCACCATCCTAATTCTTCCCCCCAGCACTTCCTGGTGTGGCGGAAATGCTGGGGTAACAGGTCCCCAAGGCATTGGCGGTGACCACGAGCCCCTACAGGGGGGAGCTTCCATGCCCTGTACCCGTGGCCCCCAAAGCAACCAGGAAGGCGACCCCCACGTGATCCAGGGTGGGCACAGACCCACATCCGGTCCCTCATGGCGTCCCGGCCGGGTCATGGCCCCTGGCATCCCTGACAATATATATATATATATATATTTCTTTTTACTTCTTGGCAGTTTGTGGCCATTTGTTGTATTTTGCTTATGGGTATTGTTCCGCCTGCATCGTCTACTGTTTGAGGCACAGTGCTGCAGTGGTTAGCAATACTGTCTCACAGCTCAGATCACATTTTTGGCCACAATAATTGGTCCAGCATTGTTGGCAGAAGCTTCTGTAGCCTCATGGACACCTGAAAGACTATTTCATTAGTATAATTCACTCAAAACTAGTTCAGTTTCTCCTTCCTCATTGACTTCAATGCATTTCACGGAGATCAGCAAAGTTCCTGAAAATGTCTGTGACTTCTCTGAACTCATGGCAAAGCAAACTCTGCAGGATTTGATCATCACTAGTAATTATCAACTAGAAGAGTGCTGCATAGCTATCCATTAGTAGGCATGAACGTGAATTAATGATACAAAACAGAAATTAAGAAAATGGTTTGACTTCTGTGGCTGCTTATGCTATCTAATGGACTGTTTTATGTTTTTTTTTTATTCTTTAATATATAACTTCTCATTTTTTTTTAATGGCTGCACAAATTTCTAGCAATGACACTACTCATAATGATGACTACTAATTTTAGAAGATACAGTTGCTTTTATGTGCAAAGTGTAGCCCTCAAAAATTGTTTTGACACTTTCTACATTAGGGTAAATGTTGTGCAATAAGCAAAACTATGAAAATAACTGAAAAAAATAAACAAAGGTTCTCTTAGTGAGTGATAGAGGAAGTGAATCACACTTAAGCGATGAGTGCAGAGGCAGAAGTTGCCCATATCAGCTTAGATAACTGTGCTGTGTGGTCTAGCAGTTAGGAATTTGAAGAAGTTAAGGAGTGGTTAATCAAGTCCGAAGTATATCCCCACCACACTGTGTCTCTCTAGCCTTTTGATGTAAGGCATTTGGGGGTTATGATTCTTTAAATTACCATTAAGATCATATTTATATATCAGTCAGTCATTCAGTCATCTTCCAACCTGCTAGAGCCAATCCCAGCCAACACAGGGTGCAAGGCAGGAACAAATCCCTAGGCAGGGCACCAGCCCACAACAGAACACACACACTCACACACCAAGCACACACTAGGGACAATTTAGGAGCCAATGCATGTCTTTGGACTGTGGGAGGAAATTGGAGCACCCGGAGGAAACCCACGCAGACATGGGGAGAACATGCAAACTTCACGCAGGGAAGACCTGGGAAGCGAACCCAGGTCTCCTTACTGTGAGGCAGCAGTGCTACCACTGCGCCACTGTGCTGCCATGTTTATATGTACGCTATGTAAATATATCAGGAGTCAAGGATTCACATCCTGGGTGCTCTCTACGTGGATTTTACATGTTCTCCCTATGTCTTTGTGGATTTTCTCCGGTGTTTCTCCCATACTATGAAGACATGCAGTTTAGGTGGACTGGCAGTGCTAAACTGTCTCCTGATTTGTATGTTTAGATCAAAGTTTATAGAACTGTATTTGCCCCCAAGGGGAAATGTGGCTTTTTTAGAAGCTCTTCAAGTAAATAAATACATAAATAGATAGTCTGAACACACACCAGAATGACTAAAAAGGAAGAAAGTTTTAAAAAGAAAGAAAATTTGTGACTTGGCAGTCACAATGAGGCATTATACAGGCATATTGCTGTTGGCATAAAGGAGCTCCAGGAGCATTTCCTAACACAATTCTGCAGAATGTTTTGTTGCTGCGATGGACTAGTGCCCTGGTCAGGGCTTGTTCTTGCTTTGTGCCTGATGCTGGCAGGATGCATTCCATCCCTAACCCGGCTCAACATAACAGGGTTTGAAAATGGAGTGTGATGATGTGTGTGTGTGTGTTTGTGTGCATACTATATATACTATATACTATATATATATATATATATATAATTTATTTATGTTCTGATATACATATGTGTTGTAATTATAAAGTTAATTCTTCTGTGCTCTATAGGAACACTCAGCAAAGTTTTGACTTCTTCCTTTAAGTGAGGAGTACTAGTAAACTGACAAAATAAATAACGAAAATCACATAGCAAAGATCTGATATCAGTACAGAATGATTAAGCAATGAAAATCCCGCAGCCACGTGGGGTTGATTAGAGAACCACTGTGCCAAGAGGTTGAACGGAAGTGAGGAGTCCCAGTGGGGTCCTATTAAGCCCACTGCCAAGCCTAAATATGTTAATATGTTGGAAGACTCATGTCTATGGAATCTAAGTGTCACAGGAAAGTAAATTTAGGCTGCCTTTTGTAAGAGACATGTTACAATATACTATAAATGGGACCGTATAGTAGCAAAACTGACTAGGTGACTGTTTTAGAGATACTGCTTGTGACATTTACTAGTTCTAGTATGTTTAAAGTGATCAGAATGTGAAACATATAGTTTAAATCTTGATATAGGAAAGTACATCAAAAAGATATTGGGCATCAGGGCACCTTTCTGAACCTAAGACAGATTTCTAGAACCAGTATGACAGTATGTTTAGTTGACGTCTGCTTGTAATATGGACAAGAAGAGAATAAATCAAAGATATAATATAATATAATATAATATAATATAATATAATATAATATAATATAATATAATATAATATAATATCTCTCTATTTTAAAAAAAAAATCCTGGAAAGGAAAAGCAGGGTGACGATACGTGATCTTCTCGGAAGTTCTCGGAAGACGCTTAAAAGACCTGCAAGACGCAAACAATATCAAATAACACTCAGTCGTGTAAAGGGACGTAGCACACATAGATCCTGTGCTCTCAGCACATATAAAGCGTATAAAGACAATACGTTCTAGATGAAACGTCAATGAAAGAAGAAGAAAGAGCAGTGCGGAGAAAAGATACCCAAAAGCGTTGGCGAGAAAAAAAGGCAGATAAGAGATTATGAAAGCAGTGGAATTTGAAAGGCTCAAACAAACAATGGTGCGATACACATGCAGAGAAAGGTAAAGAATATGAAAGCAGTAAAATTCGAAAGTATTGTAGCGTCCCAGCCAGGTTGAAGCCTTTTTTGTTTTAAGTGACCGTTGGGTCCGATTGAGGGAGAGCGGAGTACAGCACGGAAGACTGATAGCAGCACGACGGTACTTCCTTAGCATGCATTCAGCCGCCCCCCACCCCTTCACAATGTGAGCAGCATTATACGTCCTGAGAAAGAGATTTAACCATGCCAGGGCCGGAAATAAAGGACAAGTATTGTGTTTACAACGTCACGCGAGATGAGGCAGTGAGACATCATTTAAAACTAGTCCACGGACAACTAACCTAGCAGTTGTTGGATTGCTATTGGCGGACACGTTTCATGTGCTCCTAGCTCTTAAAACAACGACAAGAGACAAGCAAAAGACGCAGCTCACCAGTAGCAAAAAGCCTGCCAATGATCAGAATGCTTCTCCTTAGTGTGCGTTCAGCCAAACTAACCCTCGACCCACCCTCCCCACCCTTCACAACGTGAGCAACAGAGATGCGAAGTGGTAAAAGGACAGCTGCTGTACACAGGCAGAAAGCAGCATGGAGAAAACAGACTCAAATGCGTTGGAGAGACAAAAAAGAAAAAGAATAATCTAGGTGCAAATTCAGAAAATAAGCAAAGTAATTATCAGTCCGGAACAAATGGAATTGAAAAAAAGCACATCCAAAGAAAGACAAATTATTACTCGGAGCCATAACGAAAAGGCGAATAGAGATTGAATATATGGACACAGGTGATATGTCAGAAGTTTGTAAATATTGTAAGGCTTTAAAATTTAAGTAAGAGAATTTCAAAAACAGGGTTTACCTCACATGCATTTATTGGTCACTTTGCAAAAAAAATTATTAACCGCTGATGATGTAGATCGTTTTGCATGTGCTGAAATTCAAAACAGAGAAACCTATCCTAAATTATGGTACAAAGTCATTAAACACAAGTCTCACTGACATCATTAAAAAGATTCAGCATATTGGGACTCGAAAGATTCCAAATATTGATTTTACAGAAGTTCTGAAATAAAAGTGAAACTAATGAAATAGCAACAATTCAAAGAAAAGATAATCTTAAAAGCGTGTATCCGGAAAAACAAAAATGGGGGTTGACGAGTGAAGCCCCCTAGTTCTTCTACAAATTGCATTTTTTAAAATATTTTTATTGATTTTTAAATTCATCCTGTTTCTCTGCTACGTGGGTGGACCCACTGGGGACAGCTAGTATATATATAATATATATACAGCTTGTAATATAATGTGTATTTTATGAAAAATTTCTTTTATCCATATGTGTTAACCTAAAAGACTATTGCGCACCTAATTGTTGTGTATCCTCAACCTCTGTACTTTAAATTTCATCCTGACCTCATCACAATGCACCATCTCACAACTGAGTACCTCTTTTGCAAGTACCTGTCTATATAAAATACAATCATGCAATATGTTAGGAAATTCCTTTTCCTCTGTTCAACTATGTCTTTTCTGTTCTTCTAGATTATAATTAGATAATTAAGATTACTCAACACTATCAAATCTCCTTTTCATCTCCCCTTTTTATTATAAAAGTGTTTATTGCATTGCTATATTTGCTAGAGGTCCTTCATATATTCCAAGCATCTTCCTTTTAACACAGACGCGTTTACTAAGAAAACATAGTTAATCTCACATTTCAACCATACTTGCATTTAGGTTTTCTTCACTTATGTTTGATCTAGCTTATTTTGTAACATATACAAAATTATATTCTTCACCAAGTCTCTTACATTTATTATATCATAATTCCACTTTGTTTTTTTCCTTTTATTATTCTCATTATATTATATTATATTATATTATATTATATTATATTATATTATATTATATTACTAGGGGGCTTCGCCCCCTGCTCACTTCGCTCACCAACCCCATGTTTGGTTTTCCGGATACACACTTTTAAGATTTTTTTTTTCTTTGAATTGTTGCTATTTCATTAGTTTCACTTTTATTTCAGAACTTCTGTAAAATCAATATTTGGAATCTTTCGAGTTCCAATGTGCTGAATCTTTTTAATGAAGTCAGTGAGACATGTGTAATGATTTTATACCATAATTCATTATAGGTTTCTCTGTTTTGAATTTCAGGACATACAAAACGATCTACATCATCAGCAGTTAATAATTTTTTTTGCAAAGTAACCAATAAATGCATGTGAGGTAAACTCCGTTTTTGAAATTCTCTTGACTTAAACTTCAAAGCCTTATAATATTTACATACTTCTGACATATCACCTATGCCCATATATTCGATCTCTATTAGCCTTTTCGTTATTTCTCCGAGTAATAATTTCTATTATACACTTTATATGTGCTGAGAGCACATGATCTGTGTGTGCTATGTCCCTTTACATGACTGAGAGTTATTCGATATTGTTTGTGTCTCTCGGGTCTTTTAAGTGTCTTCCGAGAACTTCCGAGAAGATCACGTATCATCGCCCTGCTTTTCCTTTCCAGGATTTCTTTTAAAATAGAGAGATTTATATTGATAGCTTTCCTATCCGAGGGCCTCTTGATAGATAGATAGATAGATAGATAGATAGATAGATAGATAGATAGATAGATAGATAGATAGATAGATAGATAGATAGATAGATAGATAGATAGATAGATAGATACTTTATTAATCCCAAGGGGAAATTCACATACTCCAGCAGCATACTGATAAAGTCAATAACAAAAACAATAATAAATTAAAGAGTGATAAAAATGCAGGTAAAACAGACAATAACTTTGTATAATGTTAACATTTACCCCATCGGGTGGAAATGAAGAGTCACATAGTGTAGGGGAGGAATGATACAACATTTTTGGTTTTGCTATCAGGGGCGACAACGTATAGGTTTCTTGGAGAACTAACCAGGGAGAAAGCGATGTAAATCTGACCATGCAAGAAGCATGGTGAGGTAAGATCAACCCCTGTGAACTTGAGTGTCTGTCTCTGGGCCTTGTTAATTGAGAATGTAAAGAAAAGCCTCACCAGGAACTGTCATTTCTTGACTTCAAAGGGCATGTCTGTCATGATTAGAGGAACGTAAGGGATTAAAACCCTCTTGCCAATGCCACATCCTGTGATGATTATCGCCTCTATGATGTTTTTCTGAAGCTCATAGACCTGAAGATGGGTACCATAGCAAAGTTCAAGTTTCTGAAAAAGATAATTGGTGCTCCTACTTTCAATGCTAAGTTGTGGGGTGGCATGCATGACAGGAGGTTTAATGGAATTTAAAATCTCTGTAGGATAATGATTTGAATCATTGTCTTCTAAAACAGTATTTATTGAAGTTTATGTCTAAGACAGTATGTCAAATAATTTGAGCACCCCCATTAATTAATTTTATCAACAGCATTGTTTCTTGGAGCAAAGACAGAATGTTGCACAATCTAAAAAAGAGGATGATCTAGAATAATAAGCATGTCCAGGTATACTGCAATAATACGTTTGTTGAAATCTTGAATTGAGGTGCAGAAATCATCATTGTTTATTGCAATACTGCTGTCTCTGGTCTGTAAGGAACCGTTCCCCACTTCCAGTAGTAGCTGGGAAAATCTTGTGCTTCCATCCCGAACAAAAAGGTGTGCATATTGAGGGTCAGTGACAGCTTGGCGACTTCACTACAGATAGATCAGCACTTAAGGCATGCCTCCACCTTGTTGGTGCAAGTTTCTATTGGGATTTAGGGCAAAGTCTGACGGAAGTCTCCTGTGAAGAGAACCGTAACTCTAAAACACATGTAGTTCTGATCTCTCTCTCTCAAATACATCAAATGTTACAACTTAACAATCTCTAGGTGATAATGTCTGATGAACAACCAGGTACCGCTAGCTAAGTGGAGCCAAGGTACGTTCCAACACATGGTAAGAGGTAGAGCGACTTGAACGGAGGGTGGCGCATAAGTAAGGAAGGCCCCGCCCAACTCCACACTCCTGATGTCCCACTTACCCTCCCCTCGGCCCGCAATCTCTGTCTTGGATTTGTGCAAATGAATCACTGCCGCAAGTGAACTATGATACTTAGCACAATGAGAGAAGTCGGAATGGTCAAGCAAATTACAGAAAAAAAACCTGATCTAAATCCGTTAAGTAGTACTCACATGAAAAGCAGAGAGACATACATACAAACAGATAGATGTTGGATTTTATGTATATACTGTATCTCTCTATTATATAAAAAAAAATTGGGTCAAGACGTGATTTTCTTGGAGACACTTGAACATCCCGCGAGACATGGAGAACAGCTGCTGTACAGGCTTTTAAATGATCAAAGCACAGCATGACATGCAGATTATGCAGCACAGCAGCAAGCCAGCTGATCGAGAATAGAGACGTCCCACGAGACAAGGAGGACGATATGTCTTCTCTTGTAGGCAGTTCATCCCCATTATCAGCAGTCACCTTATCTGGGAAAGGGGAAATAAGGACGAGGCAGGAAGTGAGTCGGGGGGAAAAGATGATAGGAGATGAAGTCAGCTGCTGTACAGGCTTTTAAATGATCGAAGAGTAGTGAGACATGCAGATCACGCAGCACGGATACAGAAATATATATCTCTCTATTACAAAAACAAAAAAACTTGAGACAAAACGAGACTTTTTCCTGGGTACAAGATGTGATCTTTTGAAGAGGGACAGAGACACTTTCACTTCCCGCGAGACGGACAAGTCACATCATACTTACAACCTTCAGACGCAAGTCCCATGATACACATGCAGAGCAGGTTAGACATAATGGAAACAGGAAAATTTTTCGAGCAAAGAGGAGGTGAAAAAAACACCTCTTACTTGTTTCCCAACGTATCACCGTTTATGAGGGGTTTCGGAGGAGCGGCGATGTCTCCTTGGGGTACGCTCAACCACCCTCTTCACAATAGTGCCTACCACTGGTGTGGGGGGGAGGGTAGGCGAACGAAATGCAGATCATGTGAGAGGGCAGTAGCTTCTGGAGCAAAGAAGAGCTAAAAAATGTATTTGTTTCCCATCGTATCACCATTTAAGAAGGGGTTCAGAGAGGAGGTCTCTGGGAGGGGGCAAAGAAGCCCCTAGTTTATATATATATATATATATATATATATATATATATATATATATATATATATATATACAAAGTATATATATATATATACTATATAGATATATTATAGAGAGAGAGGGAGTGAGAGAGTAAATAAGGCACAAAAACACAGGTAAACTGAGCTGAGGAATTGTCTGGCAAACCCTGTATATTGTGAGGTCAGAATAATATACACAAGCTAATATATCATGAGTGTGACATCTTTTCAGACGTGTGTCTCCCATCGGACTGGGGAAAGATGACAGAGGTACCTGTTTTGAAGGCAAGCGTCAGAATGAGAAGTAATGTCACATGCCCTTGATTTGTTGGTTTCCAAATCTACAGAGGAAAACAGAAGAGAAGTATTTTAAGGCAGCAACAACCTGTGGTTCGGGGTGGAATTACATGTTGACCAGCACTGATGTGGTCATCTGGGCAATATATATTAGAAATAACGATAATAATATTGAGGGTGATGTCAAAATGGAGTGCGACCATCTAACTGCTGCATCAGTAGACACTGCTTAAATTAAATAATTAATTTTTGTGGAGAATACAGATTAACACAAATGTTTTACTTATTCTAGGAACCCCGGCCACAAGCAAAAAAAAAATGTATAAACACAGTAAGGCCATATGAATACCAATAAGAGAGTTCCTGAAAAATTGAGAGATGGCAAAGAAGCTGAGTACCACTGATGACTCAGTGTTGCTGTGCATAATAAGATTTTACAAGACTAAAGTTAATAATATGGGCAAGCCAAGCCCTGCTCAGCTTTACATCAAATGTTTCCAGCTGTTTCAAGTTACTCCACCACATAAAAACAGCGACAGAAAAGTGTGGTAGCTGGAGGTAGCAGCTGGTCCATGGGTGGTGAAAAACAGAATGGCTTTTGGGGGGTTGGGGGTTAATATAAAATGGAGTTGATTCAAAAGATAGAAAGAAGTGTAGCAGCAAAGAGAAGGGAAGCAAACAAAGAAAAGAGGAAGGAATGAAAAAGAACAGGTTTAGGAAAGTCCCTGAAATGCTATGTAACCAAATGTAGTCTTTATTTGCCCTTTTCACATCTATTTTGGTTGTATACATAGGCAATATGCCCCCAATTCTGACAACCCCCATATTTTAAGTCATGCTTACTTATGACCTGCTGCTATTGGTGTAATGTGTGACCTAAAATGAAGCTGTTGAAATTACTTTGTCATTGCTTTGAGAACTTTATATTCCTACTATAGCCTGGAATACATTTATCTGTCCAAATTAAAAATAATCCATACATACCCTGGTTGCTGTCCTCTCTTTCGATTCTATTGTGGGGATACATTTTTTGACATCATGATAACATTAACTTAAAAATCACGCATACGGTACACAAAAATGCATCTAAGTTTATTTTCTTTTACTTAGCAGGCAGACCTTTTATCTATTCATCTTCCAATTCGCATAAACGAGTTTGTTCCAGTAGAGTCACAATCTGGCAGACAGTACTGGGAAGAAGGCAGGAACCAGCATTAGACCAGGAGCCAGTCCATCCATCAAAATACTCACTCACTCATACATCCATACTGAGAGGGTTTACACTGGCCAATCAAGGTAACATACACAATCTTTAGTTATAGAATAAATGTTGAATAAGTTATTGTCAGCTCCATGCTATTTTGTAATTTGGTTTGATTTTTACAATTATCCATTATTATGAGCACTCATGTCATGATATTCAGTGTCATGGGTTAGAGACTACATTCACAGCACTGTGTACAATGTAGGAACCAACCCTGAATGGAGTACCAGACCATTACAGGGTACATTTATTCACACATGCTAATTAACTCAGTCCTGCATGTCTTTGGAATGTAGAAAGAAAACCCAAGGAGACCCAGATGAGAAAATACAACCTCCATAGATACAGTGACCAGGCCAGGAAATTAAAATATTGTGTAATAAACAAATTAATTCCACTCAGACTTTGACTCCTATGACTCAGTATCTTGTATATACCATTTTTATTAGCAGCACTCTGTATTAATCTACATTTAGTTTCCACATTGCCATGCATACTATCTTGTTCCCAGCAGGATACCCTTTTGCCTTTTGAACAGCCTGAATTGTTGAGGCCTGGATTCAACAAGATATCAGAAACATTCATTGAGGAGTTTGGTGCTTGTTGACTCAATAGCATCACAAAGTTCCTGCAGATTTTTAGCCACACATTCATTCTGTGACTCTCCTGTTTCAAGTCAACCTAAAAAAAGTCTTTTGGACTGAGCTTTGGGGACTGTGCAGGCCATTAGAAGTCACTGAAGGTGTGGTGACGTTCTTGGAACAAGCTAATTTGTATGCTTTGTGACATGCCACATTATTTTTCTGAAGTATTCATTTGAAAATAAATTAAATTGTGGCTATAAAGGTATGCACATGGTGAGCAGCAGTGCTCAAATATGTTTTAATGTTCAAATGATTCTTAGTTGGTATTAAGATGCCTAATGTGTGCATAAAAACATTCTCCACTTCACTACACTACCAACACAATCCACGACTGTTGTAAGGTAAGTAGTGTAGATTAGATTATTTATTTATAAAAGCATATTTAAAACAACAGAGGTTGTGCCAAAGTGCTGTACAAAAAAGCATTAAAATAAACACATTACTTTCAATCATGCAAAAGCAGATTAATAAAACAACCATTTGTAACATCCATCACAATCCCAGACAGAAGAAAACAAGTAGGTCTTAAGCCGACTTTTAAAAACCTCGATCAAGGATGAAGACCTGATGTGCAGAGGCAAGTCATTCCAAAGTCTAGGAGCAACAACTGGAAAAGCTCTGTCTCCCCTAGACTTCAACTGAGATCTTGGCACTACAAGGAGCAGTTGCCCTGATGACCTCAGTGCTCTTGGTGGCACATAGGGGTGAAGGAGGTGTGATGGACGGCCGGGGATCCTGCCCAGATGGGACGCCCTTTATAAGAGAAGACCGGTGGAATGGGCGTACTACCAGAAGTACCTCCACCGGGACACGAGAGGGCAGCCCCCTTAGTTTACATCGGGGCCACGGATTTGGAGCTCAGAAGCTCAACCCGTTGGGGGACCGTTTCCACCACCAGGGGACACGTGGACAGCTTCAGAGTCTGGACATGTAGCACTTCTGCCACACCCGGAAGTGCTGCTGGATGTTAATCAAGAGACACCTGGAACACTTCTGGGTGCACTATAAAGGAGGCAGTCTTACTTCAATCAGAAGCCAAAGTCGGGAGGAGTAGGAGGAGGATAAAGCTTGGGAAAAAAGGAGTAGAGGCGGCGAAAGAAAAGAGTACTGAATACTGTGTTGGAGCACTGTGTTGTGTGCAGGACCTTTGTTTAATAAAACGTGCGTGTTTCGGACGTACGGTGTCTGTCTGTCTGTGTCTGGGGTCTGGCTTTCTACAGAGGTCACAGATATATTTTGGAGTGAAACCATGCCAGGCTTTAAAAACAAACAAAAAGATTTTAAAATCAATACGACACCTCACCAATAGCCAGTGGAGAGAGGCTAAAATGGGGGAGATGTGATATCTTTTCTTGACCCAATCAAAAATCTAGCTGCCACGTTCTGAACCAGCTGAAGGCGCGACAGAGCAGATTTTGGCAGACCCAGATGTAAGAAATTATAATAATCTAGTCAAGATGTAATAAAGGCATGAATGACTGTTTCCAAGTCCTTTTGTGATAGAAAGGATTTTAGTTTACAAATTTGCCTCAGTTGGTAAAAACTGGACTTTACTACCATGGAGATTTGTTTTTCAAAACTTAGTGATGACTCAAAAACGATACCTAGGTTTCTGACATCATTATGAATCATTGGTGGATCCGTGCTGTTTATGCCAAATTCCAAACCTATCATCTCCATATTGTAGAAGAAATCAAGATTCATCAGACTTAATGACATTCGTTCAGTCTTTAATTATTCAATGTTGGTGATCACAGGCCTAGTTAAGCCTCTCGGTTTCTTCTTGGCTGATATAAGTGAGACCCAGCACATTCTTCTGTTGTTGTAGCCCATCCGCTTCATGGTTTGATGAGTTGTGAATTCAGAGATGCTCTTTTAAATGTCATTTTTGTAAAGACCTGTGTTTTTATATTTGAAGACTTCTTGTGAGTTAGAATGAGTCTGGACATTCTCCTCTTGCCTTTCTCTGGCCTCACTCTCTCAATAACAAGGCGTTTTTGTCCTCAGACCTGTTGTTCACCAGATGCTTTCTGTTTATTTTATGTTAATCATTTGTGACTGTAATGCATGAAAATCTCATGAGGGCTGCTGCTTCTGAGATGCTGTAACCAACATTTTTGGTTCCAAAATTCATACCAAAAGTCATTTAGATCTTGTATCACTTAGATAGCATATAGCATACTAGATGTCCAGGCTAAATTGCCCTCCATGGCCTAGTCATGTTGGCCCCCTAATCATCCCCTGTCGCTGATTGGCTATCTCTCTCACCACTTCACCAACTAACAGCTAATGTGTGTTGAGAGTACCAGCACAAAAATGGAGACTGGCCTATAGTTGTTTGCCCTGTCACCCTTTTTATATAATGGGATGATATTTGCCATTTTCAAGTCCTTCAGAATCTCTCCAGTGCACAGTGACTTCCTAAAAATATGTGTCAAGGGTTTATACTGTATATGTACTCACTAGCCTTCTTAAGAATTCGATGATAAATATTATCTGGTGATTTGTTTGATTTCATCTTATTTAATCTGAGCAGCACTTCTCCCTCTGCAATTTCCAGATCCCTCAGTACCTCCTTAGTGGTCGCGTTTACATCTGGGAGGTTGTCCACTTGCTCAGTTGTAAACACCTCAGAAAAATGTAAGTTTAGGGCATCCGCTATTTCACTGTCTGTATCTTTTAATTCCCCTTTACTATTTCTGATGCACTTGACCTCCTTCTTGACTGTTCTTTTACTAACAAAATACTGAAAGAATCTCTTGGGATCCAATTTAATTTTTTCTGCTATATTCCTCTCCAACTGTCTTTTAGCCTCCCCGATATCCTTCTTAATGGTTGCTCTCATGTTCTCATATGCTCTACGATTCATTTTGCAATCATTAGTCTTATATGTCTTATAAAGCAGTTTTTTCCTTTGCAACTTCTTTTTTAAATCTTTATTAATCCACGGTGGAGTTTTTTTTAGTTTCCTATTAATTCCAAATTTAGGTATGTATCTGTCCTACATTACATGTAAAACCTTTTTAAACTGTTCCACTGCCCCTCGACTGTCTCCACACTTAAAAGCTTATCCCAGTCTATCCTACTTAGACTTTGTCACATCTGCTCAAAATTAGCCCTACCAAAGTTCAACTTAACAATTTTAGTCTCTGTATCTGTACTCTTACAAAATACTGAGAATTGTATTACATTATGGTCAGTTGACCCTAGTATTCCAATCACCTCTACACCCTCAATTCTATCCTGACTCCCTGACCCCCCATTCCCTAGTTTAAACAATCCTCGACTAGCCTAAACATATGCCTCCCCAATACATTGGTGCCCCTCCAGTTCAGATGTAACCCATCACGGCGGAACAGGTCCCATCTGTTCCAAATGGAGTCCCAATGCCCTATAAATCTATACCCTTCTACCCTGCACCAAGATCTGAGCCACAAGTTAAGCCTTCTAATCTCCTTAATCTTAGCTGGACTGGCGCGTGGCACAGGCAGAACTTTGGAGAAGACTACCTTGTCAGTTCTGCTCCTCAGCTTGGCATCTAACTCTTTGAATTTGGATTGCAGAACTCTCAGACTACCCTTATGTATGTCATTTGTTCCAACATTGACAATGATAACTGAATCCATCCCCGCTCTGGTCAAGAGTCTGTCCACCCTTCCAGGGAGGTCTCCCACCTGTGCTCCTGGAAGGCAACACGCCATGTGAGACTCTCTCTCTCTGGAGCACACCTGTGCTTCAATCCCCCTAATGATTGAGTCCCCAACTATCACTACCTCTCTCTTTTTGGGAACTGGTTTTGAGGTGGCCCGTTGGAGCTCCTCATCCCTGCCTACCACCCCAGAATTATTACAGACACCGTTCAGCTCTGCAAGGACATGATAATGATTTGACACTTCTTATTCTGGGGTTGTTGCCCCCGGACAGTGTGCACCCTTTACCTTACACCTTGTGACCGTGACCTACCTATTTCTACCTGTCAATTCTGGTAAGAAAAACAGAGATATTGGTCTTTAAGAAACCACGTTAACACAGGGATTTTGTTGTGAGTATCCCAGTTACACGGCCATATAAACCCTTAACTGGATTGCTGTTAAGGATTTTGTAGTTTGTGCATGTCTGATGCACTCTGACTTTGCTTTGCACATACATTTAGCAGCCATGGATAGAAAAGAGTAGAAGCGTACACAAGGACAAATATCCTGAGGCAGATAC
Organism: Polypterus senegalus; assembly: GCF_016835505.1. Lineage (NCBI taxonomy): Eukaryota > Metazoa > Chordata > Cladistia > Polypteriformes > Polypteridae > Polypterus > Polypterus senegalus. The sequence goes on from NC_053160.1 coordinate 53,971,006, forward strand.
TCAGGTGATAGATTATTTCAATCAGAACAAAAAATAATGCAATCTCCACATTTCAGAAATCTCTAAATGTATGTTGATGAGGTGAATGTACAGTACTAAGCTCAGAAGCAAAATCTCGAAAGAACACAGGCTCCATGCTTGTTTTCAGATTTATGATGATGTTTATTTATTTTAAAACACATTTGTATGCATTGGAGCATTTTGCCAGACAAGAATTCCATAAGAGGACTTGACCTCCATGTTAATGGAGGGTTTTTAAGAAATTGGGGTTTTGTTTTAACAGGGTTACTTACCTTATCCCAGTTTAGTGTGTGCATGTAACAGTGAATGCTTCTCATTGTACCTCCTGAGGGCAGGTGTATGGAAGGTGGGAGAGATGTTAGTCTTATTTCAGTTTCTACCTATTCTATCTATTATAACAGTTCACTGTTTTTTATTATTTAGTTATTGGGCAGACACCTTTATCCAATACAATCAATTGGTTACAGTTCTTTTGTTTTTCCAACTGCAGTACAGGCAATTGAAGTGACTTGCTCACATAACCTCAGGGTTTGTAGCCTTAACCACTACACCTCAGTGGCCCGTCTGTTTTTTCTTGACTGATAAAAATTTCAAAACTAAAAAAGATGTGGAGCCAGTTCATCTTCATGCACACAGATTTGCACTCACTTGTGCAGTTACCAGTCAATGAAAATTGCATATACTGGAAGACAGTGGAGGAACCCCACATGGGCATGGGGAGACTGGTCAAACATCACACTGGTAGAAGATAATTTTTTGCTTCATTTCAGGTGAGATCCATTAGGATAACTACCCTATCAACCATATGATGGTGGGAGAGATTGAAAGACAAACAGAAAGTGAACATAAACACCTGAGAGTGAAGCAAGATTCCCTTAAAGACCTTAGGCTACAGTCCAATGTCACCAAAGCAAACCTAGAAAATAACAGTTTAGTATAGGGCGCTAACTATCTCCCTATAGAATACAGGGTTGCTTACCAATTGGCCTAGAGCTTTGGGATTTAAAAGCCTATGTGGAGATTTTGTTCATACCTCTCTTCAAAACATTTTTAAGGGAGAATTTCATCCCATAGCAGACTTCCAGGGCAGGTGGAGAAAGCAGGAGAGGTAGTGCTTATTATACTAGCGTGGGAGCACAGGGTGTAGCACAGAGCACAGACAAGTGGTTGTCTGCATGTATCATTCTGGTGTCAACTGGAGACTTTCTCGTAGCTTTCATTGGTTACAGTTGAAAATGGAGAGGTATAAGAAAATATTATGAGAAACCTCCAGGGGTGCATTTAAGAACTAAACTAGGTCATTGAGCGAAATCCCAAGTCATTTAACACAATGTTACAATTCATGCTATAAGACAGTCAACACTTTTAATGAGTAAGCACTACATAAATAGCAGCAACCCAAAATCTTAATGAACTGTTCAAGTGTTAATCGTCAAAAAGCAATATATTACCCTTTTAAATGCTTCCTTTGGGAAAGCACACCGCTCGCTCTGAACTTAAATAAAACTGGCACATGATGAAAAAGGCTATTTTGCATTGGCTATGTTTTAGTACCATTAGGAGAACTGTCCAAATACAGATCAGCTTATCTAGTGCATGACGAACAGGGAAATTAAGCTAGATAAATATTCAAAGTAGTCTTCATGTGGTTAAAAGTACAAATTCCAATTTGTTTTTAATGTAATGAAAGGATAAGCTCAACATTGTAAAATATATATATTGCTAACCCCTTGAGTTGAGCTAATGATGATTAATTATTTTATTCAAAGGTGCTCTTACTTTCTGTATATATGAAAGAACAAAGTCAGATGTTTTTTTTACTTCTTTTTGGCATATACTGTATGTTTAAGCAATTTTGTTTTATTGAAGAGATACAAACAATTAGGAAATTGCTTTCTTCTTCTTCTTTCTTCTTTCGGCTGCTCCTGTTAGGGGTCGCCACAGCAGATCATCTTCTTCCATACTAAGGAAACTACTTTAAATATAAAAATAAAGAAAGAGATATTACTGATCAGTAACTGGTACAAGAACAACAGTAATGAGAAGATGTGATAAAAGGAATATTGAAAATGACATACCAATTGCCATCTACATGAACCTTTGATGCAGCACAAGTCAGAGACCTCATAAAATTGCATATGTTTAACTTAATGGTAAAAACGTTAGTATCAGACCTCTTGAAACAGGAAATAAACATGTGAGTTCGTTGGTGTAGTAAACTGGTGCTCTGTATAAGGGCACAGTTTCAGTAAACAAGTGGGCTTGCTTACTGAAGACCAAATTCTAGAAATGAAGTGCAAACAGGAACGTTCTCAGGCCTAGGTGAGTCTCAACAGGAGATCTGCATCACTAGATCGGTGTGGGTTAATAATCTGATGTCAAGGAGTTATATGACTTAAATGGAAATAAAAGACTGGAAAAATTGTTATAAAGAAGAAGGAATTATTGCTCAGAAAGTGGCTCAGTGTTACAGGGACCTGAAACTAGCCCAGGTGGTGTCTGTATGGACTTTACTTGTTCTCCTTGTGAATATTTTAGGATTTTATCATCCACCCCAGCATTCTTGCATATCCAAAAAAATGTGTATGGCTCCATTTACACCAGGCATGAACATGAGTTTTCGGTGATATGATCCCAATTGATTAGTATTGGACTACTTTTTAAAAGCAGGGATAAATGTATTTTTGATCAGATTACTCAGGTCATATTCAGTTGAGGGCAGACCACACTGAATACAAGTGTGGAATGACAGATAATCTAGAGTCACTCGAATCATAACAGAAGTACTTGGACAGAAGACAGTCTCGAGAAGATCTGTGGCAGATTAAATTTAATGTAAGTAAATGTAGGGTATTACATGTACAAAGTAAAAATGTTAAAATTGAATACCTAAATGGAAGGTCTGAAACTTGAAAGAAGGATGTAGGAATCATGGTGGATTCATCATTACTTACATCCCGACAGTGTATAGAAGTGATCAAGAAAGCTAACAGGATATTAGGTTACATAGCACATTGTGTCAAGTACAAGTCAGAAGAGGTTATGCTTTAGCATTATAATGCACTGGTAAGGCCTCATCTGTACTTCTGTATGAAGTTTGGTCTTCAAACTAAAAAAAGGCCTAGCAGTGCTATAAAATGTCCAGAAAAGGGTGACTGTGGTGGTTCTGGGACTGAGATGTATGAGCTATTGGTAAGATTAAAGGAGCCGATCAGTTACAGTTCAAACAAACTGATACTAAGAGGTCACATGACTGAGATTAGGATAGTAGATCCAGGTTGTTATTTAAAAATGGGCTCAACAAGAACACAGACATACAGTTGGAAATTTCACAGAAATGTTAGAAAGTTTCCTTTATTCAGACAAACATAGATACGTGGAATTGATTACCAAATAGTGCAGTGGACAGTATGAATTTTGCAAAATTTAGCAAAATTCATACCTCAACTTTCTTGTTATTTTGGAGAAATTAGATGACTAGGATTGGACAGATTTTTGGACTGAATGGTTAGTTCTTGTCAGACATTTTGTAATGTTCTAATCTGGTTTAGGAGTTCTATGTCATTTTTTTCATGGCTGTATACATTGATGGATACAGATGCATTTGACGATCACTTAACTTAACAGCCCGATGGTATCCCTGATGATGCCTTCATTGTTCCTGTTGATTTTAACCAGGACAATTTACGATCTGTGCTGAAAAGCTTCCATCAGCTTGTCAAGTGCCCTACCAATCTGGATTAGGTTTAAAAAATGCCAAAGACTCGTATATAGCCTTCTTCAGCCCACCCATAAGACATCAACTTTTACTGTTCATTCGCAAGGTTAAATCTGCAATAAATATGGCTTGAGGATGCTACCTCACAGCTGCATGACTACTTTGATCATACCCAAAGGAACCTGTTTGCACAACAGGCTACCCACAACACAGAGGTGGATATCTACTGTAACTTACTACTTCAACAGCTGTGTTTATAATGTCACAGTGGTAAATGAAAGATATACAGTAAATAAAGATAAATAAACAGATACAAAATCTCTTAAGAGCACAGAATTGTGTCTTTTATATGGTTACACTATGAAGATTTTATGTTTTTTTTTTCAAATGTAATTTCATTGTACTTGTGCAATGACAATACAGATATTCTATTTTAAAGTTTAAATGCAAACTTGTTTTCTTTCATCATACAACAACCACGTAAGCCAAAGATGATCTAAATTTTTGCCAAAGAAACGTGACATTGGATGTACAGCAAATCCAGACATGATGCTGACACTGGAGAAGAATTTTAATGCCAGATGGTAATCGTGTTAAATTATATTCAGAGACACATGTCAATACCGGGTGTAAAGGAGCTTGTTATTGACTTTAGAAAAAACAAAACTGACATCCAGCCACTCATCATTGGCAGGGCCTGTGTGGACAGGGTCCCAGTGTTCAGGTTTCTGGGCATTGAGCTAAAGGATGACCTGACCTGGAGTGCCAACACCAAGGAGCTACTGAAGAAGGGGCAGCAAAGAGTGTATTTTCTGTGAATCCTCAGAAAGAACCATCTCCCCAAAAATCTGCTCCTTGCCTTTTATCACTGTTCCATCGAGAGTGTGCTCACGTACAGACTGTGTGTGTGGTACGGCAGCTGCACTTCCTCAGATAGCAAAGCACTCCACAGGGTCGTCAGGACAGTGGAGAGAACAACTGGTTGTACCCTCCCCACTCTGGAACAAATCTACACCTCCTGATGCAGCAAAAAAGCAATAGACATTTCACAGGATTCAACACATCCCGGTCATTGCCTCTTCCAGGTTTTGCCATCGGGCAAGAGATACAGAGCAATTAAAACCAGGACAAACCGCGTTAAAAACAGCTTTTATCCAAAAGCAATCATGGCTCTGAACTCAGAATAAAACTGCTCCATATCATTCTCCCAACGTGCAATATAGACCTTAAGTCAACCAGTGCAATTTGTACATTTAACCAGTGCAATTTGTATATATAACAAGTGCAATTTGTATATTTTGTAAAGTACTTTTATTACTATTTGGTTTATTATTTTCTGTCTTCTTGTCTTTTTAACTCTTATGCCTCACACTGAGTTTACTGCACCTTCAATTTAATTGTTCCTTTGTAAAAGTGACAATGGCAATAAAGATCGATCGATTGATCTATCTATCATCTACCTATCTATCTAAAGGGAGGGTCTATTTGTCACTAAAGTATACATACCTGAGTGGCTGTTAATATCCTGAAGTTGTTTTCCCTAAGATAATCACTGGCTCTCCATGACAAGGTTCTCAGGCTTGCCCTACATGGTCATCGTGGCTGTAGGAGAACATTCTAGCCAATTTCTTAATTTGAACTCATTACATACTATCAATGACATTTATGTATTAATTTACTGGCTTGTTAGTTACCATCTTCTGATGAATATTTCCATTTCCAAGAATATA